>NC_052057.2:54328209-54674435 GCF_903992535.2 Arvicola amphibius | reverse complement strand
TCAAAGAAATCAGTAGCCCTCCTATATACAGATAATAAACTTAGAATGAAATCTGAGAAGCATCTCCCTTTACAATAGCCAAAAGCAACATAAAATATCTTGAGTAATTATAATCAAATAAGTGAAAGACCTGTATGACAAGAACTTTAAGACTTTGAAGAAAGAAACTGAAGAGGATATCAGAGAATGGAAAGATTTCTCATGGTTTTGGATAGGTAGGTTTAACAGTAAAAATGGCAATTTTACCAAAAGCAGTGTACAGATTCAGTGCAATCCCTATCAAAACCCCAACACAACTCCTCAAAGACATTGAAAGAACAATACTCAAACTCATATGTAAAAACAAAAATCTCAGGAGAGCCAAAACAACCCTATACAATAAAAAGATATCTAGCGGAATTAACATCCCTGACTTCAAACTCTATTATGAGCGATAGTAATGAAAACAGCTTGGTACTGGATTAAAAACAGAGAGGTAAACCAATGGAATCAAACTAAAAACCCTGATATTAATCTACATACCTATGAATACCTGACTTTTGACAGAAAAGCTGAAAATATAAAATGGAAAAAAAGAAAACTACAACAAATGGTGCTGGTATAACTGGAAGTCAGCATGTAGAGGGATGAAAGTAAATCAATATAAACCACCATGCACAAAACTCAAGTCCAAAAAGGATCAAAGACCTCAACATAAATCAAACTACAATGAACCTCATTGAGCAGAATGTGGGAAGTAGCCTTGAATATAACACCAGTAGCACAGACACTGAGAGCAGCAATTAATAAATGGTGTCTACTGAAACTGAGAAGCTTCTGTAAGACAAAACAGTCAACAAGACATAATGGCAGCCCTCAGAATGAGAAAAAATCTTCACCAACCTTGCATCAGAGGACTGATCTTCAAAATATACAAAAGAACTCAAGAAACTAAGGACCAAAATACCAAAGAATTCAATCAAAAAATGGGGTACCAATATAAACAGAATTCACAACAGAAGAAACTCACTCAAATGGCTGAAAGATATTAAAGGAATTGTTCATCATCCTTAGTCATCAATAAAATGCAAATCAGAACAACTTTGAAATACTATCTTATACCTGTCAGAATGACTAAGATCAAAAACACTGATGACAGTTTATGGTAGAGAAGATGTAGAGAAAGGAGAAGGCTCTTCCATTGCTAGTGGGAGTACAAACGTCTACAACTGCTTTGGAAATCAGTATGGCAAGTTCTCAGAACAGACCCAACCATACCACTATCAGACATATACCCAAAGGAGGCACACTCATACCACAAGGAAATTTGCTCAACTGTATTCATAGAAGCATTATATGTAATAGCTTGAGCCTGGAAACAACTTAGATGACATCAACTGAAGAATGGATAAAAAATGTGGTACATATACACAGTGGAGTACTACTCAGCAATTAAAAAAAAATCTTGAAATTTGCAGGTAAATGGATGGACGTGGAAAAAATTATTCTGACTGAGGTAACCCAGATCCAAAAAGAGATATATGTTATGTATTCACTCATAAGTGGATAGTAGGCATAAAGCAAACAATGACCAGCCTATAGACTACAATCCCAGAGAAAGTAGGTAACAAAGAGGACCTTAAGAGAGACATACATAGATCAGCCTAGGAAGGGGAAATATACATGATCTCTTAAAACTTCCATCGATTAACTGATGGAAACAGATGCCAAAAGGCAAATGCAGAATGGTTAGTTGAGGAACTCACCACTGGACAGAGCTCATGGAATCCTATTGAAGAGATGGAGGAGCGATAACATGAGCAAAGGTATCCAGGCGGTGATGGGGAAACCCATAGAAAAAGTTGACCCTTACTAGTTGGAGCTCACTGACTCAAAACTTACAACCAGGAAACCTGCAGTTTCCTGAGAAAAACACAAATGGCCACAGCTGCCACCTCACCTTACATCAATGCTGGACCATGGTTGCCAATTTTCAGCAATAGAGTTGTAAAGTCCTATTTTATGGCTTTCTTCTACAAAGGGATGAAAATATCTTTAATCACAATAAAATAAGGTGGGGAAGGTAAATTATGTTCTCACTCGGGTTTTGAGAACTCAGGATCTCATATACATCTAATGTCAAGTTGGGAGCATAGGCCCCAGCCCCTAGCATCTATCCCAGCCCCCAGGCCTGGTCTGGACTCCAAATCCCAGTAGGCCAGGTCCTGACCCCTCCCTGGGGATGGGGTCAGGACCACTCCCCAGGGTATTTAAGTGATCACCCAAAAGAGGAACAAGCCGTTTTTTCTCCCGGGGGTCTTGTCTTTTGCGGTTTTCCCTCGGGGCCACCCGAGAGGGCAGATCTCCCATTAAACCTGGATATTTCTTAATTTAGCTTGTTTTGATTTGGCTTAATTGGGAATTTTTTGCGTGGGTAGGGAGCGCCCGTTATAAATATTCCTAACACCTAGGTTACTCGGAACAAACATAGGGAGTAGCAGAGGAAGGGGCAGAGTGATAGCGGGCATCCTACTCAGGACTCCGAGGAGAGACCCTGTTAGGCATTCCATTAGATAAGGCGGGCTAGGGAGAGTCGGACCTAAGGGGACATCCTTATAGTTTTGGGCTAGTGGTTGGAAGAAGTCTTTTATGTGGCAAGGAACCTTAAGCTAGGTTGCTCCCTTTAGAGGACTCCAATTTTTCCCGCCCTTGGGTCCCAAAAACCCGGACAGAACATCCCGGATGTCCCATCGCCTTTGAATTGCAGCATGGGGCGGAGCTTCATATCGTCCCATATTCTGATTGGTTAGTATTCACAATTTCTTCGTTTCGATTGGACAATCGTAGTGCTGATCACAAAACGTCACTGGCCTCTCGGCCCACTTAGTGGGTGTCGACTTCTAAATAAACCTACGGCAGGGTCTCTCTGGGGTCGAGCCTCGCTGTTCGGGTTTGCTTCCTGCTGTCTAGGTCGCGAAACCTTGAGGAGATTTTTCAAGCGGCTTGAGGGGTCCGAGGCGTCCAGATATCCCGAGGTCTCCGCGCTCGGCGCCATGTCCTGGACGTCCAAGAGGTGAAGGGCTGAGGATGTGGAGCGGGAGGCCGGTGGCTCTGCGCGGTCTCGAAGTGAAACCTGCGCTCCCCTCCGGGGCGATAGGTGCAGCTCGTGTTCCTTCTGCGGGTCGCTTGCGGGTGTGGCTCGGGGAGTCTTGGCCAACTCGGGAATTTGCTGCCAGCACTTCAGGAAATCTCCTTTACCGATTGTGGGGAATCCGAAGCTCCACCCAATTGGCTACCCTCTGTGCTCTAGGCATTGTTAGGAATTTCTGTTTTAACATCTCCGAGACAGCCCTACTCTGATGTCTCACAGTAATGTGCACAAACGAGCTAACATACAGAAGAACTGAAAGGAAAACTCCCAAAGGATAGCTCCGTGTGCTTTTAGAAGAATGACAACTTCTAGAAGGCTTCCAGCACACTTTTAATCATCTTCAATGGCTTTCATGCCTATTCCTGCAATCATTATGCTTAAGATCGAAGTTACCTTTAAAATAACAAGCTGGTGGTTAGGATAGCTTTCTATGATACCTGAGTTAAAATGTATTCTGTTCTGAAGGAGTAAAAGCAGTGTTATGTTGAAAATATTTTCATAGTCGAACCACCGTTCGACAGGAGGCAGGAGGCAGAGACAGGCAGATAATCTGATTTCAAGAACTGCCTTTTCTACAGAGTGAGTTTCTAGGTAAGCCAGGGCTACACAGAGAAACCCTGGCTCGAAAAACCAAAGCGAACAAACAAAAAACAAAGCATATTATATATAATTATGTTTTTATAAATGTTTTCTTCATTAGGTGGCATTGAAAACTTTGACATGTAACTCTAGCTTCAGGTATCACATACATTTTAATGTAATATAGTTTTTTCACCAGAAAAGAATTTCCAATATTTAACAGATCAGATTATCCTGGTAGCTTTCCTCACTCAGTTCTTTTTAGGCAATTTTTAAGTGATATTTGCCACATAACAAAATGTTGGGAAGTGATTGGCCTGAAAATACTATTTGATTGTGTTCTTTGAGAAATACTTGTCTAAGTTCTGTGGTTTTTTTTTTTTTTTTTTTTTTTGTAAAATAGGGATTCTGTTTGCAAGTATTTGCAATCTGTCCAGTATGGAACCCACGGAAATTTTTCAAGACTTTCATACCCAACTTTCTTTCCACGTTTTGAATCCCAAGACATTGCCCCTCCAGATGACTTCGTAACTAGTGATGAAGAGCTAGATTGTGTTTTATTTGGAACTTTGAGAGGTCAAGTTGTTGGACTACGATATTACACAGGAGTAGTGAGTATGAAGCGATACTAAGTAAAATTGTGGTATACTTATGGTTTTAACAGTAAATTATATTAAATGGTGATATATACAATCAATGTTTTACATTGAGTGACTGAAATATGTCACTCAAAGGCTAGTCAGAAATACCTTTACCATCTTTGATTAATTTTTTTTACATTTTTTGCCATGCTTACAGTATATAAAGCACTTTTGCCTACACTGTCATTTGATCCTTATAATTACTGAGGTACTCTTCCTTAATGGAAGATAGAGATGGTTAAAGAAGATCTAGATGGTTAAATGGTTTGCCCTAAGTGCGGAAAATATATGTTGAACTTAGGAAGTGACTTTGAATCCATCAGTTTTTACTAGATAAGTTAATTGTTTATTTTTGGGTTCTTTCCTTTATTTTTGTAATAAGAATAGCTCTTGGTCTTTTTTTCCTGTGTTTCTCTATTCTCAAAATTGAATGTGTGTTTAAATGTGTGTGTGTGTGTGTGTGTGTGTGTGTGTGTGCACATGCCCATGTGTGTAAGAAAAAGAAAAAGGGACAGATTGAGAATATATATAATTTTTTTCTGGACAGTAATCTTCATTATAGTCACCTTTGTTATTTGGATAATATTTCTAATATCTAATTTTTTTTACGAGAAAATTTCAAGCATAAAATCAAAATAAGATTCAGAGATTAGCAAGTATTTTCTGTATTTGCTTTGTTTTTTTCTTTGATCTTTTGTGAAAAATAGTAAATGTATCATTTTATATTAGTATAGTTCAGTATATATTTCTTTACAATGCAGTTTGGGGGCTGAAGAGATGACTCAGCAGTTAAGAGCTCTTGGCTGCTCTTAGAGAGGACTAGAGTTCTTTTCTCAGCACTCATGGCTGGCAACTCACAACTCCCTTTAACTACAGTTCCAGAGGTCTGATGCCTTCTGGCACACATGGGTACTCATAATAAGCTCCCACAGCATACACAAATATCTAAAAATAAAACACATATTTTAAAAAATTAGTTTTTACATTTTATTTTCATTAAAAGAATTAACAATTATATGTAATAAGTAATCAATAGTTAGATTTTGCTGACTATTTAAATTGTCTTGATTTTTATCAGGATTAAAACAGGGTTGATATATTCTCTCTGGCTGTTATGGACTATAAGGCCCGCTCTAGTTTACTGTTACAGATTTGTGTGTCAAAAACAAGGTCTGTTTTGCAGAATCTTACTGGTTTTGTTACTTTTCCCCTTCCCTTGTATTTTTACATTAAAACTTGCTAAACGATTTTTTGTAGTTGTTGTTGGGGGAGTGAGTTTGAGACAGACTTTAACTCTATAGCCTACGCTGGCCTGGAACTCACTAAGTATTCAGGTTGACCTTGAACTCATGGTAAACTCATAAAGCTCCACTGTCTCAGCCTTCTGAGTACTTGATGGTTTCAGAACATTTTTTTTTCAGTATGTATTAATTGAATTAATCAGGAGATACTTTGAGGGAATTCTGTGTTTCCCATTTGTCTTGCTTTTCATTCTCTGTATTTCTTATGTTGGAACATCTCATGTTGTTTAGTAATTATAGGAGATGTGATGTCCAGGAGATTACTTAGGGAAGAACAATTATTTCTTGAGTTTTTATAAATTCATAATTTTCGTTTTCTACTTAAGAGTTTGACTAAATCTAAAGTGCTTGATTCATGTTGATTCTCTGTATCCTAATGCTACACAATATATGGCTAGTGAAGATTTGATATCAGTAGGATTTTCTTTTCCACTCAGCTAAATTATATTTTTTTTTGCCTGAGGATTAAAAGATATTATTCTTAACTTAAAAATCTAATAGTTTCATTAAGATATTTGTTCTATAAATTTGTTTCTTACTATTTTCGAAAATTCTGTAATTATAATTTTAAATGTTTGCTTTATTCCAAAGCTATTTCTTCTTTAGAAACTCCATCTTCTCTCATTTACTTCCTCTGTCTGACTTGCTCTCTTTGCTATTACCTCTATACTATTGTATCTGCTACTGACTTGGAATATTTTTTCTTATTTGGGATCTTACTGCTCTCTGGCTCTCACATCTCTTTATGAGTTGTTATATTTTAGGTTTGTACTATTTCAAAATTTATATTGTTTTTTTAAAGTATAATTTTGTGAAGGATTAGATTATAGTTATTAATCTCATAATAGTTACTTATTTTTATCTTAGAATAATCTCTTTAACACTAGTTAACTAATAAGAATATATACTGATTAAATATTTAGCTCATTTTCCCACAGTATTGTATTTAGGTAATGCATTCATTATTTTAAAATAGATAAAATGCATTGAATTTTCACACCATAACTTACTTTATATGTTCTATACTTTTTTCTATAAATGTACATATATAAATTGAAATCATACATTAATAAAAATAAATTTAAACAGAAAGTGGTTAGTTACACCCGTTACAGTTATGCCACTGTTGTACCTAAGAATATTTCTTGACACACATTAATTATTCCAATTTGAATAGTTCATAGCTGGCTAAGACTGTTGATAACCCCACCACCATTACCACCCCCAGAAGCCTCCATAGCACCTTCCTGACCTATGAAAGCTACTCAGCAGGGAATAAATCAGGACCAACTTTATTTCTCCAGATCTTGTGGCCAGTGTGTGTGGTGTCTTCACACTTATCTTATCATAAAATTCTGGAGGGCAGCCAAGAACCAAGACAATATCATGTGTTATTTTGGGAGTTTCTTGAAGGCCAGTATCCTATACCTGGCACTGAACTTTAAATTTGGCAACCTAGGGATTCAAGTATGAGCATAGTTCCCTGTGTAGAGTAACTCTAAACTCTTTTATATAGAAAAACATTAAACACACACAGTATGTATAAATGTATATGTGCACATATGTATAATTTCTGTGTGATTTTTGTTTTCATACATCCATCATTTTAATTATGTCTCCCCTAACCCACCCTGTGCTCTACCCTCTCTCATCCCTCTACCCATTTAAACTTTCTAGTTATTCCTCTTTTCCTCTTCATATCATCTGACTTCTTTTTCCCACTATTAAGCACCCCTTATTGTCCTTTTCCGGTTTCCTGGATTGTGCAGGAAAGTCACAAGTATAAAGACTTGACAATAAGATCCATATATGATTTAGAACATGTAATGTTTGTGTCTCTGGGTCTGGGTTACTTTACCCAATATAATGTTTTTCATATCCATCTCTTGACTTGCAAATTTCATTTTTCTTTATAACTAAATAAATCCCATTTGATGCAGGTACCACATTTTCACTATTTATCACTTGATGGACATATAGGCTATTTCCATGTCCTAGCTGTAATGAATAGAGTAAATATGAACATGTATGTGTGCATGTGTCTCTGACTCAATACCATTTGGGAGCACATATATCCAAAGTTTAGCTATTTTGAAAAATGTAGGTAGTATTCTCTTCTTCAAGGTAGACTTACTGTACCTTTCATATCTTAAAACTTATTAGCTTCTTTTTTTTCTTTCTTTTTTCTTTTTTTTTTTTTTTTTTTTTAGACAGGGTTTCTCTGTAGCTTTGGGGTCTGTTCTGGAACTAGCTCTTGTAGACCAGGTTGGCTTTGAACTCACAGAGATCCACCTGCCTCTGCTTCCCAAGTGCTACGGTTAAAATCTTGTGCCACCAACGCCCAGCTAAAACTTATTAACTTCTTAATGAATATTAATTAGAAAACTAGAGTGGAAGAATCATTTTAAAATATATACCTTAATATTTCTGGTTTGAGCTGGGCCTCTAGCTTGTTGACAGATTGCTTTGTAGTCTTTACCAAGCCTTGGGTTCAATCTCCAACATAATATAAACTGGGAGTGGTAGCACATATTGTAATCTCAGCACTCAGGAGATAGAGGCAGAATGATCAAAGTTCAGTGCTGTCTTCAGTTCAAGATCATCTCTGGCTACATTGCAAATTTGAGGCCAGTTTGATAGACAAGACCCTGTCTCAAGCCAGCAGACAAAATAAAAAGAAAAACTAACAATAATGTATATGAATGGGCATTCTAGAAACAGTACAAGGAAATCAAACTATTACTGTTCATATTTATATTATTATTATCTGCTCCTTATTTTTACTAGGTAAATAATAATGAAATGGTTTCTTTACAACGAGAGCCTAATAATCCCTATGATAAGAATGCGATTAAAGTAAACAATGTGAATGGAAATCAGGTTGGTCATTTAAAGCGAAATCTTGCAGCTGCCTTGGCCTTTCTCATGGACAACAAATTGGTACAAGTGGAAGGGTATGTGCTTTTAGAGTTTGTTTTAGTAATTGTGATTTTTAGTTCTCTTTGAATATATACACTTTTCCTTGGCATCTGGAAATGTCGTGGTACCATACTTTGGTGTAATTTCAGACATGTTCATTTTCTTCTTTGACATTCCTATCTAGCTATCAAACAGTTGTACACTTATTTTCTTATTCTTACCATGGAAAAAAACAAACTTGAAAATCAAACTTGCAGTTGTACTTAGCTTCCGGCCTCATACTCCTCCAGATTCTGCATGACAGGTATGCCTTACCAGAGGAACTTCTGATGGTGGCCTTGAACAACCAACCCTGCCTTAGCCTCCTGTGTACTAGAATTAGAAATGGACACCATCATGCTTAGCTCACTTGCACATTTTAGAGTTTTCTTCATTTCTTACTGGAAATAAAATCAAGATATTCTACATAATTTCTCTCTGAATGCAGAACTTACTAAGAATTGTCTTTTGATAAATGATAGATCTGGCACATGTTGTCCATTGACTGGGACTTAGGAAGTGGCTGCCCTTTAGCGAGGGCATATACTCTGCCAGTTTTTACACCATTTTGTTTCTCATTGTGAGAATTTCATTTTTCATTCTGGTTACTTTTTCTCTTTTAGTGTTTGTGATCTTATTGTAAATATTTGGGATAGTTATATCCTAATCCTAATGCTTAGAATATTCATCCCACCTGATTTGGAATATAAAATAAATGGTTAACATCGCCTTTGCTTGATGGAGGAGGGTTGTTTGTCTATGTTACTTTCATTGGTTAATTAATAAAGAAACTGCCTTGGCCCTTTAAGAGACAGAAAATTAGGTAGGCGGAGTAGACAGAACAGAATTCTGGGAAAGAGAGGGGAGACGCTTCAGGCAGTCGCCATAGTGAGTCGCCATGTCTCTCCTCTCCAAGATGGACACAGGTTAAGATCTCTCCTGGTAAGCCACCCCTTGTGGTGCTATATAAATTACTAAATATGGGTTAAAGCAAGATATGAGAATCAACCAATAAGAAGCTACCGATAACGGGCCAGGGGCAAGGCAATATTTAAATGAATACAGTTTCCGTGTAATTTCTGGTATAAAGCTAGCCGGGTGGCGGAACACAGCCCTGCCGCTCCATTCTACATTTGCTTTTTCCTTTATAAATTTTTAGTGAACATTAGATGCTGACACTATCCTGTCAGATATATGTATTATTTTGCTTATTCTGCAATCTTGCTGTAAGTTGTCTTTTTTGAACTACTTTATCCTATCCTCTCAAGTTTTTTTGAAATCCTGTTATAAAAACACCTTTTTTTCTGATTGTTGATTTTATTTCTTTTTCTGTTTTTCAGATTTGCTTAAATAATCCCTTCTTGTTTTAAATTTTTGTGTTTGAGTGATATATTTAATATATTCAAAATTAGTATAAAAATAACTTTCAGTTTCTCATTTTTTTCCCCTTTACTATAATAGAGTAGTTCCTTTTGGTGCAAATAATGCTTTTACCATGCCTCTTCATATGACTTTTTGGGGAAAAGAAGAAAATAGAAAAGTGGTTTTAGATCAGTTGAAGAAACATGGATTCAAATTGGGTTCCACATTGAAAGGTAAGTTTGATACTATGAGATGCAGGGATTGTAAAGTAATTTGTTTCTTTTAGTTTGGTTGGCTAAAGTAATGTCTGCATAATACTTTAAATTATAACTTTTTAAAAAATCTTTTGAAGAATTGCTGACTTTTCCTTTTATATTTCTATTGAAATGATAGATCTGAGGAATATATCAATGTGTTTATTTTGTCACTGTCCAGCCATCATAGATTAGTCATACAACATGAGATAGTTAATCTTATGGGTCCACCATTATATGTCCAAATCAGAACATGTTTGTAATTATAGATTCATCCATACACAAAAAAATGCACACAAGGAGGGTCAATGTTCCCTATTTAATTTTCCCCAATATTAACCTAATTCTTTATTTTAAACATTTATTTTTAATAACTTTTTAACAAAAAGAACTGTTTAGTAGGGAATGAAAAGGAATTTGCCGTTCTTTTAGAATTTATTCAAATATTATGCAATTATTTTTAAAACGTGATTTTTTTTTCTTTTGGGAATGATTTAGTATTTAGCTTTTTTTTAGCTTTAGGGATATATTTTAGTAGTAGATCATTTATATACTTTTCTATATTCTTTGCAGTTCTGGAACTATCCATACTAGGCAATTATTCTGCCACTGAGCTACAACCCAGGACTATGGGATTTTTTAATACTGTTTGGTATTTACATTTATTTCTGGTACTTAATTTCTTTTTATTTGCTCATTTTCTTTTTTTCTTTTTGGAAACTGTAGATTTAGGATTGAGTTTGGAGAATAGTTTGGTCTCTGGAAGAGCTGGACCAAGATATAATAGGCCAGCTCATGTTGCAGTACAGATGACAGCTGAACAGGTAAGCTTTCTGTTGTTGTTTGTTCATTTTTATCTTGAGTCAAGGTCTCATGTAGCCTTACCTCAAAATCATTTTTGTCTTAGTTAGGGTTTCTATTGCTGTGAAGAGATACTATGACCACAGAAACTCTTAAAAAGGAAAACATTTAATTGGGAGGCTTACAGTTTAGGAGTTCAGTCCATTATCATCATGGTGTAACATGGTGGCAGGCTGTAAGACAGGCAGCTGGAAGTGGTCTCTCACTGGGCATGGCTTGTGCATGTATGAGAACTTAAAGCCTGCCTCCACTATGACGGTACTCCAACAAGACCACACCTCCTACGAGTGCCACTCCTTTTGGGGGTCAATTTCTTTCAAACCAACACAACTGTGTGGCTGAGAATGGCCTTGAACTCCTTGTCTTCCTGCCTCTGACTCAAATATTGGGATTAGAGGTTTGTCACCATACCTGCCTCAGGTATGTTTTTATCTTGTACTGAATATAAATTTTTAGTAATAAAAGGTTGCTGCCTAAAAAAACAGGATAAATATGTATGAGCTGGTATTAGTGATCTTTAGTTATGTTGTTAAAATTATAATGAAAACTACTCTATAGCATATAGAATGTAGATATTTATTTGCAAACTTAATCTTAAAAAGCAGCGATAAGAATTTTACTCATCCCTTTTAATTCACAGAAACTGGAACCATCCAATCACACACACACACACACACACACACACACACACACACACACACAGCACTTTTTGTATAGAATCACTGCATATCTTATATTTTAAACAATTTCCAAATTATATTATCTGCTATAAATAGAAAAGATATGTAATAGTTAGACTATTGTTTAGGAAATAATTACAAGGGAAGTCTATGTAGAGATGCTTATTACAGATATAAACATTGTATGACTCACAATATTTTTTATTAGCTACATCTATGAAAAGGAGGATGGGTTCACATTTATGCAGTTATACATAAATAAAATTATAGATACATTGTATATGTAATATTTTTTGTTTGAATTTTCAGAATGTCCAAGTGGTAATAAAAAACACTAGAATGTGAAAATTATTCTCACATTTCAGTAAGGTTGCAAATTCAGTATTAAAAAACTTAAAATCATTGATATTACTGTAATTATTTTGCGTAATTTTTAATCCAGGATGTTGTTAAACCAAGTTACTCTGAAAAAAATGTATATAGTGTTTGTTAATTTTAATATAAATAATTTGGAACATTAAAACATTTTTATGACTGTTTGTCCACCAGTAGTTTTAGACTAAAGCATTCAAACATTTTACATCGGTTTATCTACTAGAGGTATTCTTTTTTTAAAAAAAATATTTATTTATTTATATGTTATGTATACAATATTCTGTCTGTGTGTATGTCTGCAGGCCAGAAGAGGGCACCAGACCTCATTACAGATGGCTGTGAGCCACCATGTGGTTGCCGGGAATTGAATTCAGGACCTTTGGAAGAGCAGGCAATGCTCTTAACCACTGAGCCATCTCTCCTGCCCCATTCTTTTTATTTTCCAGATACAGTTTTCCTACATGTTGAAAGGGCATGAGCTTGTACGTGGTGGGCAAATCGTAGTAGGCCACTCCTATTAAGCTGGCATGATGTTTTCTAGATGACTGCTATGTATTCATATATTAATTTGTAAAGACATACAGTGTAAATTGCTTTAAAACTGAACTAGATCAATTTAAATGATCAGCTAAATTAGCTTAATATTAGATTATCCTAACAGGACATTCTAATAGGTTTCCCAAAATAGTTTAAATGCTAACAGAATCCTAGAGTTCTAATGGGAGAGAGAAATTGGCAGTTTAACTTCCTTCATGTTCTAGATTTCATGAAAATAAGACACAGGCCATAGTTCTCTGCCTAAACATGCAGGGTCATTTGTGCACATGTCATAGGACTTAAACTTCCACTGCTGTCCTTTCAGAATCTTTAGGATTAGGCCTTGTAGAGGGTTGGGCCAGTGCTCTCAGCACGGTATATCTATGGTCCTTTGCAGCTCTTTTGTATATTTATCTGAAATGAATACATTTACTTCTATAGAAAAATCCCCTTGTAATGCTTTTCAGTGAGTGATTTACTATCTCAGATATTTATTTTATGTATGCTTCATCATTTGGCTTATTCAGTGTAAATGATTTGAAACCTAGAGATTACATGTAATTTTCACTTTGTTTTTAATCAGCATTTATTATTTTTATACTGTAGCTCAAAACGGAATTTGACAAATTATTTGAAGATTTAAAAGAAGATGCCAAAACTAATGAGATGGAGCCAGCTGAGGTACAGAACCTATATATTTTAAAAAATTGCTTTATATTGTATATAAAATTTTATAATTACTTTGCTTTTCAACTGTGTGATATACTTTGAGCTTAACCATATTCATAACCCATTACCTCCTGCTTTCTCTCCTGAGTATTTCCATGGAGTGTTTCTTCTGTTTTTCATATCAGAAGGAATATGTTTATATTATATATATATGGATATTTGTATACACAACCCTAGGTTCCCAGTACGAGAGAAAATATGTGATGTGGGTCTGACTTTCTTTCTAGGCCTGGCCTTTATCACAAAATATTAATGATCAGTTCCGTCTATTTTTCTGTAACACACATAAGTTTGTGCTTTAAGGCTGAATAAAACTGTACGATGCAAATATGCTGCATTTTTTCATCTCTTCATTTATTGACAAATGCCCGATTAAACTTGGAAGAGCTCACTCACAGCTGGATTGTATGTTTATGTAGCTTTCCTAGATACCTTCATATTGATTGTGATAGTGGCTACACTAGCTTACATTTCCACTAACATTACAGAAAAGTTCCCTTTTTCCTAAGTCCTTGTGAACATATTTCTGTTTGTTTAAAATTATACCTGTTCTCACAACAGTGAGATGGATTCTTAGTGCATAGCTAAGGACATTGGGCACTCTTTCACATGTATATTGGCTATCTGTATTTTGCTTTTTTGGAAATTCCTGTTTTCTTCATTTCCTCATTTGTGGATAGACAGTTTCAATTTCAGAAAAGGATTCCAGAAACTCAAGAAATTATTTCTGGAACTGACTGATTGAAAGCAGTTAATGGACTGCCAAGATAGTTTAGAAACTGGGCCAGTCTCTGCTAGCTGCATGTTTGTTTTAGGGTTGGTATATAGAAAATATAAAGAACTTAATAATATAAATCAATTCAAATGTATTGAAATATTAACTGTCTTAGTAATTTATACACTTAATACTATAAGAAAATAACTCAGGTTCTACATATGAAAAGGGTAAAAACTGACTATATTTTTCTTTATGACATTGCATTTGTAGGCTGTTGGAACCCCATTGCTTCCACACCAAAAACAAGCTCTGTCTTGGATGATTTTACGAGAGAACAGTAAAGAACTTCCACCATTCTGGGAACAACGAAATGACTTATATTATAACACAATAACAAATTTTTCTGTAAAGCAACGACCAGAAAATGTTCTTGGAGGAATTTTAGCTGATGATATGGGTTTGGTAATTTTTTTTTTTTTTTTGCTTCAGTTAGGAAAATCTTACTTTGCAGTTACAATTTTCTAAAAAGAAATTGTAAAATTGAAAGAAATTGTACCGGTGTTGCCAGTTTAGGACTAGAGTTTGTTTTCAATGTGGATGTAAGATATATATTTTTAATTTTTTTTAATTAAAGTATAGGCTTCTAGGAAACCAACAGATGGATCAAAGAACAATGAATAGTTAAATTTGAGTAATAAAATACACCAACTTAATGAGTGTATAAGCATACATTCCCTATTTTCTTTACTTGTCAGAATTCAGGACAACCTATCTTTCATATGGCTTTCAAAAAGTAAATGATAGTGAGTTTAGTCCCCATCATTGCAAAAATAGTAGAACGTAAAGAAAGGCCTAGTTATTTCAGCTGAGGAGGCTGCACCTCATTTTGTGCTTTAAGAAAGAAAACCTTTGGTATTGGTAGTAATGTCAACAACAAGAGAGAAGCAATAGTCTCACAACCTTCTTACAACCTACTTAGCTATACTGGCCTATTTGTTTCCTATTCTGCTTCTGCCGCAGACCTGCTTGGCCAAGAGAGGCATCCTCAGCTACCAGAGAATGAAATCATTTTTAAGGACTATGCGGGTGTTCCAATAGACTTTGAGGTTATCTGGTTGGAGGGCCTACCACCAAGCTAAGCTAGGACAAGTTAGCTGTCCCTACAGGTTCCTTTCCTACTAGAATATGGATACTGGCCTCATATCATGACTTTACGTATGGGGCCAGCTTCAGTGTCACCAGGTCTGCTGAGAAATTTAGAAATAGTAATGCAGGTTCTGAGAAGTTTGACCTGAATCATGGACAGACAGGAGACATGAGATGTCAGATGGTAGCACAAGAAACAAGACAGGCATCTTGATAAGTTAGACTGGAGCCATGACAACAGTGAAAGAAGTTCAGAATGTGGCAGTAATAAAGTAGACAGAGGGAGTGGGACAGGGATAGGACAGGACCAATAGGCCTGATAAGGTAGACATGGAAGAGCACAGAAAACGGTATTGCCAGTGCGTAGAGCAGTCTTACATGCATCACAAAAAAAGTGGTAAGTGGAAGATAGAGTTAGACCCCATAGATCAGCTTCTGCTTAGGTGCTCCTGGGACTTCCCAGATAGAGTGAGGCCATGATGGGCAGTGACACTGACACAACCAGGTCACTCTCCTAGCAGCATCCGTCCCCATTCATAGGACTGTATTCCTGCTAACACTGAGGTCCTCACTCAACCTAACAGCAGGACCAAACCTTGACTTCTCTGACCCCTGGCAGTTTTCTTACTTCCTCTTTCATTTCTTCCCTTTCTCCATCCTGCAGATGAAATCTGGGCTTCATCTGTGTTAGACATGCATCCTACATACGCTCCTACATGTTTAACTCTCCTTTCCTTAGTGACTTTAGTAACAGTTTTTTTTTTTTTGTGGGAGGAAAGAAGATAATCTTATTTGAAATCATATTCTAGTTCAAATGCTGGGTATGCAGTACAGCATAGTAGATATTTGTGACTGGTTACCATAGCCATTCCTGTGGCTTTGGTCATAGAGCTCTCACTTTGAGCTCTATAATTTTACAGTATCAGGCATTAAATAGTTTTGAAATATTTAAAAGGAACAGTAGATAAAAACTTAGAAGTAGCATATTTTAAATATAATTCACATTATTATTCATAATAATAATAGCAGCTTTTATGAGAATGCTGTCACTGTTTAGTTTTGCAAGTTGTTTTGATATGTAGGTGCATAAAGTGGCAACTGACCTGTCAAATTGTGACATTATTTGGTATGTTGGGATTGTGTTGACTTTTTTCCTTACAGATAGTGCAAAAGTAATGTATTATTAGTTGCTTTTCTTATCTCTATGATACCATTTCTAACTTTAGAGAGGAATTTTATTTTATTTTTTGACTTTCAATTCTAGAAGATACAGTCCGTAATAGGGAAGGTAAAGGGGCAGGAATTTAAGTGGTGGCCATCTTGTGCCTATAGTCAAGAGGCAGACATGCATGCAGATGATAACCCCAGTCTATGGAATGGTGCCACACACAGAGTGGCTCATCCTACCTCATTTACCTAGTCTAGAAATTTTATTATGGACATATCTCAGAGGTTTATCTTCCAGGAGATAGTAGTTCCTGTCAAGTTTGTAATTAGTATTAATCTCATAAGTATTTTAAAAGCTCTTAACATGATATCCTTTTAAGATGAAATACTAAAATCCAAGTATTTATTCACTAAAGGTACTAACCACTAGGCAATGATACTAATTTTATTATCATTACAATTCATCTATTCATGTTGTATATTGAATGCTTTATCTGTAAATGATTTTATGAAGAGGCTTGCCCTTTGGAAAATGCTAATTGTACATCTGCCACATATAGTACATTTCATCATGAGTGTTGAAGGCTTGTTATATTCTTTAATGTTACCACTAATCTTATGAGCAAAGAATTACATTCTTGGCAGTTGCTTTAGTCATACTATAATGTACAAGTATTGTAACATTTTAATGTTTTATTGAAAATTGAATTAACCCTTACAACAAATACTGTTGCTTTCCTTAAAGACCTTACACTGACTACTTTCAACAAAATTCATCCTAGATACTCAGTCATTAACAATGACAGTAGTTCATTCTTTCAAGTAAAAATAGTATATGAATATATGTAAATATACATGTAACAACAATTAATGAAAAAAGAGGCCATGAATTTGAAAGAAATATTTGAAAGGAGAAGATGCTCTGATTATAATCTCAAAAGGGGTTATGTAGCAGTGCCTGAGGACTGACAGTAAGATTATTCTCTGGCCTCCATACATATGTATACTCACACATGCACTTACACACATAATTAAGTTTGACCTTACATTCTCCTGAAAGGATATGAGGGTACCAGACTTTGGGGACTACTTTAAAATTACTACTTTTAAGCCGGGCGGTGGTGGCGCACGCCTTTAATCCCAGCACTCGGGAGGCAGAGTCAGGTGGATCTCTGTGAGTTCAAGACCAGCCTGGTCTACAAGAGCTAGTTCCAGGACAGGCTCTAAAGCTGCAGAGAAACCCTGTCTCGAAAAACCAAAAAATAAAAAAATAAAAATAAATAAAATTACTACTTTTATTTCTGTGTTACTAACTATGAATACTACTATTGAAAGTAATGAAAATGATTGTCTTCATATGCATATTAGAATTTCTCATTATCTTAACTCTGAGGTTCAGTGAAAGCTGTTGATATTAGTTTCATGATAAAATGATAGTTCAATGTAGAGTATTAATCATTCAATAAAATAACATTTCTCTGCTGTTTATAGTCAAACATCTAGTAACTTATGTTAGAAGAAAAATGTTCTTAACTAAGTGAAATACTTATTTTTCATTAACAGTTATATTGTTTAATAATCATACATGCTGTGGCTTTGACTGATACTCACTATTTTATTACTTTAAAATACATTTTGAAATGTTTTCTAGATGGATTTTAGAATCTGACCATTTGTCTTTTAAAAATATTTTAAAGGGCAAAACTCTTACTGCCATTGCAGTGATTCTGACCAACTTTGCTGATGGCCAGCCTCTTCTCAGTAACAGAAGTGAGAAGAATCATCCAAGAAAGGTAAAGAAAGTGTGTGCTAGGAAGGCTGCTTTACCACAGAAATTTCTATATCATTAAAAGTAGTTGACAGCTAATTAATAATAGCTGATCTTTTTGAGATGTGGTTAATGATTTTTAAACCACGCATAATGACACTTATAGAAGTGTAAGTTTTCTTGAGGGGTAAATGTTTTTAATCCCAGTACTCAAGGGGCTGAAGCAGATCTCTGAATTTGAGACCCATCTAGTCTACAAAGTGAGTTCCAGGCCAGTCAAGGGAAACATAGTAAGAGTTTAGTTCAAAACAACAGAAATAAAACAAACAAATTAAAAAACCACAAATAAACAACCAAAAAGAGTATAAGTACCATATTTGTCTTAGTTCTGTTTCTGTGAAGAGCATGATGACCAGGTTTACTTACCAAAAAAAAAAAAAAAAAAAAACAAAAAAAAAAACACATTAATTGGGAGGTTCTTTACAGTTTCAGAGGGTTAGTCCATTATCACCATGGTGATCATGGTGGGGAGCATAGTAGTATGCAGGCAGGCATAACAGTAAAACAGTAGCTGAGAGCTCATTAGTGCTGGTAGGTGGGAGGAGGGACAGAGAGAGAGGGGGGAGAGAGAGAGAGAGAGAGAGAGAGAGAGAGAGAGAGAGAGAGAGAGAGAGAGAGAAAGAGAGAGAGAGAAGAACAAAAGAAAAATTAGAAATAAACAGTTATTCCTGTTCTCAACTGAAAATCCTAAAAGCCTGAATTAGAAAACAACACAAAGATGCTTTCTGTATTTTACTTTTCATGTATACTAGTTTTCCTTAGACCTTATTGAATTTTCAATTTTTTAAAATTTTACTGGTATTTTAATCTGTTAGGATCTCAGATATATTTATTTGTTTGCTTGCTTCTTGATTTTGCTATGAGTACTACTGCTATATCTTGTTAGCTATGGGAATTCCAGAAAAGAGAGTATGGTAATGGCAGCCTAATGGTAGCTCCAGAATCTTGGTTTTAAAATTTAGTGTGGGGGCGTTTTATTCTAATGTAAATCTCATGTTATGAGTTTTTTATACATTTATATATACTGACATGTATAATTGAGAGCTTTTTGTGCATCTGTGTGTTTGTTTTCATTTGGAAAGATTAAGGCCAACTAATTTTCACTTTTTAGTATAGTGCGAGGTTATATTCATTGCTTTTCCTATTTTAAGCAAATGCCAATATGTACAATTAGCTAACTAGGCAGTTTTTTATTTTTTGTAATTTTTGGATTAAAAAATTTTTATACAAGATTTTCTACCTCTCCTCCCACCCAACTTCATATTCTTTCTATCAAAATGAAACAAAAAACATAAATGGGACAAGCATGGGTTGGTGCAAGAAAAAGAGTAAGAAAAGAAAAAGATACTTAAACAAAATGCTGATAAAAGCACATAAAAACATGATGTCCATTTTGTGTTAGCCAGCTGTTTCTGAGCATGGGGCCTATCCTGCAATGTGGTTTATATATCTAATTTTACTTCCTTGGAATACACAACTGATTTTCTTTTTCCTAACAGGGATGAATTGCAAATAGTTTCTTATATAGGGGTGGGACTTTGTGCCTATTTCCTCTCCCCCATGCTGGGATTTTGTCTGGCTTGAATGTGTGTAGGTCTTATGTGTGCTGTCACACTTTCTGAGTTCATAATGTACATCAGTATTGTGTCTGGAAAATGCTGTTTCCTTGGAGTTATCTGACTCTTAAGTTGTTCTGCCTACTCTTCCACATAGACTCTGACCCTTGAGGTGAGAGGTTTTAAAAACCACCTCTTTGCCTGTTGTGCAACTCTTGGACATCAGAGAAACCACAATACCTTCCCTAAAAGATAGATGGGTATTATCACAGAACCTTTCTCTTTGAGGCACTAATATCAATAAAGCCACATACATTTAAAAGCACTGTTTGCCATGTCTTCAAGACATTTTTAAGTCTGATATAACAGATATATGCCCTCTAGCCTATATGAAAAGTATTGAGTGTGTGTGTGTGTGTGTGTTTCTCCTGTTTCGTGGGAGTCCTTGATGTGAGTCAGCATAGGACTGAGGATTTATATCTTGCTTTTAATGCTATTTGTATTGGCACTTTCTCTAGCAATAAACTGCTGTATATAAGCCAAAAAATAAAAGGAATAAAAAAAAGAAAAGAATCCTTCAAAATCTTTCACTTTCGTATGTATACAAGTTGTATCTGTTTATTACCATCTATTCCAAGAAGAAACAACTCTCTAATGAGAATTGTGGAATGTACTAACCTATGAGTGTAGCAGTATGTCATTAGGAGTTGTTTTATTGCTGAGTTCATGTATCAGAATAATAGTAGTAGGTTTTCCCCTTGTCTCACGTTCTGGGCTACTTCAGCTGTGCCAAGTATGGGTTCTGTCTCATGGAGTAGGTCCTAAATCCAGTGTTGAAAGGTGGTTGGTTACTCTAATAACATTTGTACTGTCATTGTACTAGTATATTTTGTAAGTGTGTCATTATTGTAGCTTGCAGTGCTCAAAGCTAGATAATAGTGATGATTTCTTTTCTACTCTTCTAGTGTGCATAGACCTTCCATCTCCATGAACACTAATCAGTAGGTGTGAAGCTTCTCATCATTTTCAGTTTTTGCGTTCTAGTGAAAAAATTTAAATCTATGTATATGTTTCCCTCTATTTTCATCATTTTTAAAGTAGTGAGAAATCTGTCAGCATTTTTAAGTAGACTTCATTATGTAAAGCAGTAAAAATAACTGGTATTCCGTTGAAGAAAATGCCTTTTTGCATAGGAATACAAGGACGAGACTGTTAAACTCAGAGGAAGTAATACTAACAACGAGGCCGATGGACTAAGCACCGGTGAGTTTTAATTGTGAATATGGATGTTTTTCTCACCTAAGATAATTCTGTTTTGGTTTTGTAATATATAAACATTTAGGGTCAATTTTTCTAAAGAATGTTGTAAGGACTGGTAATTAGAAAAGTTTTTGTCAAAGTAATTGATTGGTTATTAGTATAAAACCAGTTAGAAAGGTTAGGGAAAATGTTTTTGAGAGAAAAATTTCTCCAAAGAACAATTTAAAGTAAAGAATAATATTTTGTTTTAGAACTTCATTTTATTTAAAAGCTAGAAAGAAATTAGAACCAACTCTGAAATCAAAGAAGGGAAGAGATCTGTGATGTTAGCAGTCATGATCTTTATACTTTAACTTTGAAGCGAGATTGAAGCAGAGCAAGGCTAAAAATATTGTAGATTAGTGTGAAGAACAATAAGGGATAGAAAACATTCTTTGAGAGTAGGATTGAGTATAAATTTTGCTTTTTTCATGGTAAGATATTTGGATATAGGGGTTAGAATAGTTCATAAGCTTGTGGGAGAAAATGAGAACTCAAGAATAATTACATAAGTTAGCATTCTTAAGCTTGATAGAATATATAAGCAAGTGGGCGTTGGGTGAGAGGTAGGAAAATTGGCTTATAATAGATAATGGCATCAAATTTTCATTGAAAATTAATGAAGTGCTCTGGGAAGAAAATGAGTTTGAATTTAGGCCAACAGTAGTGTATTATAGAGCCTGGGAGGACTAAACAGTGATAAGGAAGAGTGCTAATATGTTTGAAAATATAAATTCATTAGTATTTTATTAGGGTCTATCAGTGTCTATCTGTTTACCCTTCTCCCCTATGTACATGTGTGTGGTGGGTGTGTATGTATAGTTTTGTTTTTTGCTCGTTTATTTTAATACAGAAGTAAACTCAGCCTCTGGGTTAGTCAGTGACTATGGAAAAAGACATTTTTATTGGTTCATAAAAAATTGAAAGCCGGGCGGTGGTGGCGCACGCCTTTAATCCCAGCACTCGGGAGGCAGAGGCAGGCGGATCTCTGTGAGTTCGAGGCCAGCCTGGTCTACAAGAGCTAGTTTCAGGACAGGCTCTAGAAACTACAGGGAAACCCTGTCTCGAAAAACAAAAAAAAAAAAAAAAACAAAAAAAAAAAAAAACAAAAAAAAATTGAAGGTATATCCCAATGGGAAAATACTAGTTTAGGACAAATGCGGAAAGAGTACCAGGAGCTTGAAAGGAGTAAAGGTATTAAAGCTCAATGTTGATTATGGAAAAATCTAAGCTTTTCGGAGAGATGGTGCTATTTTAAGACAGCTTGTTTATTCTGTGTGTTTCTTTGAAATAGAGCCATCCAGATGTGGCGGAGAATCCGTTATTTCAGATATTCAGGCGACGCATAAATTTCTTATATCAGAAGTCTCTAGCTTTTGCCCTAAAAGGTAAAGTGTCGAGGTTTATCTACATGGCATATTTGCTTACACTCTTCCTCTGTGTTCTTATAAGAGAAAGAGATGAGTACTATATTTCAGTTATAGTTTACTTCAAATACATTTCCTAATTGCAGATTACTAAATTGCAATGACGTGTAGTATTCTTATTTTAAAAATGAAACATAATATTACTCTATAAAAAAGAATTTATTAATTCTTAAATCATGCTGCCAATCTTTTCCTATTTTTTATTTTAAAAGTAAAGTAATATTAATCTATACAATAAGTGGTTTATTTTTAACCATTGCTACTACCTACCACTTTTTCTTTCTTTTCCTTTCTGTCCTCTCTCTCTCTCTCTCTCTCTCTCTCTCTCTCTCTCTCTCTCTCTCTCTCTCTCTCTCTCTCTCTCTCTCTCTCTCTCTCTCTCCTTCCTTTTCTCCCTTTCTCCCTTCCCTTTCTTCCTTTCTTTTGGGGGGGGTTCAAGATGGGGTTTCTCTTTGTAGCTTTGGAGCCTGTTCTGGAACTCTCACTGTAGACCAGGCTGACCTCTAACTCACAGAGATCCACCTGGCTCTGCGTTCCAAGTGCTGAGATTAAAAGCATATGCCACAACTGCCTGGCCACTTGGTGATTTTTTTTTTTTTTGACCTAGATTTTCTTGTGAAACATTAAGAGTTTTCCTTCGACTTTTAGGAATGCAGAAAGGAAGGCTTTTTGAAGGATGTGTTTGGAGGATTTAACACAGCTTTCTTTGCTTTGTTCAAAAAATTATTTGTGGAGTATTAACACAGACTAGAATCTAGGGAGAACTTGGATAAAAGCTATCATTCCCATTTGATAATACGTTGATTCTGTTGACTTTATAAATTTCATTTACCCTCTCACCTAGGTGTAGGTACCAGACTTTTGTTATACAGTGTTTTCTCCCATCAGTGTACATGGATGTGATTTTGTGTCTAAATCTCCACCAGTAATTTCTCAGCAGCAGTCAGAAAATATGGTGTAATTGATGATTCTGTTATTAATCCCTTCATGAACTGAACTCAAAGTCATTACTTACTAGTTTTCTTTTTATTTAAATTTTTTTCATTTTATTATTTATTATTACACATAAGTATAAGTGCATGGCTATTGTATGTCTGTTTGCCACTTACATGCCCAATGTTCAAGGAAGCCAGAAGAAGGCATCGAATCTGTTGGAACTGAAGTTACAGACCTATATAAACCACCATGTTGGGGAATTGAACCTAAGTCTTCTGGAAAACGAGCCAGTGCTCTTAATCTCTGAATTTAGCCTCATTTCCCTATTATGTAAATGCCAAATCTTAAATCTAAACTAGTCATAAGCCTGTGTAATATAGCACTGTTGGGTAGACTAGATCAGAACAAAGGAAATAAATATATAATAAGGAAAACATGTACAAACAGCACCCAGAATATGTACTATAGCCAGTACAGACATGCTTACTCTTCAGAATGATTGTATTTTTAGGTCTTTTGTATATAGTTACATTTATACTATCTAGTTGCTTTTATTCTTATCCCCATTTTCCAAGTGAGGAAACAGACATAGTTTAGTGATTTGCATGAAGTCCTAACAAGTTACTAGTAAAATGAGGATTAGAATCCTGGTAGTCTAATTCCAAATTCCTTTGTTCTTAAATGCTTACTACACAAAGTTTATGAAATAATCATGTTTTCCCTTTTCTTTGATAAGAGTTGCATTTTTTCCTTATTCCATTTTCAAAGACTATCAAGATTTTCTTTATTGGTTTATATTATACTTACTGGTAGTCTTCATAAAGACATTTTCAATACCAGATACCTTGGCCATATTCATCCTCCATCTGTTTTTTTCACCTCTCTCTAATCTCCTTTCTTCCAATATCTTTTTTGCTTTGATGTTATATAAGTATGTGCAGAGAATTTTGAGTATATATAGCTTTATGTATCTTTGTTCAATTTAAGTTCCACAAAATGAGCGAAAACATTTACTTGCCTGAGTCTGGCTTATTCTTGGCATTTTCTTGTCATGATTCATTTTTCTTTATGGCTAACACCCTATTGTGTAGATGTAACATGTCTTTCTTTATTAATTTGGCTGTTGATGGGACATCCACACTAGGTGCATTCTTTAGCTTCTGTAAATAATGCAACAGTAAGCACTGATATGCTTGCATCTCCATAGTGTGTTAACTCAGTCTTTTGGGTATATATGCAGGAGTAGTATACCTGGACCAAGCAGTAGTTCTGTTTTTAGCTTTTTGATGACCCATTATGACTTCAAAAATGGCTACACTAGTTTACAGTCTCAGAACAACACACAGGCTCTCATTTTCCTTGCATATCCATTGGCATATATTTGTTTTGTTTTTCCTATCTTTTTTAAAAAATTTCTTATTCTTGAGAATTTCATACATGCACACAGTGAAATATACATGCCCCCTTTTTATTCCTTGTGGGAATTGAATTCCCTCCTCAATCTGTCCTTCCTCCTTCTCCTCTTCTTCTTTTCCTCCTCCCCTCTCCCTTCTTCCTCCTCTTCTTGATAAACAAGTAAGTCTGGTTAGTACTGCCCATAGGCTCATTGGTATGGGACCATCTATTGGAGGATGAAAGACCTAACAGTAGCCACAATCTCAAAAAAGAATGGTGCAAGGAAGTCAGGACCGCGAGGGGTGCACCCATCCACTGAGATGGTGGGGCTGATCTCATCGGAGCTCACCCAGGCCAGCTGGACTGGGGCTGAAAAAGCACAGGATAAAACTGGACTCCCTGAACATGGTGGACAATGAGGGCTGCTGAGAAGCCAAGGACAACGGCACTGGATTTTGATCCTACTACATATACTGGCTTTGGGGGGGGGGAACTAGCCTGTTTGGATGCTCACCTTCCTAGACCTGGATGGAGGGGGAGGACCTTGGACTTCCCACAGGGCAGGGAACCCTTACTGCTCTTCGGACAGGAACTGGAGAGGGAGTGGAGGGGGGAGGGGGAGATAAATGGGAGGCGGGGAGGCGGAAATTTTTAATAAAAAAAAAAAGAATGGTTTCCTTTCTTCTAGCAATTATCAGCTTCTAGTAGCTCCTCTGAAAGGGGTAGGGCCTGGAGAAAATGTCAACCTATGTCAGGGTTTTGATTGTCCTTATTGTGTGCCTGTAACCACAGTTGCAATGAGTTCGTGAATTTGATAGCTGTGTAATGTCCTCTCCATCTACCAGCTCATTGTTTTTACCTCCTCTTTTCCAACATTTCATGAACTTTATTGGAGAATAGGGGATGATAGAAGTCCTTAATCAGGGACATTAGAGCTCAACCCTTAGTCTCTTATTTTTAGCACTTTGATCAATTTTAAATGTCTGCATTTACTTCAATCCACTGCAAAAAGAAGCTTCCCTCACTGAGGTTAAGAACATCCCAAGACAATAGGTATAAACAGATATTTAGAAGGTAATTTGACAATATGCCATTTAGCAAAACAACATTAGTAGATTCTACCTTAGGGCCTTTGAACTTTCCAGCCAGAGGCTTTTGATCAAGATTACATTCCGTCTGCAGATCTACCAGTATCCACTAATTCAGCAGGGAGGAATAGGGCTCCTTGAACTCCTCCCCCATGATGTCTGACTATTGAGAGGGCTAATGCAGACCCATTGAATCTCTACCTCTCTTCTGAAGCCATTTGTATATGTTCACTTGCAGACTATTTGTAGTCACTAACTGCATGCAGGTGCAGACTGTCTCAGAGTGGTCACTTGTGTCTATATAGGTGATTTTATGTGGTCGCATACCTGAGTACAGAATATTTCTGAGCCAACACTTGTATCAGTTTAGGTAACCATCCTATCTCTACACTGTTAAATGTTTTCTTTGCTGTTTGGGTTGGTGTTTTCTGGTGATAGGAGAAACTGTGATATTAAGCTTCCTATGTTGGTTGATCTTTGTTTTGTTTGCCTTGTATCCAGAAGTTGTGCTTTGAGGGCATTGTAACTATAGAAGTATCTGTCAGTCTGTAGAAACTAGAAAGAGATGTCAGCAAGGTTTCCAGTAGCAGGTGTCCTAGTTAACTTTTAAGCTCTTGCTACTACATGTCCTACTCTTAAAGGACTAGTGAATCTTAATCTAGTTCATGGTTCAGACCCTATTTCTACTACTTAAGAACACTGTGTGCTCTTAGTTGGAGTCTCAATCCCCACTGAGTGATTCTTTCCTGACTGGGTGGCCAGGGAGGAACAATTGACCCTTCCCCCAAAAAAGTGTTTTGCATTTCAGGACTCAGAATAGTCCCCTGACCTATGTCCTGGGCCATACAGAATGGAGCTTTGCATCTATTTCCACCAAGTTGCTAGCAAAGCAAAGGTCTTTTTAAATGACTAGATTGATACCTCTGCTCCAGCCAAATACTGAATATGAACTTAGAATATGTGCCCCCAAATTATTGTCTGGTTGAACTGTAAATCTTCCCGGTGATGTGACTGCTATCACTGTACTTTCTGTAAAGGCTTATTTTTTGTTTTGTCTTTCGATTCTGCCTATCTCTGATGATTTGTACAACGTTATACAAATTGGCTCTACAGATGTCTGCCCTCCTTCCTTTCTTTTTCTTTCCTACATTATCTTATACTGAGAGTTGGACTGTCTGAAGGTCTGTTTGTCCTAAGCTGGGGTCCTCATCCTGTCTAGTTGTTCCCATTCCTCTTTGGAGAACAGAGAATGCCCCAGTTGGGACTTGAGTACTTTAGAATCAATTGTGGACTTTCCTGTTCTGTTTATTCCTTTTTTCTTTGCTACTGAAGCTAGTGTTTTCCTGTCAACACTCCCCTCAAAGACAAGTGGCTCGCTCTAGCAGTCCTTGCTTTACTTCCTTGTGAATTTAACAGTCTGCATGTGGTTGTCATCTGCCATCTCTTTTTGGTTCTAATGTTCCATCAATGTTTTAGTTGAACTACTGAATACTGAACTCTATGTGAATGACTTTTCAAATGTAATCTTAGTGGTACTAGATTTTACAAATGCATAAGAGGAAAAAAACTTTCAGCACATTTGACTTTTGCTTGGCAAATCAGAGACTTTTTTGAAAGAATTTTTAAAAAGTGAATTGGAGTTAAACACCTTCTGTATTGAATGTGTTAAATATATTGCTTTACTACATTTTATTTTGAATCTTTCAATTTCAGAAGAAAAATTTCTGTTGAGTACACTGAAAGCAGTGATTTAGAGAAAATTGAAACTAGTGAACTGGCAAAGAAAATGAAAGGTAATACGACTTGGTTTGACTCTGTCATATATTCTGATCTCCTAGTCTGTCCATCTTTTTTATTTATGTATGTATTTATGTATGTATGTATGTATGTATGTATGTATGTATATTTTAGATAAGCTGGAAAATGCACAGTCAGATACTAAAAGTAGTGTAAAAGGTAAGTATATATTACATCACAGTATTTACATAATCTGCTTGTGAAAATTTTAAAAATGAAGCAATCATTAATTGACATCTTGTTAGTTTGAAAGGTTTTATCAATAGTATAAAATTTGGCTGCTTTTGAACTCTTCCCTGCATTTGAACTTCTCATGAATTTATCATGTGTTAATGAATTAAGTAATTTAAATTCAATGAATAATTTCAAGTTAAAAATCTAGTACTGAATATTTAATCCAACTTTAAACAAAACAGTCATTTTCTTCTACTTATAATATCTTGTATAAAACATTGTATTTTTACACAGGTGTGTACAAGCATGTACACACACAAATGCACACACACAAAGTAATGAACAGATTTGGAGTGCCTTCTTGGCAATATCACATTATACACATATAAAAGAATGAGTACCATTTATTTCCTTCATCTTTATGACATTCCTTATTTTCCTATTAATTCAAACCCTATTTTCTTTCTGGTTAGCTAAGAAATACATTTGAAAAACAGCTTATCACCATTGGACTGATGTGAAATTTGGCTGCTTCATAATGATACAGCTTTCTTTCCTGAGAGTTGAATCTGTTTGCATTTATCTGTTCCTACTTTCTCTTCTTTTAAAAGAAGTAACTGCTGGGGTATAATTACATCTTAACTTTGAAGTATAGACCTACGCTTAGTGTCATAAATGGCATTGTTATTTACCAAATACTATTTTTATTTAATAATATAATCTTTCAAGTTGTAGAATATTGAAGGTGCTTGAGGAGGCAGAGTAAAGAATTTTTATGATTCTGTGATTTTTTTTTCTTCTTATCAGGATCATCTAAAGTTAAAGAAGATACAACATTTGCTCATGCACTTACTTCATCTGCCCCTGTAACAAAGAAGAAAATATTGAAAAAGGGTCAGTAAGTCTAGTTTTCCACTCCTCCCACCCTGTTTTGTTCTAGTAAAGGAGCAGAGTCATTTATGATTGATTTAAAGCTTAACTTGGATGAATTTAAATAAAAGACCTAAATTTTAGTATGATTATGATTTGCTTTCATTTTAAAATGTCAATGAGCTTTATTGTAATTTTTATTTTGTTTATAGAAAAACAACATTGCTTTATGAGTATGATGGAAAAAGATAGAATTTAGGATAGATGTTTGAGAGAATTGTATCTCTGTGCCTTGGTTTCCATATATAGCACAAAATCTTATTTCTATGGCTTATTGAGCAGTCATGTGAATGCAATGAATAAAAGATTTTTGATGTTAAATGATACAAGAAGATAAAAAAGTATGATGACATAAAATAGACTTGCATGTAGTCTGTTTAAAAGTGGTATATTTTACCCAGAGAGGCTAGGTAACAAGAAGGGCCTAAGGGGGGACACTTGGATCTCCCAGGGAAGGGGAAATGAAGGAGATCTGGTTGGACTAGGGGGTAGGTCAGCGTAGGAATTTCAGGGATCGAGTTGGGAGGTGAGCAAAGGGGAGAGTTTTGAGATAGATGATTGGAAATGGAGGCTTTATGGAGTCCAGTAGAAGCTTGATGCAAAAGAAACTTCCATGAGTCTACAAGAATGGCCCCAGCTAAGATGGGCAGCAGTGGGTGCATAGCCTGAAGGGGCCATCACCTGTGACAACCCAGGTTGTCATCAGAGAGCCTTCATCCAGTGGCTGAATGGGGCAGATTTATAGACATGAGTCAAACATTGGGCAGAATTTGGGGAGTTCTGCTGAGGAGAGGAAGGAGGGATTGTATGAGCCAGGGGGAAATCAGGGACATCAGAAACCCCCAGAAACAGCTAGTCTGGCTGATGGGAATTCACAGAATCAGAACAAACAACTAGGGGCCTGCATGGGACCAACACAGACCCTCTGCATATATTTGACAGTTTGTAGCTTGGTTTGTTTGTTGGACCCCTGGCAGTGGGAGCAGGGCTGTTGCTGGTGCTTTTGGCTGGCTCTTGGGAGGTGCTTGTTCTTAGGGCAGCTTGATATGCAATGTTCTGCTGATGCTCAGAGGAGGCCTACTTCTTTCTGAGAGAATATGGAGGAGGGGTAGATCAATGTCGGGGGACGTGACAGAAAGAAAGTGGGGGGAGGGACTGGGAGGAGAGGGAGGGGCAGTATGGTCTGGATGTAAAATAAATTAATAGAAAAGGTACGTTTTGAACCTGATGGCTTAGGGGTTAAGAATATGTACTACTATTTATAGGGCCCAAATTCAGTTCCCAGCACCTATGTTGGATAGCTCACAAATGCGTTTAATCCCAGCTCCATGGGATGTAGCTACTTCTTTCTGACCTCTTCAGGAACACACACACACACACACACACACACACTTACACATATCATATGCACACATATAATGATTTTTCTTAAATATAGAAAAATTAGTTAGGGAGAGAAAAATCCATTCTGAATGTAGGCAGTTCCATTCCATGGGCTGGTTCAAGACTTAATAAGGAGAAAGGGAGCTGCACATTTATTTTTCTGTACTTCCTGACTTTGGATGTAGCCGCTTCATGCTTCTGCTGCCATGACTTACCCTCTATAATGAGCAATATATTCTCAATTTTAAGGCCAAATAATTTTTTATTTGCTTTTGTAGGGTATTTTGTCACAAAAACTAAGAGAAAATTGGTACTGAGGAATGGTGTTATTGCTGTGCTAACCCTGACTGGTTTGTAAGCATTTAGCACTGGTTTACAGAATCAATGTGGAAGATTTTCAAGCTACAGGCTACAGACATTCTTTAGACAAGAGACTAATGAGCCATTTTGGTGGGAATTTGGAAGATCAGAATTCTGAGAGATGTAAGAATAGTAGGGAATTGGCCCATCAGCTTTCAAAGGACTCTCTTGTGAACTGGGCTAGCGGCTTTTTGTTTTATTCTGGCAAAGAACCCGATTTCATTCAGTCTGTGACTTAACCGTTTGGATGTGCCTGAATTAAAAAGCATTGATTGTTTGGCACAGTAATTTTAAGAAAGGATAACATTTAGGCTGTGTGATGGTTACTGCTCACTGCTCTTAAACAGGTTGACAGAGAAAATTGCAAGTGGGGCAGAAAGGTAAGTGCAGCTTGGAAAGGAAGGAGTAAGAATTTATAGTTGAGCCGGGCGGTGGTGGCGCACGCCTTTAATCCCAGCACTCGGGAGGCAGAGGCAGGCGGATCTCTGAGTTCGAGGCCAGCCTGGTCTACAAGAGCTAGTTCCAGGACAGGCTCTAGTAACTACAGGGAAACCCTGTCTCGAAAAACCAAAAAAAAAAAAAAAAAAAAAAAAAGAATTTATAGTTGAGGACCGCAGAGATATGGAGAGAGGGACTATAATTGTTACAGAGATTAACAGCATTGAAGAACTTTGCAGCTGTACTGGTATACGAGAAGTACACAGAGGGCAAGACCTTACCCATTGAAGGCTTCAGTTTGTAACAGGGCAGGTAAATTTAAAAGGAGAGAGCCAGGACACAATGCCACTGAAGGCGTTCTCTGCTCCACAACTGCCACCCAGAGTAGTGTTTGCTCAGGGTCAGCCTTAAAAGTACACAGAAGTGGTTGCAACTTTGATCCAAAGGATCAAGCTACATTTTGAGCTGACGTAACTTGGAAATGTTGTCCATATGATGCATAAGAAGAGGTTTGTGGAGGCATGGCAAGGTTTCAAAAAGCTGCTGAGGCTGGAAAGTGTGTGGAAGGGTCAGAAATCTGGGAGGGAGGTGTGGGAGGCATGTAAGGCCTTGGGTAGAGTGGAAGTCCAAGATGTTGGAGATGCTGCAACCTTAGGGTGTTTGTGAGAAAAGCTATAGGGGCTCACAGTTAAGAAATTTGCCTGAGTTTCACAAGAACCTTTGAACTATTGAACAGTCCTGGGGCTATCAAAAAGTCTGTGAGGAATTTTAGAAATGAAATTAAATGCATTTTGAGATGAGCATGAAAGTTCAGGGGCCAGGGTACAATGTTATGCCTTAAAGTGATGTGCTTGTATGTCAAGTTGTCAGGAGATGGAGTTGTGATAGTTGGTCAGTTTGCTTGGGGTGAAAATCACTATAGACATACCCCTGGTTGTGTCTATGAGGGTGTTTCTGGGAAAGTTTAACTGAGGAGGGACAACTGCTCCAATTGTCCTGTTACAGTCCTCTGATTTTCCCTGATAATTACTACTTAATTGTTGGTTATCTATCTATCTATCTATCTATCTATCTATCTATCTATCCATCTATCTATCTATCTATCATCATCATCATTATCTATCTATCTATCTATCTATCTATCTATCTATCTATCTATCTATCTATCTATCTATCTATCTATCGTGACAGGGTTTCTCTGTGTAGCTTTGGATGCCCTGGGACTTCCTCTGTAGACCAGGCTGCCCCCAAATCACAGATCTGTCTGACACCCTTCCCGTCCCATGCCTATTTTCTCTTTTTCAATTCTTCTGGATTTCTGTCTTCAGAGATGATGATTGATAGGACCGTATTGAGATGTATATCTAAGTATTTAAGCAAACAGGTAAAGTCTACCAACTCCTTGTTCTTTTAGGAGCATCTGTGATGGAGGGGTTAAAGAAATTTGATACTGGAGAGAGGTCAAGAGCAACACTGATCATCTGTCCACTTTCTGTGCTGAGCAATTGGATTGTAAGTCTACTGCCTGTCAGCTTAAAGTGGAATATCATATTTGTGTGTAAGAAAGGATTGTTGGGAATACATATGACCTTCATTTCACTTTATATCTGTTAAGTGAATTATGTTTGCTGAACTGAGTGCTTTCTCTTTGAAGGCTTGTATGATTAACTTATTAACTGCTAGTGTAGACTTCGATTTGTACTTCTGTTCCTTCCATTCTTGTTCCAAGAGGGACATGTTTATAATTTAATACTCTTATTATATTTAATAATTGAATTTGGGAATTGTGAGAATTTCACTAATAGTAACCTGTAATATAGAACAATGCATAGCATCACATGTGTTCCTGTCTGCTTTGTTTGGTCTGAATTTCTTTTCATAGATTTTTCTCACTTAATCCTCACCATTTTCAGTTTCCAGGTGACCAAATTGAGAGGTTAAATAACTTGACTAAGACTGTCCAGTCGAGTACACCAGAGAGCTCAATGTGGAAAATATTTTGACCCCAGAGTTTTTTGTTTTAAGGCTAAAACATCCACGAAGGCATGTTTTTCCTCCCTGCATATTGTTTTCCTTTTTAAGAACATTTCATTGGAATAGGATCTCTGTATTGTAGTGATGAGGCATGCAGGCCTGCTTTTCGTCTCGCCCAGCTCCCACACAGCTAGCTTTACACCCGAAATAACAACACACAAACTGTATTCATTTAAACACTGCCTGGCCCATTAGTTTCAGCCTCTGATTAGCTAATTCTCACATACCTTGCTTTAACCCATATCTAATAATCTATGCAGCACCGTGAGGTGGTGGCTTACCGGGGAGATTCTAGCATACGTCCATCTTGGGCCGGAGCTTCATCACATCTGACCCAGAGAGGAGAAGCATGGCGATTGCCCGAGGCATCTGCCTCACTCTCAGCATTCTGTTCTGTCTATTCCACCCACCTAAGGGCTGGCCTATCAAATGGGGCAAGGCAGTTTCTTTATTAACCAATGAGAGTCCTCCATCACTGTATGTTACTTGTAAGAAGCATCCTGTTTTTATGTCCTTGCTTCATTTTATAATGAAATAGGATTATTTTGGAAGCATTTGAATGTAAATATCACTGAGTGTGAGCTTTCATTCTTGCTTTCTTCAAGGTATCTTTTGCCTGTTCTGTCCTATCTCAGGAAGAGGAAGTCCTGCTCTTCATAAGACAATTGCTTTAATTTGTCTTATTCCATTTTCCCCACTTCGTTTCTCTGTTCTTTCCGACCATCTCTTGGTTATTCACTCTAGGTTTTTCATGAGAAATATTCAGGTCTTCATTTTATATACTTCCTTTTGATTATGTCTCACCTTGAAATTATTGCATTCCTTCCCTGTTATAGATAAGCTCTTGGAGGTTGATGTCTTCTTTATGTTCTTACTCACTGCATTGGCTTCTGCTTCCAGTTGTCAGAATTGAATTGGGAGATCCCAGGTGACTCATACCTACTCTCTTCTTTTTGATATTATATTCCTCTTTTCTTTTTAATATATATATATATATATTTTTTTTTTTCTTGACAACTTCTTAGGCATTGACTTAATGCATTTCTTCTTCACATTATGTTCTGTTCCCCTCTACTGCATGACATAATTTTGTTTTGGTTTATTTATTTTGAAATAAATTATTCCTTCTCTTGACTTTCTGATGTGAGATTCCCCTCTGTATGCTATGAATACCATTGGTTAATAAAGAAACTGGTTTGGCCTGGTAGGGTAAAGTAGAGCTAGGTGGGGATAGCTAAACTGCATGCTGGGAGAAAGAAGGTAGAGTTGGAGAAGCTATGGAGCCACCGCCAGAGACAGACATGTTGAAACCTTACCGGTAGGCCACGAGCCTCATGGTAAAATATAAAATAGTGGAGATGGGTTAATTCTAGATGTAAGAGCTAGCTAGCAATACACTTAAGTAATTGATCAAGCAATGATTTATTTAATACAGTTTCTGTGTGGTTATTTTGGGAGTCTGGGGAGCTGGGAAACAAACAACTTATGTATCATATTTCTCTTGAGGCATATGGTTTGTGGTATTTTTTTCCCCATCTCTATTATTGTTCCAGTAAAACTATGGTATTTTTTTAGATGTGTGGTTTGCCTTGGCAAGAGCTATAAGTGCATGCTTAAATGGCAGGTTCAAGGTGAAACTTAGAAATACTGATAGAGAATCATAGTTTCTAAAGGCTTGGTATCTGCAGATGTATTTTTAAAATGGTCAGCTAAGGGGCATAGATCTGTGGTAGACTGCTTGCCCAGCATGGCCAGTACCACATGCAAAACAAGATGAAAATAGATTACTAGATAAATTATAAAATTGGTAATCATATTTCATATTTAAAAACCTTAAGTTTAAGTAATGTAAACTTAGAAAGGAAACACTGGCAAATAAAACTATTCAAAAATTTAAAGCAATAGTGGACATTTATTATTATATATTACAGTAATCATGTAGAACAGTGTCAACTTTCCTAATGCTGTGACTCTTTAATCTAGTTCCTTATGTTGTGGTGACTGTCAATCACAAAATTATTTTTGCTGCTACTTCATAACTGTAATTTTGATATTGTTATGAATCATAATATAAATATTATCCAATGGTCTTAAGTGACCCCTGAGAATGGTCATTCAATTCCCAAAGGGTCACAACCCCCAAACTGAGAGCTTTCTTTCATTCTGAGTTTTATTCTTTTCATAAATATATACTGTTCCATTTCATTGCCACCCATTTGTTTCAGATTTTTTAATTAAAAATTCATTCTCATATTGAATTTCTTCTCTACCAGGTTATAAAAAATATTCTCTGTGTTTTTATCTTTATTTCAGATTCTCCCTAACTTTGCATATTTTGGCTTTTCTATTTTATGTTTATTTCTTTAGTTTATTTAATCTGTTGTCGAGTCTCATTTGTTACAGAAACTCCCTTTGGGGAAACCTTTGACCACATTGTTGTATGTTCTTGAGCTCCAATTTTTTTCCCCTCATGCTGGAGAGTACTTTGCACTTTTTAAAATGTTACCTGGAGTCACTGTGTATAGAAAGTATTGTGAATTTCAGGTGAGCACTTCACCCCATTTCCTTCCTGAGCTCTGCTATTTGTCTTCTTGGGTCTTATCCTCTTTGTTCTTCTGAGTTTCTGAACATCATTGCTTGGCTTCTGACTCATATACAGTTGTTCTTAGGAGCTCCAGAGTTCTGAGGCAAAGCTGGGTTACATAGTGATTCTAAAAGGAAAAAATAATTATAAAACAACTTAATGAGATTCTCATTTACTCAGGAAGACCCAAGAATTACCAGAGTGCAGTCATCTTTGCTTTACTCTTTTCTCCACTGTAGCACTAGAACCTTAACTTAGAGAAAGCATAGTGTGGTTCTTTATTGTCGGCAAGCTCAATCCCCAAGCACTTTGTTTTCTTATTGTACATGTTCTCTTTAAAGATACTTAAAAACATCTTCCTAGGAACATGTGTTATCTAACTGTAACTTTAAAATGTATGTACACATCTCTTACTTGCACCTGTACGCCAATGTTTATGTTCTGTGCTATACTCTATGTCGTCTGTAGTAGTGGTTTTCAACCTGTGGATTGAGACCCCTTTGGCAACATCTGTATCCAAAAACATTTATACTGTGACTCATAACAGCACTAAAATTACAGTTATGAAGTAGCAACAAAAGTAATTTTATGATTGGGGGTCATCATAACACGAGGAACTTGTTAAAGGGCTGCAGCATTAGTAAGGCTGAAAACCACTGGTCTTTAGTGACCAAATATCACAAATAATTTTCTTTTTCACTTCTTTTCTCTCTGAGTAAATTTTTCTATACTTTTATCACTCAGTTCTTCCAGGCAGTAATCTGAAGTATAAGGACAACACTATCTTCTCTCTTTTCCTCATGGCCCATACTTAAGTCCTATGTCCTAAGCTTCCTTCCTGTTAACTTCTTTCTCTCATACATGTCCTTCCCATTATTTTCAAGCTTTTGCTATTCTGGTCTTAGAGCTTCAATTCTCACCTTTAAGGATTTGCCAGCTTTTTCTCTATGGCATCTTCTTTCTAGTCCTGACTTGTCCTTTCCCTCCCTCCCTCCCTGCCTGCTTACTTTCTTCCTTCCTTTCTTTCTTTTCCTGCTCAAAATCATCTAAGTCTGTCGTTTACAAAGAAAGTTGTTGGACTTTTAGCTTACGATTAAAGACATGCTAGATATAGCTTGAATCCAAATGTTTGAGAGTCAGGCAGGAAGATGATGAGTTTGAGATTAGTCTGGGCTACATAGTAATGAAATGGCTATATAAACAGACTATATAAATGAAATGCCTGCTCATTGGTAGGAAAGACTAACATGATTTATATGTTTATCAGTTTTACGATTTGACACAATATGATACTTACTAATGTAGTTATCGTTACACTTTAATTTTATATTGTAGAAAGACTGATATATGATATTCTTGCTGGCACAGCTCTTTGATATACATGCTTGTTGTCTGAGGTTTCTGTCCTTCCTGGTTCCCGCAGTCGTTAAGTCCCAAAGAAATCACACAGAGGTCTACATTATCTATAAATCGAATAGCCTAGTAGCTCAGGCTTCTTATTAACTATTATAACTTATATTAGCCCATTATTTTTGTCTATCTTAGCCATGGGGCTTGATACCTTTTTCGGTGAGGCAGTCACATCTTGCTTGCTCTGTGTCTGTATCATGTCCCACCTCTACTTCCGGCCTGTCGCCCCACCTATACTTCCTGCTTGGCTACTGGCCAATCAGCATTTTATTAAAAATAATAAGTGACAGGATAAAAGACCATGCTAAACTTGATACTCATCGGCTTTTTACTAAAATATCTGTAATTTTCATTCAGGACCAATTTGGACAACATATAAAATCAGAAGTGGACTTGAATTTTTATGTTTATTATGGTCCTGACCGTATTAGAGATCCCACCTTGCTTTCAGAACAGGATATTGTTTTGACTACTTACAATATTTTAACTCATGATTATGGAGTAAGTATGCAAATAAATAAAGCTTTAAAAATATTTATTATGTTTTAAAAATTGTGTGTGTCAGTGTGATAGTGAATGTTGGTGACTTTGGAGACCCCTGTAGCTAGCATTACAGATATTTCTGAGTCCACCTCATGTGGATGTTAGGAACAGAACTGGGACCTTCTGCAGGAGCAGCAAGTGCTTCTAACCACTAAACTGTCTCTCTAGCCTACCTAGAGAATTTTTAAAAGTTGAATTTAATTGCTCTCCATCATGTTTCTAAATTATTCCAAAATTCATAGTATATGCTCTCCCCTTTCTCTGTTTGAAAATGATTAAGAATGTCTATAAGATAGCGCGTTGCAAAAAGGGGTTTTAGACTTACTTGAGATACTAATTTGGAAATGTATGTCATTTAGAACATTTTAGGTTAAAATTTTAAATTTGGATTATATATAGTGTTTTATCACATTTTATATGCAAAAAGAACATTTTTGGTTTTTTAAATGAGTATTATCAGTTTGAAAACCTTTTGTTTATAGTAGTCATTAATTAAGTTCTCAACTCTTTTTATGATCCTGTTATTTTCCTTAACAATTCCAGTTATTTTAGACATACTATATAGTTAAAATCTTAATTTTCTAGAAAGAACATTGCCATTTGTATAAAAGAAAGTAAGGTTGTGACACTGAAAAATTCCTTACAAGGGATGTTTTTTCTATCCCTGAATCTGGTGCAAAATTGTTCTCTGTATTATACATGACTCAGTAGATTTCTTAGCATGGAGTAGGAGCTAGCTGCTTCTTAGTGGTACTTTGAGAAACATATTTAGTATCTTGTTCTTTGGTGCTCTTAGCTGTAAAATGAATGTAATATTCTAGACTTGTGGGCTTCACTGATTTTCTTTGGAGTACTTAACAGTACCAGGTACCTAGTAAGAATTGATAAGAGAGATCAGAACTACTATTATTTAACAAACATTTAAGTAGTATGTTATTTTACTGTGCTTTTTGAAACCTCTATGTAATATGAAACCTCAATTTCAGACTAAAGATGATAGTCCATTACATAGCATAAAATGGCTAAGAGTAATTCTGGATGAAGGACATACCATACGAAATCCGAATGCCCAACAAACAAAAGCTGCACTTGACTTAGAGGCAGAAAGAAGATGGGTATTGACAGGTAATTATAGCATTCCTTTTTTTCTTTTATATAAATGTTATGTGTATGTATATTCATATGTATGTGGGCATATATATGTGTGCAAGTGCACATCCAACTGGTATGCCTTCCTGTGGAAGCTTGATGGCTGTTTCAGGTACCTTTTGGATCATTCTTTACCTATTCATTGAGGCATAGTTTCTTAGTTGAATCCAGAGCTCACAATACTACTAGGTTAGCTATCAAGCTAACTTTGGGAATCCTATATTCATCCCAAGAACTGGCATTACAGGCAGGGTGCTACACACACACAAAATTTAAGTGGATTCTGTGGATCCAACTCCATTCCCATCATAGTTGTGTCCAAGCACTTTACCTGCTGAACTACCTCAAGCTCTCATTTTTTATTAGTTTTTAAATTGATGCCTAAATATTATATTCATTACCTTAATGTGATAATAATAGATCATTGTATCATATTCAAATTAGGGGAATAATATGTTTTCTCATTTATTTTTATAGTAAAAGCATTCAAAATAATTTCTTCTAGCTTTTAGAATATGTATAGTGCATTATTTGTTTTTCTATTGTTAATCATACTACTGTGCAATGTAACAGCAGAACTTATTTTTTCTGCCATGCTGTACCTTAATAACCATTGAGGAGTCTTTCCCCTTCTTTCTCCTCCACTTTTTCAGTGCCTCTGGTAACCACTATTTTCTTTCACTCTCTAAGAGGTCAATTTCAGGGTTATTTTTATTTTATTAAAAATTTCCATCTCCTCCTCTCCTCCTCCCCCTTCCCTCCCCTCCCTTCCACCCATATCCCCACTCCACCCCTCTCCAAGACAAAGAGCCATCAGGGTTCCCTTCACTATGTTAAGTCCAAGGTCCTCCCAACTCCCCCTAAGTCCGGGAAGGTGAGCAACCAAACTGACAAGGCTCACAGTGAGCCCGTCCATGCTGTAGAGTTCAAGCTTATCGCTGTTGTCCTTGGTTTTTCAGTCCTCCTCCACTGTCGGCCACATTCAGAGAGTCCGGTTTGGTCCCCTGTTCCATCAGTCCCATTCCAACTGGACTTGGTGGTCTTCCCTTAGATCTGTCCCACCGTCTCAATGGGTGAACGCACCCCTCACGGTCCTGACTTCCTTTCTCATGATCTCCGTTCTTTTGCTCCTCATCAGGACCTTGGGAGCTCAGTCCGGTGCTCCTATATAGGGCTCTGTCATTTTCTCCATCCAACGCCAGGTGAAGGTTCTACGGTGATATGCAAGATATTCATGAGTATGGCAATAGGATCTGGACATTTCTGGCACCCTCTCCTCAGCTGCCCAAGGAACTAGCTGGGGGCATCTTCCTGGACACCTGGGAACCCCTCTAGAGTCAAGTCTCTGCCAACCCTAGAATGGCTCCCTTAATTAAGATATATAATTCCTTGTTCCCATATCCACCCTTCCTATATCCCAACCATCCTATTCCCCCAAGCTCTTCCCATCTTCCACTTCACACTTTTCTCTCCCCATCTCCCCTTGGCCCCATCCCACCCCAACCAAAAGTTCCCATTTTTTGTCCGGCAATCTTGTCTACTTCCAATATCCAGGAGGATAACTATATGTTTTTCTTTGGATTCACCTTCTTATTTAGCATCTCTAGGATTTTTTATGAATTATAGTCTCGATGTCCTTTATTTATGGCTAGAAACCAATTATGAGTGAGTACATCCCATGTTCATCTTTTTGGGCCTGGGTTACCTCACTCAGGATGGTGTTTTCTATTTCCATCCATTTGCATGCAAAATTCAAGATGTCATTGTTTTTTAGCGCAGAGTTGTACTCTAATATGTATATATTCCACACTTTCTTCATCCATTCTTCCACTGAAGGGCATCTAGGTTGTTTCCAGGTTCTGGCTATTACAAATAATGCTGCTATAAACATAGCTGAACAAATGCTTTTGTAATATGGTTGGGCATCTCTTGGGTAAATTCCCAACAGTGGGATTGCTGGGTTCTGGGGTAGGTTGATCCCAAATTTCCTGAGAAACCTCCACACTACTTTCCAAAGCTGTTGCACAAGTGTGCATTCCCACCAGCAATGGATGAGTGTACCCCTTACCGCACAACCTCTCCAGCAAAGGCTATCCTTAGTGTTTTTGATTTTAGCCAATCTGACAGGTGTAAGATGGTATCTCAACGTTGTTTTGATTTGCATTTCCCTGATAGCTAAGGAGGTTGAGCATGACGTTAAGTGTCTTTTGGCCATTCGAACTTCTTCTGTTGAGATTTCTCTGTTCCGTTCAGCGCCCCATTTTTTAATTGGGTTAATTAGCATTTTAAAGTCTATTCTCTTGAGTTCCTTATATATTTTGGAGATCAGACCTTTGTCTCTTGCAGGGTTGGTGAAGCTCTTTACCCAGTCAGTAGGCTGCCTTTTTGTCTTAGTGACAGTGTCCTTTGCTTTACAGAAGCTGCTCAGCTTCAGGAGGTCCCATTTATTCAATGTTGCCCTTAATGTCTGTGCTGCTGGGGCTATACTTAGGAAGCATCCTCCTGTGCCCAAATGTTGTAGAGTACTTCCCATTTTCTCCTCTTACAGGTTCAGTGTGTTCAGATTGATATTGAGGTCTTTAATCCATTTGGACTTGAGTTTTGTGCATGGTGATAGATATGGGTCTACTTTCATTCTTCTACAGGTTGACATCCAGTTATGCCAGCACCATTTGTTGAAGATGCCCTCTTTCTTCCATTGTGTGCTTTTAGCTCCTTTATCGAAAATCAGGTGTTCATAGGTTTTTGAGTTAACATCTGGGTCTTCTATTCGATTCCATTGGTCGACTTCTCTATTTTTATGCCAGTACCAAGCTGTTTTCAATGCTGTAGCTCTGTAGTAGAGTTTGAAGTCAGGGATGGTAATGCCTCCAGAAGGTCCTTTATTGTATAAGATTGTTTTGGCTATCCTGGGTTTCTTGTTCTTCCATATAATGTTGATTATTGTCCTCTCAAGATCTGTGAAGAATTTTGATGGGATCTTTAAAGGGATTGCATTAAATCTATAGATTGCCTTTGGTAGTATTGCCATTTTTATTATGTTGATCCTCCCAATCCACGAGCAACGGAGATCCTTCCATTTTCTGGTATCCTCTTCAATTTCTTTCTTCAAAGACTTAAAGTTCTTCTCAAATAGTTCTTTCACTTCCTTGGTTAGAGTTACCCCAAGATATTTTATGCTATTTGTGGCTATCATGAAGGTGATACTTCTCTGATTTTTTTTCTCTGCTTCCTTATCCTTTGTATATAGGAGGGCAACTGATTTTTTGGAGTTGATCTTGTAGCCTGCCACGTTACTGAAGGAGTTTATCAGCTGTAGGACTTCTTTGGTGGAGTTTTGGGGTCACTTATGTACACTATCATATCATCTGCAAATAACGAAAGTTTAACTTCTTCCTTTCCAATTCGAATCCCCTTGATCGCCTAGTGTTGTCTTATGCTATTTCTAGAACTTCAAGCACTATATTGAAGAGATAAGGAGAGAGTAGACAGCCTTGTAGTGTTCCTGAATTTAGTGGGATGGCCTTGAGTTTCTCTCTGTTTAATTTGATGTTAACTGTCGACTTCCTGTAAATAGCCTTTATTATATTTAGGAATGACCCTTGTATCCCTAATCGCTCCAAGACCTTTATGATAAAGGGGTGTTGAATTTTGTCAAATGTTTTTTCAGCATCTAATGAGATGATCATATGGTTTTTATCCTTCAGTTTATTTATATGATGGATTACATTGATAGATTTTCGTATGTTGAACCAGCCCTGCATCTCTGGGATGAAGCCTACTTGATCATAGTGGATAATTTTTCTAATGTGTTCTTGGATTCGGTTTGCCAGTATTTTATTGAGAATTTTTGCATCGATGTTCATGAGTGAGATTGGCCTGTAATTCTCTTTCTTGGTTGAGTCTTTGTGTGGTTTAGGTATCAGGGTAATTGTAGCTTCATAAAAGGAATTTGGCAATGACTGTTCTGTCTCTATATTATGAAATACCTTAAGGAGTATAGGTATTAGGTCTTCTTGGAAGTTCTGGTAGAATTCTGCATTGAAACCATCTGGTCCTGGGCTTTTTTTGATAGGGAGGTTTCTGATAACAGTTTCTAATTCTTCGTGACTAACAGAACTATTTAGATTGTTCACCTGGTCCTGGTTTAACTTTGGTATATGGTACTTATCTAAAAATGTGTCCATTTTTTTACATTTTCCAATTTTGTGGCATACAGGCTTTTGTAGTAAGATCTAATGATTCTCTGAATTTTCTCCATGTCTGTGGTTACGCCCCCCTTTTCATTTCTAATCTTATTAATTTGTGTGTTCTCTCTCTGCCATTTGATTAGTTTGGCTAGGGGTTTGTCAATCTTGTTGATTTTCTCCAAGAACCAGCTTTTTGTTTCATTGATTCTTTGGATTGTTTTCTGTGTTTCTATTTTGTTGTTTTCAGCCCTCCGTTTGATAATTTCGAGTCTTCTACTCCTCCTAGGTGAGTCTGCTTCCTTCTTTTCTAGAGCTTTCAGGTGTGCTGTTAAGTCTCCAGTGTGTGCTTTCTCAGTTTTTTTTAAGTGGACACTTAGTGCTATGAACTTTACTCTTAGCACTGCTTTCATAGTGTCCCATAGGTTTGAGTATGTTGTGTCTTTATTTTCATTACATCAAGGAAGACTTTAATTTCTTTCTTTATTTCTTCCTTGACCCAGGTGTGGTTCAGTAGTTGACTGTTCAGTTTCATGAGTTTGTAGGCTTCCTGGGGTCAGGTTTTTTTTTTTTAATCACATGTGTATATGTTTACATTAGAGGACATTGTAGATTAGATGACAACCTTGGTTGTTAGTCTTCACCTGTCTCTTTGCTTGAGATAGATTTACAGCATATTCCAGGTTAGCTGGTCTGTGAGCTGTCCAGGAATTCTCCTGTCTCTGCCTCTCACCTTGCTGTTGGATCCCTCAGTTCACAAATGCACGCTGCTGTGTCTACCTTTATATGGTTCCTGCGCATTTGAATGAATTAAAAAATCAGATAAAAAATCAACATCCAAACTTTGCTACTGTTTTTATATAGCAATGATAACCATATTTTTACAAAATAGTGCTATTAAAGATTATTTGCTGTTGCTCAAGTATAATCTTAGCTGTCAACAATTTCCTGAAATGTGTTGCTTTACTGTGTCAGATTTTTCTCTTACTATTTTGATGGTCAAATTAATGATTTACGTAAAGAGACAGATAAAAATCTATCAAGTAAGTAACAAACCTTTGAATCATGGATAATCTTCTTTTCTTGGTCCTCTCTTAGCTAGTCTTATAATTGTCTTAAGTGTGCCTACCCATGGAGGCAATGCATTCTACCATGGCTTCCATTACGACCACTATTTTTTTCTTTAAAAACTTAGAAATGAGATGAAGGGTGCATGAATGCTCAGACATAAGCATTGGAGAAATTAGGGCTGTTAATCAGCAGAGTGGTCTCCTCAATGGAGGAAATAAATACTGTTTTCCACCAAGATGGTTGGGAATGAATGCTGTAAATAACCTGGTGATCTTTTCTGTAGAGCCAGACCTCACCTAAAACCCTCAGAATGTTTATTCTAGACTCTCCCTCACTATCCCTTTCTCTTTAGCTTTGTTTCTCAGTCAATAAGAACCATCCTTACTAGAGATGTCACATAGCCTGCTGACCTCCATCTCTGTCAGAGACCACACCAGATCCTTTGTCCTTAAAGCTATAGAAACTATCTTCATGGTCACATGTATTTTGTAAAAGAGTTTCAATATAGTCACTCTTTAAGTTTCATTGTGCATGTGTGGGTGGGATGGTTGTTACCAGGAAACTGTTTTCCAAAATTATACTGTATTTAAATTTGTCTAAAATAAACCACCTGGTATCAGACTCCAGAAGTTTTGACCCAACACTGGCTAAGCCTTACTGACCCCATTTCATTCTAACCTCACCCTGGTTGTTTTCCTGCTGGCCATGGTGCTTGCAGGGACCAACATACATACACCAACACCAAATTATTTGAAAAAAAAAATCAAGACTGAGGAGATGACTCAGTGGTCAGACATTATCCATGTGATGCCTCAGTTAGTGTGTGCCTAGTACAGTAGTCAATTTCAACTTTGTTTTGTCGCATTGGGCCAGGGGAATATTCTGCCTAAAGAGCTATAACTCAGCGGTAGAGTTCTTACTTAGCACCACAAAATCAATTTAAGTTTTAAGAGTTATAATGGTTTCCTGTTTCTTTCTTTCTTTTTTTTTTTAGGTACTCCTATCCAAAATTCTTTAAATGACTTGTGGTCTCTCCTGTCTTTTTTAAAACTTAAACCATTTATTGATAGAGAATGGTGGCAGAGAACAATACAACGTCCTGTTACAACAGGAGATGAGGGAGGACTTAGGTAAGTAAGTTTATGACAGCAGATATAGTAAGTTAGTGCAAACAATTGCCACTTCCATTACCATTTTCATTTAACTTTTAACTTTAGTCTCCAAAACACATGAGTATCAGTGTCACTGCTTCTTAAAACCTACATACTTGTGTCTGGAGATACAACATTTCTGATTTGTGCACTTTTTCCCTATTAGCAAAACTGAAAGGAAAGGCAGACCTTTATATTGTCATTATCTGTGACTGTTACCCCAAAGCCATCACAAAACATTTAACAGTGATAGAAAAAGTTATATCCTTTGATGGTTCACTATGCATTATATTTTGATAACTTACAATACTTTTTTAGAGGTATTTGGTTTGGCATATAGTATATAGTATACAGTGATCTCAAGATTTAATGAATATTGCATATGGTTGATTTGAGTGGGTACAGATAAAGGCAGAGAAAGGCACGAAAACACTGATGGGTATTTTTCCACATACTTAGCTGCCCTGTTCCTAGATCAGTGATCATCTAAATAGGATCTGGTACTCAATGGTGGGTCATAGTGTCAGTATAAAGGGTGGCGGTCAGCATGGAAAAAGAAATAGAGACGTAATAGAGAATTATGAAAAATACCAGATTACATTCTCTAAATAAAGATATACGATGTATATGTATTAAGTATTTATTTCTCTTATGGGCAGATACCATCAAAATGTTTCTGATTCTGAGTTAAAGTGAAAATCATTCAAAAATGATTGAAACTGTTATCTTAGGTGTCAAAACTGGTTACACAATTCCTGAGAACTATATATGCTCTACTTAGTTAAAAATTGTGTATTTTATTATTATGGAAAATATTCTAACTGGTCTTGTTTTTAAAATTTTGACACTGAGGAAAAAATAGCAAGATTACAGAGCTAAGAAAGACATTTTCCCCTCTTCTGAGTTTGCGTACTTTTATTTTTCAGTTATTCATTAACTTATGAAAACTTCATTTGGATTTCATTTTATACCTTTACTTTTTATATTACATTAGGTGGGATTTTTTTAACTCATAGGAACAGGATTACTTTGGATAACAGAAGATAGGATCTTACTCCTTTCTGCACTCTATTTAATAAAGTACCTTAGACTTCATAGCAGCTGCTCAGTAAGAATGCAAATATTGTACATTAAGTGGTATAATTGATAAGAACATAGTTGGGGAATAAGAGTGTAAATGATGACAACAAAACCAGAAAAGCTTTGGAAAAGTAAGTGCATAATATAGGATTATTAGTATTGTGTTGGTACAATTTCAGTACTTTTTTGTAATAATTTTTTATTTATAAAATATTCTTGTGACTAAAAGCCTAAATAAAGGATTAAAAACGTTTAATTTATTAAAATTATAAGTCAATAAATTCTTGTTTTCTGTTCTTTTGTGCTCAACTGATTTAAAGATAGTTATATAATTACTTTTTTTTTTTTTTTACTTTTTACTTTGACTAGACGTTTACGGTCCTTAATTAAAAGTATTACACTTCGAAGAACAAAGACAAGCAAAATTAAGGGGAAACCTGTTTTGGAATTACCAGAAAGGAAAGTATTTATTCAGCATGTTTCACTTTCAGAAGAAGAGAGAAAGATTTATCAGTCTGTTAAAAATGAAGGCAAAGCTATCATTGGAAGGTATGGAAACAGATTGCCATGTTAAATTTTTTTTCTTTCTTAGCTTCTTATTAGCTGAATTACAGTTTTTTAGACATTTTAGCTATAAAGTCTGAAATGTATTAAAAACTATTTTCCTCCTGTGACTGATGCTTTAAATTTTTCTTTTAAAAAATAGTTGAAATGAATGAAACAATAGTGTAGTTCATCATGTAACTAAGTTCTTGGGCTTACAAAAAATTAAAGCTTATATTGATTTCTGTCAGTGAAAGAGCTTGCTCACTTCCATTTCTGAGTGTCATGGGAGTAGACACACAGGGCAGCATGCTTCCAGCTCAGTTCCATACTTGTTTCCTGTTTGACATACTCCTGAACCACATCTTACTTTGGGAGGTTTTATTTGTTTGTTTTATTTTGTTTTGCTTTTTTGTTTTGTTTTTTGTTTTTCTCTGTCTGTCTGTCTGTCTGTCTGTCTGTCTGTCTGTCTACTTACCTATCTCTATCAACTTTTCAGTGTAGTCTTCCCTTACTGGCCTATAAAAACAACTTTAGTAATTCCTGATTCCTTCTCTCTGCCTCCCTCACCCCCTATAAAATTTAATATTTAAATTGCCTGCTTTATTTTATCAAAAATATAAACTCATTTTAATCTATTTGTATTTTTGTATGTTAGCTACTTTTGCTTGAAATAGATTGAGAAGAAATTTCACTTAGCACTGCTAAGATTTGGAACTTGGAAATCTCCTTAATTTTTTTTCTTTAGCTTTCTTAATAAATCTGCTTTCTGCCTACCTCATTAAAGTGCCTCTGTTATGAAGAGTCCCCAGTTTACAGTCCTCTTTTGTCTTTGTCTAATTCTGATCTCTGTGGGCAATTGGCAGCAGATAATGATGTTGCTTGAACTAGAATTATTCACCTTCTGATTCCTAATTCTTTTTGTCATCATTTCCTATTCTTAGATTTCTACACTTTGTTTAAGTCACACTGACATATCACCCATGTTTGTAATACTACACAGAATACCAACCTACTCTAAGAAAACCTTACTTTTTCAAAGATGGTTGCAAATTCAAATTGTTTACTTCAACTTCTTACCCTCTTACTCTGTAGATACCCTCGCCTCACAGTGTACTGGTTACATTTTTTAGTTTCTTCTCATAGATCAGCATTAGGAAGAGAAATTAATAATGAAAATTGGTGCCTATAAGTCAGATTGTTGCTTTGCTAAACCTGGCCAAGTGGTTTGTAAACCTTTGAATTTGTGAAAGGAATGTTAAAGAATTTGAAACTTTGGGCTAAAAGAGCTAGCAGGGTGTAATGAGTGAGCCATTCTGGTGGGAATTTGAATAAGAATGCTGAGAGAAAAGTGAACAGTGGAGGCTCAGCTCATGAAATTTCAGAAAGGAGTAAGCACTATATTGGTCACTTGGTATGCTATTCTTTTCTTTTGCAGCAGTAAAATCTAGTAACAAAAGGAACTTAAGGGAAAGGATTACTTTGACTCACAGTTCGAAGTTACTGTCTACCACTACAGGGGAAGTCATAGTGGCAACAACTCTGGGCAACTTGTCACATTGCTGTGTCTGCATGCATAACCCATGTTTGCACTCCATTTTCTTTTCTTTCTTAAATCCAGTTCAGGATCCCAGCCTGTGGATTAGTGTTTACCCACACTGAGCTTATCTTCCACATAGTTTAACTAATCAATACAATCTCCCATACACATACCCCTATAAGCCCAGATGAACCCTAGGTACTTGGCAGGGAGATGTGGGATTTAGTGTTTGCCCTGCTGGCTTTTGGTCTTTGGTCTAGTTTTTCCTTTCTATGCTACATTCCTCCCTTGGTAATGGAACTCTTTAGTCTGTGCCATTATATCTTTGAAGTATGTAACTCTTTTGTTTTTTTTCATATTATAGAGGCTCATGGTTAAATTATTGCTTGGGATTGAGAAGAGACTGTATACTTACAAAGTGTTACAACTTTTCAAAGTGTTACAACTGCTAAGACTTTTGAAGTTGGACTGACTTATTTTTTTTCAAGATGTAGCTTTAATAAAACTACTTTTTTATTTGTTTTAATATAATGTAATTTGATCATTTCACCTTCCTTTTACTCCCTCCAAAGCTCCAAGATAATCTTCCTTGCTATTTCTAGTTTTTTTAATTGTGTGTGTGTGTGTTTTAAAAAACAGTCTTTTCTCACTTTACATACCAATCCCAGTTTCTACTCCCTCCCCTCTACCTTCTCCCCACACTTCGCCCATCCACTCAGATAGGGTAAAGCTTCCCATGGGGAGTGAACAAAGTCTGGCACATCACTTTGAGACAGGACCAAGGCCCTGCCCACTATATTTAGGCTGAGCAAGGTAGCCCTCCAAAAAGAATGGGCTACAAAAAGCTAGTTCATGCACTAGGCATAAATCCTGGTACCCTTGCCAGTGGCCTCACAGACTGACCCAGCCGTGCCACTGTCACCCACATTCAGAGGGCCCAGTTTGGTCCTATGTTGTTTCCTCCTCTGTGAGTTCAGAGTCAGTGAGCTCCCATTAGCTCACGTAAATGGTTTCATTGGGTAGTCCCATCATACTCTTGACCCCTTTGCTCAAATTATTGCTCCTCCCTCTCTTCGACTAGACTTTGGGAGCAAAGCCCCAGATGTCTGCATCTACTTCTGTCGGTTGCTGGATGAAGGTTCTATGATGACAATTAAGATAGTTATCAATTTGATTATAGGGGAAGGCCAGTTCAGGCACCCTCTCCACTATTGCTTAGGGTCTTAGCTGGGGTCATCCTTGTAGGTTCCTAGGAATTTCTCTAGTGGCAAGTTTTTTTGTTAACCCCATAATGGCTCACTCAAGATATCTCTGTCCTTCCTCTCTCTCTCTGTTCTTTCCGCATCTCGACCATCCCTTTCCCTCATGTTCTCCCCCCACCTACCCTTTTCTTCTCCTGCTGCCCTTCCACCCTCCCTTTCCCCCCAACCCCCACACTCCCAATTTTCTCAGGAGATTACCTGTTTCCCCTTCCCAGGGGGATCTATGTATGTTTCTCTTAGGGTTCTCCTTGTTACCTAGTTTCTCTGGGGTTGTGACTATAGGCTGGTTATCCTTTGCTTTACATCTATCTAATATCCACGTATGAGTGAATACATGCCATGTTTATCTTTCTGGGTCTGGATTACCTCACTCAGGATGTTTTTTTTTTTTTTTTCCTAGTTCCATCCATTTGCCTGCAGATTTTAAGACGTCATGTTTTTTAACCATTGAGTAGTATTTCATTGTGTAACTGTCACATTTTCTTTTCCATTCTTCAATTGAAGGCATCTAGGTTATTTTCAGGTTCTGGCTATTACAAATAGTGCTGCTGTGAACATAGTTGAACAAATGTCCTTGTAGTATGATTGAGCATCCTTTGGTTATATGCCCAAGTGTGGTATTGCTGGGTCTTGAGGTAGGTTGATACCCAATTTTCTGAGAAATCACCATATTGATTTCCAAAGTGGCTGTACAGTTTTGCACTCCTACCAGTGATGCATCCTCTCCATTATAAGATATCATCGGTGTTTTTGAACTTAGTCATTCTGACTGGTGTAAGATGGTATCTCAGAATTGTTTTGATTTGCATTTCCCTGATAGCTGAGTATGTTGAGTAGTTCCTCAAATGTCTTTCAGCCATTTGAGATTCCTCTGTTGCAAATTCTCTGTTTAGAGCTATACCCTTTTATTTATTTGGATTATTTGAAATTTTGCTGTCTAATTTCTTGAATTCTTTATATATTTTGGAGATCAGTCTTCTGTCTGTAAAGATCTTTTCCCATTCAGTAGGCTGCCATTTCATCTTATTGACTGTGTCCTTTGCTTTACAGAGGTTTCTCAGTTTCAGAAGGTGCAATTTATTTTTTGTTGCTTTCAGTGTCTGTGCTACTGGTATTGTATTATATGTAGGAAGTGGTCTCCTGTGCCCGTGTGTTCAAGTCTACTTCTCATTTTCTTTTCTATGAGGTTCAGTGTGACTGGATTTATCTTGCAGTCTTTGATCCATTTGGACTTGAGTTTTGTGCATAAGGATAGATATGGATCTATTTGCATTCTTCTACCTGTTGCCAGTTATGCCAGCACCATTTGTTGAGGATGCTTTCTTTTTTCCATTGTGTAATTTTAGGTTCTTTGTCAAAAGTCAGGTGTTCATTTGTGATTGGTTTAATATCATGATCTTTGATTTGATTCCATTGTTTTTATGCCAATTACCAAGCTGTTTTCATTACTGTAACTATAATAGAGCTTGATGTCAGGAATGGTCATGCCTCCAGAAGTTACTTTATTGTACAGAAATGTTTTGGCTGTCCTTGATTTTTTTGCTTTTTCTATATAAAGTTGAATATTGCTCTTTCAAGGTCTATGAGGAATTGTGCTAGAAATTTTGATAGGGATTGCATTGAATCTATAGATAGCTTTTGGTAGGAATTGCCATTTTTATTATGTTGATCCTACCTATACAAGAACATGGAAAATATATATTTCCATTTTCTGATATCTTCTTCAGTTTCCTTTTTCAAAGACAAAGTTCTTATCAAACAGTTCTCTCACATCTTTGGTTGGTGTTACCCCAAGATATTTTATGTTATCTGTTGCTAATGTAAATGGTAATGTTTCTCTGATTTCGTTCTTGGCCTTATTTATTGGATGTAGGAGGGCTCCAATTTAAATTTATTTATTTATTTATTCATTCATCTATCTATCTATCTATCTATCTATCTATCTATCTATCTATCTATCTATCTATTTATTTGGATCTTGTATCCTGACACATTACTGAAAGTGTTTATCAGCAGTAGAAGTTCCCTCGTGGAATTTTTAGGATCACTTATGTATACTATCATATCATCTGCCAATAGTGAAAGTTTGACTTCTTCCTTTCCATTTTGTATCCCCTTTATCTTTTTTTGTTGTCTTATTGCTAAGCTAGAACTTCGAGTACTATATTGAGAAGATATTGAGAGAGTGAAGAGCCTTCCCTTGTTCCTGAGTTTAGTAGAATTGCTTGAGTTTCTATCCATTTAATTTGATGTTGGCTGTCAGTTTGTTGCATATTGCTTTTATAATGTTTAGATACATTCCCTGTATCTCTGGTCTCTCCAAGACCTTTATCATGAAGGGGCATTGGATTTTGCCTAATGCTTTTTCGGCATCTAATAAAATGATCTTTTTTTTTTTTCTTTCAGTTTGTTTATATGGTGGATTACATTGATAGATTTTTACATGTTGAACCATCCCTGCATTTCTGGAATGAAGCCACCATGATCATGGTAGATGATTTTTTTTTTTTTGATGTGTTCTTGGAATCAGTATGCCAGTATTTTTTTGAGTATTTTTACACCAACGGTTATGAGGAAAATAGTCTGTATTTCTCTTTCTTAGTTGAATCTTTGTGTGGTTTGGGTTTCAAGGTAATTATAGCCTCATAAAAAGAGTTTGGCAATGTTCCTTCTCTTTCTATTGTGTGGAACAATTTAAGGAATATATGCATTAGCTCTTTGTTGAAGTTCTAGTAGAATTCTGCACTGAAAGCATAGGGTCCTGGACTTTTTTTGGTTGGGAGACATTTGATGAATGCTTCTATTTCTTTAGGGGTAATGGGTCTATTTTAATTTCTCATCTGTTCTCTATTTAATTTTGTTATGTGGTAACTATCCAGAAAATCATACATTTCTTTTAGATTTTCCTATTTTGTTTAGTACATGTTTTTGAAGTATGACCTAATTATTCTCTGAATTTCCTCAGTGTCTGTTGTTATATCCCCCTTTTCATTTCTGATATTGTTAATTTGGATGTTCTCTCTCTGCCTTTTGATTAGTTTGGTTAAGTGTTTGTGTATCTTGTTGATTATACTTAAAGATCTAGCTCCTTTTAGTTTCTTTGTAATGTTTTCTTTGTTTCTATTTTATCGATTTCACCCCACAATTTGATTAGTTCCTGTTATTTACTCCTCCTGAGTGAGTCTGCATCTTTTTGTTCTAGAGCTTTCATGTGTGCTGTTATATTGTTAGTGTGAGATTTCCCCAATTTCTTTATGTGGGCACTTAGTGCTATGAACTTTCCCCTGCACTGCTTTCATAGTGTTCCATCTGTTTGGGTACATTTGCCTTCATTTTCATGGGATTCTAGGAAGTCTTTAATTCCTTTCTATTTCTTTCTTAACCAAAGGGTGGTTCAATTAAGCACTGTTTAATTTCCATGTGTTTGTGGACTTTCTTTTTTTTTTCTTTCAGTTGATTTCTATAATGGATTACATTGAGAGATTTTCGTATGTTGAACCAGCCCTGCATCTTTGGGATGAAGCCTACGTGATCATAATGAATGATTTTTTTTCCTCATTTTTTTATTTATTTATTTTTTTCATGGTTTATTTTTTTATATTTAAATATTTCTATCTCCTCCCCTCCTCCTTCCCCTTCCCTCCCCTCCCCTCCACCCATACCCCCCCTCCCTCCCTCTCCAAGCCAAGGAGCAATCAGGGTTCCCTACTCTATGTTAAGACCAAGGTCCTTCCAACTCCCCCCAGGTCCAGGAAGGTGATCGACCAAGCTGAGAAGGCTCCCACAGAGCCCGTCCATGCAGAAGAATCAGAGCCCAGCGCCATTGTCCTTTGCTTCTCAGTCAGCCCCCACTGTCGGCCACATTCAGAGAGTCTGGTTTGGTCGCATGTTCCATCAGTCCCATTCTAACTGGAGTTGGTGATCTCTCATTAGTTCTGTCCCACCGTCTCCATGGGTGAATGCACCCCTCACGGTCCTGACTTTCTTTCTCATGTTCTCTCTCCTTCTGCTCCTCATCAGGACCTTGGGAGCTCAGTCCAGTGCTCCAATGTGGGGCTCTGTCATTTTCTCCATCCATCGCCAGGTGGAGGTTCTATGGTGATATGCAAGAAATTCATCAGTATGGCTATAGGATCAGGACTTTTCCAGCTCCCTCTCCTGAGCTGCCCAGGGAACTGGCTGGGGGCATCTCCCTAGAAACCCGGGAACCCCTATAGAGTCAAGTCTCTTGACAACGCTCAGATGGCTCCCTTACTTAAGATATATGCTTCCCTGCTCCCATATCCACCCTTCCTATATCCCAAGCATCCCATTCCCCCGAGCTCTCCCCATTCTCCCCTTCACGCTTTTCTCTCCCCATCTCCCCTTGGCCCCGTCCCACCCCAACCAAAAGTTCCCAATTTTTGCCCAGCAATCTTGTCTACTTCCAATATACAGGAGGATTACTATATGTTTTTCTTTGGGTTCACCTTATTATCTTCTCAACGATCCCAAATTATAGGCTCGATGTCCTTTAATTATGGCTAGAAACCAATTATGAGTGAATACATCCCATGTTCATCTTTTTGGGTCTGGGTTACCTCACTCAGAATAGTGTTTTCTATTTCCATCCATTTGCATGCAAAATTCAAGATGTCATTGTTTTTTACCTCTGAGTAGTATTCTAACATGTATACATGTATATATTCCACAGTTTCTTCATCCATTCTTCCACTGAAGGGCATCTAGGTTGTTTCCAGGATCTGGCTATTACAAATAATTCTGCAATGAACATAGTTGAGCAGATGCTTTTGTAGTATGATTGGGCATCTCTTGGGTATATTCCCAAGAGTGGAATTACTAGGTCCTGGGGTAGGTTGATCCTGAATTTCCTGAGAAACCGCCACACTGCTTTCCAGAGTGGTTGCACAACTGTGCATTCCCACCAGCAATGAATGAGAGTACCCCTTACCCCACAACCTCTCCAGCAAAGGCTATCCTTAGTGTTTTTGATTTTAGCCAATCTGACAGGTGTAAGATGGTATCTCAACGTTGTTTTGATTTGCATTTCCCTGATAGCTAAGGAGGTTGAGCATGATGTTAAGTGTCTTTTGGCCATTCGAACTTCTTCTGTTGAGAATTCTCTGTTCCATTCAGCGCCCCATTTTTTAATTGGGTTAATTAGCATTTTAAAGTCTATTCTCTTGAGTTCCTTATATATTTTGGAGATCAGACCTTTGTCAGTTGCAGGGTTGGTGAAGATCTTTTCCCAGTCAGTAGGCTGCCTTTTTGTCTTAGTGACAGTGTCCTTTGCTTTACAGAAGCTGCTCAGCTTCAGGAGGTCCCATTTATTCAATGTTGCCTTTAATGTCTGTGCTGCTCGGGTTATACGCAAGAAACGGTCTCCTGTGCCCATTTGTTGTAGAGTACTTTCCACTTTCTCCTCTATCAAGCTCAATGTGTTCAGATTAATATTGAGGTCTTTAATCCATTTGGAATTGAGTTTTGTTCATGGTGATAGATATGGATCTACTTTCATTCTTCTACAGGTTGACATCCAGTTATGCCAGCACCATTTGTTGAAGATGCCCTCTTTCTTCCATTATGTACTTTTGGCTCCTTTTTCAAAAATCAGGTGTTCATAGGTTTTTGAGTTAACATCTGGGTCTTCTATTCGATTCCATTGGTCGACATCTCTGTTTTTATGCCAATACCAAGCTGCTTTCAATACTGTAGCTCTGTAATAGAGTTTGAAGTCAGGAATGGTAATGCCTCCAGAAGCTCCTTTATTGTATAAAATTGTTTTGGCTATCCTGGGTTTCTTGTTCTTCCATATAATGTTGATTATTGTCCTCTCAAGATCTGTTAAGAATTTTGATGGGATCTTTAAGGGGATTGCATTGAATCTATAGATTGCTTTTGGGAGTATTGCCATTTTTACTATGTTGATCCTCCCAATCCACGAGCAAGGGAGATCCTTCCATTTTCTGGTATCCTCTTCAATTTCTTTCTTCAAAGACTTAAAGTTCTTCTGAAATAAGTCCTTCACTTCCTTGGTTAGAGTTACTCCAAGATATTTTATGCTATTTGTGGCTATTGTGAAAGGTGATACTTCTCTGATTTCTTTCTCTGCTTCCTTATCCTTTGTGTATAGGAGGGCAACTGATTTTTTGGAGTTGATCTTGTATCCTGCCACGTTACTGAAGGAGTTTATCAGCTGTAGGACTTCTTTGGTGGAGTTTTTGGTGTCGCTTATGTACACTATCATATCATCTGCAAATAACGATAGTTTAACTTCTTCCTTTCCAATTCGAATCCCCTTGATCCCCTTGTGTTGTCTTATTGCTATTGCTAGAACTTCAAGCACTATATTGAAGAGATAAGGAGAGAGTGGACAGCCTTGTCGTGTTCCTGAATTTAGTGGGATGGCCTTGAGTTTCTCTCTATTTAATTTGATGTTACCTGTCGGCTTCCTGTAAATAGCCTTTATTATATTTAGGAATGACCCTTGTATCCCTAATTGGTCCAAGACCTTTATGATAAAGGGGTGTTGAATTTTGTCAAATGCTTTTTCAGCATCTAATGAGATGATCATATGGTTTTTATCCTTCAGTTTATTTATATGATGGATTACATTGATAGATTTTCGTATGTTGAACCAGCCCTGCATCTCTGGGATGAAGCCTACTTGATCATAGTGGATAATTTTTCTAATGTGTTCTTGGATTCGGTTTGCCAGTATTTTATTGAGAATTTTTGTGTCAATGTTCATGAGTGAGATTGGCCTGTAATTCTCTTTCTTGGTTGAGTCTTTGTGTGGTTTAGGTATCAGGGTAACTGTAGTTTCATAAAAGGAATTTGGCAATGACTGTTCTGTTTCTATATTATGCAATACCTTAAGGAGTATAGGTTTAGGTATCAGGGTAACTGTAGTTTCATAAAAGGAATTTGGCAATGACTGTTCTGTTTCTATATTATGCAATACCTTAAGGAGTATAGGTATTAGGTCTTCTTGGAAGTTCTGTTAGAATTCTGCATTGAAACCATCTGGTCCTGGGCTCTTTTTCGTAGGGAGTTTTTTGTTTGTTTGTTTGTTTTCTTGTTTTTTGAGACAGGGTTTCCCTGTAGTTTCTAGAGCCTGTCCTGGAACTAGCTCTTGTAGACCAGGCTGGCCTCGAACTTCCTCCTGTCTCTGCCTCCCGAGTGCTGGGATTAAAGGTGTGCGCCACCACCGCCTGGCGTTAGGGAGGTTTTTGATAACAGTTTCTAATTCTTCACGACTAACAGGACTATTTAGAGTGTTCACCTGGTCCTGGTTTAACTTTGGTATATGGTACTTATCTAAAAAAAAATGTCCATTTCTTTTACATTTTCCAATTTTGTGGCATACAGGCTTTTGTAGTAAGATCTAATGATTCTCTGAATTTTCTCTGTGTCTGTGGTTATGCCCCCCTTTTCATTTCTGATCTTATTAATTTGCGTGTTCTCTCTCTGCCATTTGATTAGTTTGGCTAGGGGTTAGTCAATCTTGTTGATTTTCTCCAAGAACCAGCTTTTTGTTTCATTGATTCTTTGGATTGTTTTCTGTGTTTCTATTTTGTTGTTTTCAGCCCTCAGTTTGATTATTTCCAGTCTTCGACTCCTCCTAGGTGAGTCTGCTTTTTTTTTTCTAGAGCTTTCAGGTGTGCTGTTAAATTTCCAATGTGTGCTTTCTCCATTTTCTTTAAATGGGTACTTAGTGCTATGAACTTTCCTCTTAGCACTGCTTTCATAGTGTCCCATAGGTTTGAGTATGTTGTGTCTTTGTTTTCAGTAAGGATTACTGTGAATCCTTCTAGGTTTTATTGTTGTTTATACAACAGCGATCAGAAAGCATTATAATTGCTTATAAAATTGAGGATTCGGCTACAGCCTCCCTTCCGCCGTGTTTGTGTGTGTGTGTGTGTGTGTAAATTGGACTAGAAAGTTCAGTCACCATGCATACACCCTATCTGTTTTCTCATGAGAGGCACTAATTTCTTTCCGTTGTGTATATACATCTTACTTTGAAGAAACAGCTGAGGAATGTAGTCAATGCTTATTGACATTTTCATAGCTGATTTTTTTTTCTTGGTTTCATTAAAAATTGGGTGGCTTTTGATTCTGTTGTCATTTAGAGATATTGACAATGTTTGACATTTTATCTCTAGGTATTTTACTGAAGGTACTGTCCTTGCACACTATGCAGATGTCTTGGGTCTTCTGCTTAGACTGAGGCAGATTTGTTGTCATACTCATCTTCTTACAAATAGCATATCTTCGAATGGTCCCTCTGGTAAGGAAATGTGATTGGTTTATAACATTATATTTGCTAAATATTTCACTCAGAAGGACAGATTTTTATATCACTTGAATTTGGTCTGTTACTTTGCTATCTATGCCTTGCTTTAAATAAAATTTTTAAAAATTACGTCTTTATTTTATATGTTTGTATATGAATATGTTGGGTGCCTGGATGCATATGTGGAGGTCAGAGGACAACTTGCAATAATCAGTTCTTTCTATACCATGTGGGTCCTGGGATTGAGTTCATGTTGTCAAGCATGGTGGCAGATGTCTTTACCTCCTGAGTCATCTTTCTGACTCCAAAAATTTTTTTATGAATGAAAGGAAGTGTGATGTCTTTGCAGGATTTCCAGATTATTCCAACTTTTTCTTTCTCTTAGGTTGCTAGTGTATCAGATACTATTTTATGCTTGTGTGATGTGAGATTGCATCTTCTGAATTTTTTTTTTTTAGAATTCCAAATATATGACATGTTTTGCAAATGCTAGAGTAAAGATTAAAGACAATTAAGCAAAGTTCTTTATATAAGAGAAACTAGGCCAGGCAGTGATGGCACACACCTTTAATCCTAGTACTCAGGAGGTAGAGGCAGACAGATCTCTGTGAGTTCAAGGCTAGCCTAGTCTATAAGAGCTAGTTCCAGGATAGGCTCCAAAGCTACAGAAAAACCCTGTCTTAAAAAATAAATAAAAAGAAAGAAAATAGAAAAGAAAATAAGAGGAACTATTCTAGTTACATTACAAAGTTTGTTCTACATGAATTTTTGAGCCTCTTTTTTTCTTCTAGGAAATGATACGCCTGAAGAACTGAGAAAGATGTTAATAAGGAAGATGAAGTTAATTCTGAGCTCAGGTTCAGATGAAGAATGTGCAGTTTGCCTGGATTCATTAACATTTCCTGTGATAACACATTGTGCACATGTATTTTGTAAACCTTGTATTTGTCAGGTCATTCAGAATGAGCAGGTTAGTTTTCTGTTCAGTATGGAGTCAGTATTTGATAGAGTGATACAACTTTCTTTGGTGTAATTCCCTAGTTCAGGGAATGATAGTGTGTTCTAATTTGAATTTAATATTGCTCCTTTCACAGTTAATTATTTATGTTGTAATAGGTGATGTATTTATCATAAATTAAAAGGCATTACTTTTTGGAGGTACTACCTTTTAGTCAGTAAATTTCAGATCCTTGTGTTCAATTAAATACATTAACAAAATGAGACAGTGAATTTAAGTTTTATAGTAGCCATATTTTTTAAAAAGTAAAGCGTAACATGTTTATTTTAATTTAGTCTAATATATTTAAAGTAAACTATTTGTTATATTTTTTCTTAAACTAATTTCAAAATCTGGTGATCACCCTAATCTGGCCTAGGGATCTGATTGACACATACAGCTCTTTGCCCTGTTGGACAAAATAGGATAACTAGGGCTAGATTCTTTTAAGGACAATGATGGAAACTGAATGACACCTTAAGCAATCTTTCAGCTAATGCAATTTAAAAATATTTCAAATTAATGTGTACCATGCATGTGGAAAAATGCACAAATTACACTTTTAAGCTTGATTAAGAAGTAAACATAGCTGTATAAACTACTACCCGTACTTACTTTTCCCCCTAGTCATTTATCTTCTCCTCCTAAAAGGTGGTTGTTTAAATAGATTTTAAATGTGTAAATTTTTGTATCTTTTTTATTTACAGTGATATTGAGTATCTAGTTAAGATGTAATCTCATTTTATTAGATCTTGCTTTGAGTGTACTTGAAGTATTTTAGTACTATGGACTTCTCAAGCTATTATAAGCTTTGTAAACTAGTTTTATAAACTCTTGCAGTGGTTCTCAACCTTTGTAATGCTGCAACTATTTAATACAGTTCCACATGCTATGGTGACCCCAACCATAACATTATTTCACTGCTACTTTATAACTGTGATTTTGGTAGTGTTGTGAATTGTAAATATCTGATACGCCAAACATGGTCACGACCCACAGATTGAGAACCACTGAATTAAGGAATTTTACTTTTGAAGAACTGCATGCATGTTTACTGTACTATAGTTATGTTTAAGACATTATGCATCACATTTTATTTAGCAGCAAATGATAATCAGTTCTCTGGCTTCTGCCATGAGTCAGGATTGCACTCTTTGGCTTTGTCCTTTATATGTGTCTTTACAACATGAAGACATGTTTGTACGTTTGGAGTTCCTATGTGACAAAAAGCCTGAATAAAATTAACCATAAGGAATGTAGAACATTCTATATAATAAAGAAAATTTAGAAAATTTATATCTCTATCCTTATGACAAGTGTGGTTCACTCTTTGTTCTTTTGTTTATAGCCACATGCTAAATGCCCTTTATGCAGAAATAATATACATGGAGATAATTTATTGGAATGTCCTCCAGAAGAATCGGCATGTGACAGTGAGAAAAAATCCAATATGGAATGGACATCCAGTTCAAAGGTAAAGTACCCATGTGCAAATATTCTGTTATTTCATATTTAATGAGGGAATATCATATAATTAAAATAGTTTTAATGACAGCTTTAAGCTTGTCATTGCATATTATTTTGTTGCTACTGACTTGTGTTTATATTTAGTGTTAAACTTAAGTTAGAAAAGAAAGGGATTTGGATTATTATGCTATTTTTTCAGTCTCTATTCTTTTACTTTTGCCTTTTAGTTAAAGTATATAAAAACCCTTTCAATGTTGGAATTTATTCAGTGAATGATGCATTATGTGAACCTGATTAAAATTAGTGTTTGCTAATAAATTTTTAAAAACTACAATATTTGGACTTATCTTACCAATTGAGATGGAATCTAATGGATACAATATTTTTTTTTCCAGATCAATGCTCTAATGCATGCTTTGATTGAATTACGGACAAAGAACCCCAACATAAAAAGTTTGGTTGTTTCTCAGTTTACCACATTCCTGTCTTTAATAGAAACACCACTTAAGTAAGTTTAACAGTGTTTTTTACTTCACATAGGAGGATTTTGCTCATGTGTATTGTTTGATACCAAATCAAGGTTTTAATATTTTACCAGGTTTAGTCATTTCATCTTTTTAAAATGATATTTATTGTAACCACAGAACTTCTCCTGAATATAATCTATTAAGTCCCGAATTAATCAAGAAATAATTGACTTAGTATTTGACAGATGACTACATGCATAGTATTGCTTTATTGAGAAATGAATGAAGGAATGAATGTGTAGTCCCTGGGAAGGTGCTTACTTAGCTTGTGCAAGGCTTGGGTTTGTCTGGCCTTTTACCACATTAATTTAATTAGGGAAGAATTTGGTTTAACTAAAATGTGTTAACTACTTAATATTTTTTATAGTATAGTATTACCTATCTGTTCTTTTTTCCCCATTAGAGCCTCAGGATTCATATTTACTCGTTTAGATGGTTCCATGACTCAAAAGAAAAGAGTTGAATCAATTCAGTGTTTTCAAAATACAGAAGCAGGATCTCCCACTATAATGCTACTGTCCTTAAAAGCCGGTGGAGTTGGCTTGAATCTTTGTGCAGCTTCTCGGGTGTTCTTAATGGATCCAGTAAGTACTTATACAGACTTTGCAAAATGTTATCTCCCCATTTCCATCTCCAAACAAAAACAAAAAGAAAGAGAGAAAAAGAAATAAAACCTGTTTGGTAGATGTAGTTTTTGGTAGATGTAGTTACAATTATTGTGATAAAGGTAACATTATCCTTATTTGCACTTGAGGAGACTGGTGCACAGAAAAGTAAACAGAATTAAACAATGTACCCAGTATCATACAGTACTCTGTAAGTCAGATTTGTTGTTCTTAAGTAGTAGTCTGTGGATTTCTACTCTTCTGAATACATAAAACATGCCCGTTAAAGTGCTTTTAAGATTCAGTAAGCAGCAAATTACTAAGTTCTCACTTAGTTGTATGACAGAGACAGTGGGAATCTGACTGTGAATCAGACATAGTGGCTCCTATTGTGGTGCTGCCTCTAACTTGCCTAAACATTAGGTCAAATGCAGTTTTAGACCTCTCTCTTCTGAGACCTAGGAGTTCCTGGAGGAGACTTAAAATGTATATTTTATACGTGTATTCTAGCTGATTCAGGCTCAGCTGTCCATCAATATATTCTGGGAAAGTTTTACTAGCTGATAGTGGTTGTATAATTCAGGCTGTAGAGATAAGAGAGCCACAATTTACTCTGTACTTTTTTCACAAAGACAAATAATCTGAGGTTGCATACATGTAGGAGTGTATTTTTTCAGAATGTACAGAATGGACTCTTTAGATATAAGCACCATAGACTGGTTTTAATTTCTAATTTGCTCAGTATGCTATGTGGGCCAGGCAATCCTGAACAATTTCTATGCATTGGTACATTTAAGATTTTGGCTTGCTTCTTGAAACAGCATTATAAAATGGTAGCATGTAGACATTTTACTAAGATAAGAATATTAGTTATTCTGGTAAGGTTTCCTAGTTTGCTGCATGCATCATGACTTTTTTTTTTTTTTTTAACTGTTTCCTTTTTGAGGATAACCTTCCCAGAGTCTTGTTGTATCCACTTCCATGGGTGCAAATCATGGGTAGCAGTGGTGTATATTTCCTTAGTGCTGTGGTCAAATCCAAAGTTAAAATTTATGGTTATTGTTTTAGAAATCTTGTATGCTATGTTATACTCTCTAATTCAAGTATAATCCTTTAATCCCAGCACTCGGGAGGCAGAGGCAGGTGGATCTCTGTGAGTTCAAGACCAGCCTGGTCTACAGAGAGAGTTCCAGGACAGGCTACAAAGCCAGAGAGAAATCCTTTTTAGAAAAACAAAAAACAAAACAAAACAAAAATGTTTATTTTTAGAACAGAGTATAGCCAGGCGGTGGTGGCGCACGCCTTTAATCCCAGCACTTGGGAGGCAGAGGCAGGCGGATCTCTGTGAGTTGGAGACCAGCCTGGTCTACAAGAGCTAGCTCCAGGACAGGCTCTAAAGCTGCAGAGAAACCCTGTCTCGAAAAACAAAACAAAACAAAACAAACAAAAAAAAGAACAGAGTATAAAATTGTTTTTCTTAAGTTGGCCACTGAAGTTATGGTTTTAAAAAATGTCACAATGTTTTATCAGTTTTGTAGTAGATTGATTTTCACTGAACTTGCCACACTTTTCAATGTCATTTCTAACTTAAAAGCAAAAGCTAACCCCCAGAAAAATAAGATTCAACAACAAAAACTTGAAAATTTTTACCTGTTCATAAAGCATTCTCTAAATGTTGGAGTAATATTTAAATGGACATCATGAGTTACCTCCTTAATCATTACATGTGAGAATGAGTGCTGTATGATTTATATTGTGAGATAATTTAGATCTCTTTTTTAAAACTACATTTGTATTTCCAGCTTATCATTGTTCCTAAAATAAAATACAGGCAATAGGAAAAATTGATTTCATTTCCTGGTATAATAACTTAAAAATATCTGTGAAATACAAGTAATTCATAAAGTTTTTAGAAAATCATAGCTGATATATCCTGAAGTCAAACTCCTATACTGGAAAATATATTACTTAAGTCATCAGCAAATTGACAGAAAAAGTATTTCTTTTCTTAGTCCCCAGGGAATTTAGAAGAAAATGATACCTTAAACATGACCTCATTTACATATGTTTCTATCTTCAACTAGTACTTGCTGTGTTCTTTTACCCCCAAGTACTGTTTTCAGGTTTATGTGTTATGTGTTTTGGTATGTGCCTGTGTAAGTATGTAGACCAGAGAATGATGTTGGCTGTCTTTTTCTTATTGCTCTCCATGTTACTCTCTCAAGATGGGATCTGTCATTGAACCTGGAAGTTGCCATTTTGTCCAGGCTTGCTGATCAGTGAGCTAGAATCCAGTTATCTCTGTCTCCCAACATTGATACAAGCACATGGAGTCATGCCCAGCTTCTCTGTTGATGCTGGGGATTTCAACCCAGGTCCTCATGTTTCCACAGCAAGTTCTCATACCACTGAGCCACTCCTAGCTCTTGCTTTCATTTTTAAGAATCTTCAAATTTAACTTTTTTGTAACTTTTATTATTTATATTTGTGTGTGTCTGTCTTCAGCGTGCATAGCAGGTACCTGAGGAATCCAGGCAGAAAAGCTTCAGATACTCTGGAGCTGGACTTACTGGTGGTTTTGGAATGTCTGAATGGGGTGTTGAAAACTGCATTCCAATCATCTGAAAGACCAGCAAGCACTTTAACCATTGACCTATCTCTCCAGTCCCCAAATTTAATCTTTATTTTGAGACAGGGTGGAGCATGAACTATGGGTCTTGAACTCAGAGAGCTGCCTGCCTCTTGATTCCTGTCTCTAACGAGCTGGAATCAAGGGTGTGTGCCACTGTGAGGAGCAATATACTGGTTATCTTGACAGCAATGTCTTTTTTTGAGATTATAATATATATTTTATATATATATATTATGTTATACACATCACATAATTATATATAATGACATGATTATATATATGATATCATTATATAATTATATATGATAATTATGATATTTTATATATTTTAATATATTATATATACTATCATTGCTTCTTTCCCTTTCCTCCCTCTAAACCTTCTCATGTATCTTGCTCTCTTTTCAATTCATGGCCTACTTCATTAATTGTTTTATGAACATATATGTATGTGTATATTCCTAAGTGCATAAATACAATCTTCTCAGTCTGTATAATGTCATTTGGGTGTGTGTTTTCAGGGATTACAATTTGGCACTAGATAATCTGTTGGCTGTGCTCTTCCCTGAGGAAGACTATTTTTCCCATTCTCAGAATACACAGGACTGTGGTCCTTTGTGTCTGGTTAGGACCTCTTGGTCTTTCCTCATACATATTAGCATGTCAGCTCACCAACATGACTACTCTATCATTTTGAAGCCATTTGGCTGATACTGAAGAACTCTGTAGCTGGATGTTCTTGCTGCTTTATTTCATCATTTTTTTCAGTCTTAGAAAGAACTCATGCACTTTTACATTTCAGTTTTGACGTTCAGGTGATTCCACATACATATGTTTGCATCCACAAGTCTGAGAGCTTTTAGGACTTTTGACTACCGTTGAAACTTTTTGGTGTTTGTGTTTCATCAGTGGGAAAAGAAAACCTGCAAAAGAGGAGACACTTTTTCATATGGTGGCCCAAGAATGATACCTTTTCTGTGGCCATTTAAGCTATCTGAAAGCATGTATAAAATCACAAGGTGTTCTGATCAGTTGGCAGATCATTATGTTGCTGCCACCATGCCTGTCACAAGTTGAACATCTCTTTTTGAGATGCTCTAAAACTTGCATCTGTTCGAGGACTGACTCAAACTTAAGAAAGTTTTGGACTTTGGGTTTTTGATTTATGGATCTATGCAAACATTCCAAAATCTGAAAAATTAAATATTAAAACACGTTGGCCTTAAACATTTCAGATAAGATGGTGTAGGAGGTCCTTCTGTTTTTGTGTTACTTTTATTGGTTGATAAACTGCCTTGGCCTAGTTGATAGTACAGAATTTAGGTAGGTGGGGAAAATTAAACAGAATGCTACAAGGAAGAAGGCAAGGTCAGAGAGTTGTCATGGAGCTGCCAGAGTCAGACATGCTGAATCATTCCCAGCAAGCCATTGACACATGGCGATATACAGATTAATAGAAATGGGTTAAATCAAGATGTGAGAGTTAGCCAGTAAGAGGATAGAGCTAATGGGCCAAGCAGTGATTTAATTAATACAATTTCTGTGTGGTTATTTCAGGGCTAAGCTATCCAGGCAGCTGGGATGGACAAGCAGCCTGCCGCCTCTGTCACAATAAGATCCTAAACTACTGCTTAATTTAATGGAATGCAGTAGATGGGGAGAAGACTGCCTGTTTTCATAGTGATTGGGAAATAGCTTTCTTCCAGGTACATTTGTAATCTCAGTGTTTGAATTCAATTAGAAAAATAAGAATACAGCATACTGAGACAGATGACTGGTGCAGAAGGCTGACTCAGCAGAGCAGCAATCATATCGTCATCTCCTCCCTAGGCCTGGAACCCTGCTGCAGAAGATCAGTGCTTTGACAGATGCCATCGGCTTGGCCAGAAGCAAGAGGTTATCATTACAAAAGTGAGTTTTTAAAGCTACCTATTTTAGGATTATGTTTGCTTTTTAAAATTAACACAGGTATATGAATATATTATTACCATGACTGAAGTAGGATTGTGGAGAAAATGTAAAACTCACGCTTTTTCCTACTCCATAGTTTCAAACATGTTCAAAAGTTTTTTTTCTCTGTAGCTACATACATTCTTAGTCATGTATATATCTCAACATAAAAAAATTTGAAAAAATATTGGATAATACTTTATCATTTATAATATATTCTTTCCCCTTAAACATGCATTGAAGATTTACTATTTGTATCCATTTAGAACAACACTTTCTTTCTGGGGTAATATGTACACAGTTTACCATTCCAGCTGTTATTTTAAACGCACAGTTTTTTGCATTAGGAATACTCTATGATGAGCAGTCACCATCACCATCCATCTACAGAACTTCTCTGTTGCACCTAACAGAATCTTTCTATATTCACTTTATACTCCTTTACACTTCCCATTGCTCTCCATTACCCAGCCACTCAAAACTGCCATTCTGCTCTATATCTGTGATTCTGAATCGTCATTAGCACCTGCAGACAGCTCTATCATGAATAAACAGTCTTAAGTTTTGTAAAAACATCAGTGTTGTCTTCAGAGATGCTGTACATACATATTTGTGCACATATACCAGTATTTCTTCATGGTAGATTCACAAAATTGTACTTGTGGATTTAGAGTTGCTATTTTGAAGTTGCCTTCAGTATAGGCCATGCAGTGCCAAATAGGGTAGGCAGGTTGGCCAGTGAATCTTAGAAACTTGCTTGCTACCTACCCAACATTGAGATTTTTAGCATATTGTTCCATGCCTGGCTTTTTAAATGTGGGTTTTACACTTTGACTTATGTTCTACTGACTGAGTCTACAAAGTTAGATATCTGATAAAGAGTTCTCTTTAATGTTCATTTTGAAAATTCTATTAGTTATCACTATTACTATTGAAAATAGTATACCATTATATCCCACTTGAGGAATATTGTACAGGATTTATTAAATTTATAATTCCTTTGATAACTGTCATCATTAGTAATAAGAAATGTTTCTAAATATACACATATTAAATGCACATCTAGTTTTTAAAATGTATTTCAGTAAAGTTCTTTAATACATCTTCTTTTGTTATTGCAGTAACTAGGACATTTTACATTAAAGTGTTTGTTAGGAATACTTTATTACTTCACACCAAACGCTTTTTTAGGAAGTTCCTAGTAGAGATCTTGACTAAGATTTGGACATGCCTTTTATGCCTAGGTGAGGATTTTATTACTTTTAAGATTTTTATCAGAAATGTTGAATTTTATCAAGTTTCTTAATTATATCTTGCCATATTGGCACGTACTTTCTCATATACATAAAGACTTTCATTGTGGAAACTTCATTTGACTCTTAATATAATGCTGAATTAATTCTGAGAATATTCTAGCTACAGGAATACCTATATAATTTGTCTGTGTTAGTTTTCTCACATAGTGATGTGGGGAGTGGTATAACTTCTGTGATTTTAGCCATTTTATTTGTACAATAAAATGACATTGAATGAGAAAGGGAAGCCATGCTTAGCTCCTACAGATGTTGTAAATATCCTCATTGCATATTGAGAAATGGAGAGAATATATATATGTATATTTTAATGTGAAATAATAAAGTATTCCTATAATTCACTATAAAATTTCCTAGTTGCTACAATAAGAAAAAAAAAGCTGAACTTAATGATATTTGATCAGGGAGGGGAGCAGAGAAATATGTAGAGCTCAATAAATATGAATTAAAAAAATAATATTTGAAATAGCAAAAAGTTCATTGTAAACTGACCTGAAGGATATATATGTGTGCACACACACACACACACACACACACACATATACACATACGTATGCATATATAATCATTTGACTTTTAAATGTGGGTATTGCTGAAATACATTCTTTTAAAGTAGTATGTTTATTCCTTATGACTTTAGTAGGCAGTGTTGTTAGCATTTTAATCCTTTGTGCAGTTTAGGAATAGTCTAATTTTCTTAGTAATGTTCTTTTAAAGAGAATAAAAACCTTTTATTTTGTTACCTGAAAAGTTCTTAACCAACTTTATTAATTTTTCTTTATGAAGTTCATTGTAAAGGATTCTGTCGAAGAAAATATGTTGAAAATACAAAACACAAAAAGAGAACTTGCAGCTGGTGCTTTTGGAACTAAAAAACCAGATGCTAATGAAATGAAGCAAGCTAAAATAAATGAAATCAGAACTTTAGTTGATTTATAATTGTATGACTTTTGTAAGGTCGGGTTGAACAGATGTCTAAGTTTTACACATGTCAAATACAGATTTAAGAATGAGGTATAGAACATATTCTTTCTATATGGAGCATTTTTTCTATTAATAAAGTGGCATTACTGACATATCTCTTCTATATATGAATCTTATTTTTAATGATAACTTTCAATAGCAATAATTTCCATTGCAAAATGGCCTGAACGAGGTTTTCCTAGAAGTTCTTTTGCTCTCCAACTTTTCCTAATGCCTTTGCTAAGTATTTTCCTACATCTTCCCTGTATTCCACATCTTCATACTGAAGTGTGGGCATAGCTTATACTTTTGACCAGAAGGTTAGTTTTTCTTTGATGGAAATATAAATAGTCTTTAATTGGTGATTCAGTGGGTCTACCATCCTTGTAAATTATTAACAACTATGTATACAGACTATAAGAAAGATTTTATTGGATGTTCAAAAGCTATAGTTATATCCATAACCAAACCTTAAATGAAAGACCAAAGTTCAAGGGAGCAAGTTAATTGCAATTTTTATAGCGTCATTAAATTATAATTTATATATGTGGTTTGCAGAATGTCTTTAGAAAAAATTAGGGACCTCATCAAAGTTGTGTGTTCATTTTAATGAAGTGGTGCTACATTCATTATTTAAATGTAGTCATAGATCACAAGCCATAAATATAAATAGTCTGTAGAGGTGAGAGAACGAGTTCTACTCGGTTTGTTTTGAAAACTTAAATAATGTAATTTAAATAGATACTTCTATAAATTCTTGTTATTTGTGTTGGGCTTTTGGAAGTAACTTTATAAATTTTCATAGTACAGAAGATTACTATTATATGTGAGAGGTGTCATAATTAGGATGGAAGTTGGGCTGGATGACCAAAAGTCATTTCAACTCAAAGACATCTCAATCCTGAATTTTGTAAAAATGGCTTTGTGTGTTTTAAATCAGAATTTAATTTTGGGATTTCACTAACTGATCCATACCTTTTTCTAATTTTGCTAATAAGAAAACTTATTAGTTGCCAGAGAATTATAGATGACTTTGAGTCATCTTAAAACAAATAAACAATCAGGTTATATAATTAGACATTTTATTTTCCTGTGGATTCTTTAAAATCCAGATAAGAGATTACTAAGAAATTCCTCATGGTTTATGGTACAGACTGAAGAATATCTCAGATTTTATTTGTGCTACAAGAGACTTAACTGAAAGAGATGATTGGTACCCTTCTAAGGTGTATGTCATATAGCTCACCCACTAAATCCTCCCCAACCTGTTATTGCTCCAAGAGAACAGGATTAGCCAGCAAGAATCGTCTTAGTTCCATTTCTCCTAGTAGCAGGTGAGGTAGGCATGGTTTTCAGGAAAACATTTCTATCAGGGTGTAAGTGGACTGGCCTGCTAGAGTTAGGAGACCCATGGGAGATTTTCCACCTTGTAAGACTACAAATCCAGTCTCATTACATATGGAATTATGGCTCTGTAGTACCCACACTGTGAAATTAAGTATAAACTGGCCCAAACAAGAAAGAAACCCACCTTACCTATTTTAATACAGATAAACTCAGGCTCAGAAGTGGAGGCAGTGTACTACTTACCCAGAAAACTACAGTGCTATGCTCTAAGATATATTCATAGCAATCAGGTTTATCAAGTAATTTTTAGTATATTAATTGGTATTAATAAAAAGTTAATTCAAGATGTACAAACCACTGGAATGAAAAATTTATGCTATGCTATTTTATTACTTAGAAATATACTGAAAATATTGTATTTATAATTGTTTCAAACTGGATTTTTCTTTGAATTTAAACTCAATAAAAAGCCAAAAAAATTTACCTTCCTTGGTGTCATCATTTACTGACTACTTTTTAACAAAAAAGTCTCACTTCTATAAACATGTTCATTATACATTTTTTATTGAATCACTTAAAAGTACTGTTACTGTATTTACTCATCACATGTAAGTTTGGTGCAACTATTTTAATTCTCCTTCAGATCTTAGTACATATTTGAAGTTTATATAAAATACACTGGTCTGAAATATTGGGTTACATTTAATCTCATTTTAAGAACAATGGGATGGTGGCGCACGCCTTTAATCCCAGCACTCGGGAGGCAGAGGCAGGCGGATCTCTGTGAGTTCGAGGCCAGCCTGGCCTACAAGAGCTAGTTCCAGGCCAGGCTCTTAAAAAAAAAAAAAAAAAAAAAAAAAAAAAAAAAAAGCTGCAGAGAAACCCTGTCTCGAAAAAAAACCAAAAGAAAAAAAAAAGAACAATGGGAGTTGTTATAATAACTATGTGTAGTAAATTATAGATTTTGTCCTTAAAAACTAAACATTTAAGGTTATAAATAATCCTACTTAGTTTATTACCAGTGAGTATACTGCTCAGAAGGGGATAATTGATGTAAGGGCATATTGATCACTTCCATAAATGCCCACCTTATATTTTGAGTTACTGCCTCTTTTATACACCTTATTATAAAATTTCACGGGTTTGTTGGTATTTTGAAAGTTGAGCTGTCTGGAAACAATTTTGTAAGATTTTTTTCAATAAGGTTTACTTAAAACATTTTTGAAAGATGAAGATGATGAAAGATGAAGCCTACCAAAGGAATGGTAGACTACTTGGTGACACTGCAGCCATGTGGCTTGATATACCTTATACTTACTGTGCTATGTACTGTTTCTAACTCTAATAATGTTATGTAAAATCTAATCACCATATAAGCTTTTTTACCTTAAACCTTAACCCCTCACACTGTATTAAAAATAGACAATGAGGCCACGTGGTGGTGGCACATGCCTTTATTCCCAGTACTCAGGAGGCAGAGGCAGGCAGATCTTTGTGAGTTTCAGGCTAGCCTGGTCTATAGAGTGAATGCCAGGACAGGTTTCAAAGCTACAGAGAAACCCTGTCTTGAAAACAAAACAAAACAAAACAAAAATAAAAATAATAACAAAGAATGACCAACAATTCAGTGCTTGATTTCATAGAATTTGATGTTTATAAATCTTTTCTAAATTAAAAAAATATTTCCAGTCATACTTTTTCCTATACACTTTATTTGGATTACATATTGCTTGGCCACAAAAATAGAGCTGGGATTCTGTTTATTTCTGGCAGACTCAGAAGCCAAAAGGAAGAGAAGCATATGACTTAGCCAAATTACCTCAAAGAGGTTTGTGATTCAGTCATTTCAGTCCTTTTGGTAAATGTTTCTTTTACTAGAAGACCATTGCAACTCATCTACCAGTCCAAGTGTCTCAGATATTTTATCACTATTATAATTTAAATAAGTAAGTTAACGATTTCTTGTTACAGCTTCTGAGTTGCTTTCTAGTCATTCTTGTCTTAAGGTATCCAAACCCTTGTGTATTCATTCAGCCACACAGAGTATGAATGACTGATATCTACAGGATATTACAGAAAAGAAGATAAGGACCATAAAATCTTGTTTTTCCCATTCATGTTCTCTTATTTTCTTCAGCTTAATTATATGTGATAGGTTGTTTTGGTTATAAAAGATTTTTGGCCCCATGCGTCACAGCTTGCCATTCATTGCAGCCTACACTCTATTGGTGCTGTGGGTCATTGCTCTAGGGTGACTGAATGAATGCATAGATTCAGGCACCCAGAAGTCTAACAAACTTATATTTGTGTTGTTTTTCTTTATAAAACACTAGAGATCACTGGGTCCATGACTGAGTCAGATAATTCTGAAAGGTTACTGAGTATACTAATTACTGGTATGGCCTCATAATTTTAAGGTTTTAAGAGTCAAGCTCTCTGAATACTCACCAAGGATGTAATTATAATAGACTAGGTACCTTTTATTTCACTTTTCTTTACTGATCATATCTGTTACCATCACTGGAGAATAGATTTAAATGTCTTAGATAAGTTTTAAAGCATATACCAGTGTGAAGGTTTGTAGTTTTGAAACTGAGCAATTGCACAAATTTTGAAAAATTACTGAATGATTTTTTTTCTAAGGGTGAGGTAGAGGAGTACTTAAACAACCAAGATATGTTAATAAGTCTTTATTTGTTTTATATAATGCCACCATAGGTAACCATCAGAGAGCACACTGCAATTTTCAAGTAGACAGAACTGGAAAAAAAAGTGAGCCTGCATGCTGCCTTCATGGTGCATAGAAAACTGGTGAACTAACAGTAGCTGGTAGGCTTATGAATCACTCCACAGTGTTAATAAATGCTGCTTTAGCCTGGAAATAGAATCAACTCTCTGGCAGGCTTTGGGCAACTCTAAACTGCAGGTCTAATGAAATGAAGGGAACAACAAGCAAATACGGGACAGTGTCATATCTTGTTTGAAGTGAGACAGATGGACAGTCAAGTTCTGCACCACTTGGAGAACCATTGTAATAGCTTAATGCTGGCTTTCCTTTACCATACATGTGGGCAACTGAAGAATTAAAGAATTCCTGAAAAAGTCTAGGATTAAACAGCACTTATCCATGTACTTCATAATGTCTGACCAGTTGTCACCTTTTATCCTGCCCACCTTCATCTGAGGAGGTTTGTTGAAAGCCTCTAACAACTATAACAGACTTTTCATCCAGCTTCACATACTAAGTATCAGAAATGTGCCTAAGACATGGATGTGTCCACAGGGAAATGGCAGTGCTTCTATTGTAGGTAAGTGTCAAGTTTTCTCTTGATGTTATCAAAAGAATCTGCTCCCATGTAATCAGCCTGGCCCTGTTCCCACCGTTCCTTCCTTTCTTCTGAGGACATAGAAGGCTGTGTTGTAGCTGGAGTTTCCCCAATGGACAGGTGTGACAAAGCTCCTGAGACATGCTCCTAGAAGAGAGAGTCATCAGAGGTACCTTAATAGCTGAACTTCTGATGAACTTAAAGAATACAATAAACAGAACAGGAGAAAAGCCAGAATGAGTCATCATGCAAAAACTGAAAAGTATTACATGAAACAAACAAAAAAAAAGACAAGAATACAAGGGCCAACATGATTTTTTTTTCCCCTAAAAAATGAAGACTTCTTGACTTGGTGAAAACATTGGGAGAACACAGTAATTAGGGTTAATGTTTAAGTTCTGCATACCTTTCTACAGAAGCCACAAGAGAAGGCCAGTGTATAGACCAAGTCTGAAAGCTGCAAACAGTTCAGTAGAAAGTGTAAGATGGAAGGACAAGGGAACACAAATCTCAAAAAATTCTTGATCCATGTGGGCTTGGAAAGGTTGAGAACTTAAACAAAATGATTCCTCAGATACTGTGCTTCACAGAGGACTTACCCGGAGAGAGACAGTGCACACTCAAGTCATTGTTTTTATGAAGGAAATCTAAGTGGTTTGAGGATGTACCAAATTTTCCTGTTCAAGCTTTCATGTGGATTGCAAGTTGCATCTATTCTTGCAGCATCTGATAATTTGCTTGATTTTAGACAACTGTTTTTGTTTCCCATCTTCACCTTTTCTTGACTTATAATTTTCAGCTCGTGTTGTAGAAAGAAGGGGACATGCGGCAAATCTACTCTACCTTAAATTAGATTTTTATTGCATATGGCTTACCAATCAACTAAGTGTATCATAAAAGACAGTCTGTACTGACATTCGAAAACCCTAAGCTGAGTTAGTACTGGAACTCTTACTGTAAGAAGAATGAATAAAAATAGGCAATGCTTTTAACAGAAAAAAATTGGTATTATAATTTTTCTATACGTGGTACACTGGGATAAATGTTAGAACTATGTGTAATATATTGAAACTCCCAATATTTTTTTAAAGGCTTTTTGCTGATGTGTAAAATTATCGATGAGTATTTAAATGTACTTAAACTCCAAGGAGTTTCAGTATAGGGTTTTTACTGACATGTGAACAACCATTAATCCATGTATGGAAATGTTCTAAAGCTCCGAGGAGTTTAGGCACAGAGCAAAACCAGAGTGCAGGCAAAGCAAGAACGTGGACATCAGATCAGCCCTGCCTTTGCCTTCTACATGGGTGTTAAAGACTTGGTCACTTTATCATTTTCTACCTCATAGCCTTTAAGAGGCACGTCTCTAAGGTCAAGCTTATGGAGCTAACCAAATAGATTATTCAATTAAAAAAATCTTCCCTCTTCTGCAATCAAATATTATACTTAATTATTGGCTCCAGAGATAAATTCTCATAGAGATTATAGTCTTTCAAACAAGGGTTTGAATCCTAGTTGTTACTATAACCTTTTACATGAGTAAAATTCCAGACTTCTCTAAGCCTTATCATTTATCTACAAAGAGGGGGAATATTAACAATAACTTTTCAGTTGAATAAACTAGTTGTATTAAGCAGAGAAGGAATTACTATGTTGCTAGCCAGTGCTGTGAATACGTATTATGATACAGTACTGATTAAGACTATGCTATTTATTTCTTCTTTTCTGATGCCTATATTGGATACTACCTCATTTATTGATTTGTTTTTTTTTGTTTTTGGTAACTTAATATGTAAAATAACATTCTTCATCTTCTTTCAATTCATCATGAAGAACAAACCTTTAAAGTACCTTTAAAATCAGAAAACATGCTAATGAAGGTGGTTATAATAAAACTTACAAGTGTCATGTCCCTCCCAGAAAGGGATCATTTCAAGATCTTATGAGAATAAAACAGGAAATTAGAATATTCCTACAGTATTTATTATTTATTATGTATTCCTATTGTAATTTTCACACAAAATACATTTTTCTAAGCAGGTAAATAAAATATGTAGTTGAAAGTTTGAGGCTTCTAAGTCATAAATGTGACATTCTCCCCTGCCTCTCCCACCCAGTGCTGGAGATGGAAGGTAGGGCTTTCACATACTGTGTAAACATTCCCTTACTAAGCTGCATGCCTAGCCTAGGCACTCTTTCTTTGTATACATTTACAATATTAGGAATCATCTAACCACCAGAATTCTATAGTTACAATGTATGGATATATAGAAGAATTCTGAAAACATGTATTTAATGAAATTTCCCACACAATCTCCTTCTGCTTTTAGGTGCTGTTATCATTTCCAAGCTCGAAGATGGCCATAGCTTTCGCCCACACGGTCCTACCTCTACTTAAAATAATACTGAACTGCTGGATTCTATCAAAATAACAAGTTTTAAAAGTACAGTGCTGAATTTCCTGAAATAAAAGTGAAAACAAACAGAACCTACCATCATTAGATAGGAGCAGGCATCTTTGACAAGGCCATAGTGTTGGAGCAGGGGTAAAACACTGGTGGTGAAGATGTCCCACCACAGGTTTAGAAACTCTGGGTGACTCACACTTGGGTCTTGAGATTCATATTTGACACATTTTGTTTGGGAACTGTAAGTGTAATTCCATGGCTTGATTTGTCCCAGGAAATGTACAACTTTGGCATTTGCACCAAACCTGCCAAATGAACAGGTAGAAAGGGTGAGTGGATTGTGAGCATCAGCACCTTTTTCTATATGTAGCCTCAGTTGTGCACCTTCCATCCCATGATAGCATTTGGAAACAAAACGATACTGTAAGAATAGGAGATACTCTGATAGTGCTCATGCTCGACCTCCCAGGAGCTAAGCTCTAAGGCACACATCCTAAAGAGATGTATTTGCAATAGCAGACATCACAAATGTCATAACTGCATTGCTTCGAGTCAAACTAGAAGCAGTCCATATCCATGTTTGGTGAAGTTACTGAACAGTAAGTGTGCATTCTCCCCTTAACAGGGAGCATGCACTTCATGCCTCATACTAAACATGGTCTTATGATTTTATTTGGTCAACGGAAGTCAAGTGATTGTCTTGTGAATGTGCTTGTTTGTGGTTACCCTCTCTGAGAAGTAAAAACTCCTGCCAGCAGAACCATGTTGTCTGTAGCCTGCCAGTTTACAGAAGAACTGGAAACATAGGATATCTTTGACAAGTCTGTGGTCTGGCTCCAATTTCAACTGGGAATGGATGAGAGCTATCTCTTCTGACTTGACAAAACATTAAGTAGTAAAATACTTGCTTACAGGGTACTGTAGTCTTGTGATATACATAGAGTTTGAATATATATACATGCTGCATAATTAGATCAGTGTACTCATACATTCCCTAAAGTATATTCCTTTGGTGAAAACTTTGAAAATCCTAGCATTTTAAAAATATATAGTACATTATTATCTAAAGTCACCCTACTATATGCTGTGATGTTTCTTGAGTGGCAGGTATATTAAAACCCTGCAGATTGGGGCTGGAGAGATGGCTTAGAGGATAAAAGCATGTACTGTTCTTGGAGAGGACGTGAGTTCAGTTCCACAACAGATCACAACTGTTCTGTGATCATGGAAGAAAAGTAAAACCTACAAAGCTCGTCCTCAAGGTTTGCTTAGTCCACCTCATGCTTCTTTTGAAAACAGATGCATGATATTTCAAACTCTTTATTTTACACATAGGGTCTTTTTCTTTCCATCCTTCTGTACATCCCATCCATCTTCCCCACTCTCTATACTGAAATGGATAGAAATCCTGAGGTCCTAAATAAGTAACTATTATATCCCAAGCACTATGTTTGGTTTATGTCCATGCATGAAGATGGGTCACATAAAAATAATCAGTGTAAGGAAGCAAGTCAGGGCCACCAGGGCCACACTAACATTAAGAGCTACGGAAATTCCAAGGCAATATAGGTAGGCTTTCAAAAGAGGCTTTTGCAGGAAGTAAGGGTAGGACAATACCTGAGAAAAATAGGCAGGATTCAAGTAATCATTTTCAAATATTCCAGTGATGATGAGGGATTCTGTCTCAGAGATCTGATACATGTGTGTGTATGTGTTACAGAGGTGGTGACAGGCCCAGTCTAATCCTAACAGTAGAAACTATGTAAGAAAATTCACATAAGGAAGTATAGGTCTTATTATTCGCCACTTCTGATGCAACTTCCCTGCTTGAAGCCATAGCACTAATTTTATTTTCCTCTATTACTCAAGCCACTAAATCTCAACATACATACTGACATTTACATTTCATTAACTTGTACCTCATATAAATGCCATATTGTTATAACTTGGTAGTAAAGATAATTAAAATATACTGAAATATTAGGTAGTAACTATCCTTTATAACCTACTTGACCTGACAGTTCACAGATGTAAGCCACTGGGAATCAGCTGACACATTTTTGAAGTACATATGATAGACTCTGTTTAGCATTTGCATCATACCTCATTTAATTTCTAAAACAACTATATAGGGAAACAAAGGCTTAAAGTTAAAGAAATTGTCAAGGATCAATCGCATGGCTGGTGGCTGAATAGGCTATCTGGTTTCAGAGCCAATGCACTTCATTAGGATGAGCTATTCTATAATACTCTCAGGATTACAAGCCACTGTTTGTTAATTTGTTAATCCCCCACCTATGGACAGCCAATTTAAGCAGAAAAGGGAATATGTCAGGTGTAGTCAAGGATTCTGCAATAGAAGTAACCAGTAGGGAAATTACTTAGCACTAATAGTCTGAAGACTGTTACTTAGAAGGATAAAGTTTATACAAAGTTTGGGAAGGAAGGAAAAATAATGGTGTATCTTAGGTCCACAGTGGCCCACGTATAGATTGTGCTAGGCATCAATCATCTAAGGCCCCCCAGCTTCTCTCCTTAGTCTGTAAAATGGGACTTCAAACTGCATGTGGAAAAAGGACATAATGATCCATCCCATCCTCATAGACTGTCCAGTCCTCTGCTGTGGGCAGGAATGTGCATTCCAGTTTCAGGTCCTGCCCACAACCTCCCTGGATTCATGTTGGGGACAGTCTTCCTTTTAAATGTCAACAGCAATGGCATTTGGAATTAGCATAGGCCTGCATTTCATTGTGGTCCAGGCCTTGGCCTCCATATTCACAAATCCATATTCACAAATCCATGTTTCCCATACTCATTAGCTAAATTACCATTACCTTTTGTAATAAAGAAAAAGATCCTCTTCCTTCAAAATATCTTCACTTATTCTACCCTAATAGAGGAAAAAAACTGAATCCAATGGATAGTTGTTTTATAGACAAAGCAGTCTTAAATTCTTAATAAGCTTGTTTGAAGTAGATGCTAAGATACTAGGGCCTTGACCTTCCTAATGCTGAGACCCTTGAATCTCATGTTGTAGTGGCCCCCAACCATAAAATTATTTTCATTGCTCCCTCATAACTGTAATTTTGCTACTGTTATGATTCGTAATATAAATATCTGATATGCATGATATCTGATAATGTGACACTGTGAAAGGGTTCTTCAACTCCCAAGCGGGTCTTGGCCCACAGCTTGAGAACCACTGTTCTAAGGAGTCTGTGTGATATTGCCTTTCTCACCTGAGGTAATGAATTTCTTGTTACAAGAAGAAAAACAGGATTGTGAAAAATAGCATGGCATAATGACCACAGTTTTCAGCAACAAAGCAATCAAAATGTAGGATCTGAGTAGCTTTCCTAAAATGCTAATTGGGGAAGATTATTTAAGGGAAGACAAGAAATAGCCCCTGAAGACTGAGGAGTTTGGAGTAGAGAAAAGCATGGAAGAAGGAAGAATGGTGCAAGGCCTCACTGAAAGCAGCCAATGAGGCCAACCTTATTTTGGTGCAGTATGGAATCAGGACCCTTACATATTTGAGTTGTTAGATGAACTGCAGTATACACAATCACTATTGAAATGGATAGCAGTAGAGAGCAAGAACAAGAACATGTTAGAGATGGTTCCTGTGTTGGTCTGGACCAACCTAGGGACTCGTGAAGAGTGATGGAGGCAGGGGGTGAGAAGGCAATGCTAGATGGAAAACAAACTGCAGCTCAGGAATGGAAATGAAAACAAACTTGGCAGTTTTATGTTAGACAGTCATAGTAGAGAATGTTCTTGGAAATCATGTAGGGCTATCTTGGTATGAGGAGAACTGTCTGGGTCCCACACTGGCCACAAAAGTTTAGGTGATCCTTCAGCTATATTTTAGTATGCTAGCTACATAGCAGAATATCCAAGGAGGCTAAAGGATTTATTTATCTGATAGTCTACTATACGAAAATAATAAGCAAAAGGTCTCAAACTCTGGTCTGGTTTTCCAAGGTTTCAATTCATCTGGATACAAGTTTCAGATAATTTTTCACGTGTACATTATGGTCATGGGGGAATGACTTAGAAATCATTTCCTATCCTTTGGTCATTTGTAAAAATCCAAAAGAATCATATCAAAATGAAATAAGAGTAAGGATATAAGTAAAATGAAATACTGTCAGTCTTTTGAGACTTAGAGGGGTCTGGGAATTTCATTCAGTAGGAACTATAACACTCACTTGACTCCAGATTATGACAAGAATAATAAGGTGGTTTCCTGACATATCCTGGGTTTATACACAAAATCACCAGCTAGGAATTTAAAAAGCAAGTTTGGTATAATTGTCTCTAAATTATCAAGAGCCATTTATTCTGACCCAGTAAGGGAATTTGTATCAGCTTGCATGCATTTCTTAAAATAAGTATTCTAATTTTAACTTGATAGAATCTCTAGAGTCATCAGATCACAAGACATAGTTTGAACCCAAGCCAGCAACAATAGTGCTTATGTTAGCTGTTGAAATAATCCCTGTGACCTGATGTTACCAAAAGATCAGATGGACAATATATGCCTATTTCAGTTCAGTAGTTGGTAACATGAATGAGGCTACAGACCTGTTTAAAACAGAAAGGAACTAATCCAGAAGGGCACACCCAGTAGCAAGTTTATCAGTCAACTTTTATATGCAATGTTCTTTGAGATACTAAAGATGAGAAAGCAGTATTTGCATGGTGCTCCTCTAGGAACACACCAAAGATACCAGGCATTCTCTTGCCCACTTTAAAATGGCTCATCACCACTCATTCCCATGCCTGTTCAGATTCACAAATGTGGATACAGCTGCACAGCAGCTCTTCCCTCCTACTGACAAATACTCCCTCTCACCCATCCACAATCAGGAGTCTAGCATCATGGCTCATGCCTGGAATCTCAACACTTAAGAGTGAGAAATTGAACTGAGTATTGTTAAAAGTTTGAGTTCAAGGCCAACTTGATGTAGTACAAGTCTTTTTTAAAAAAGTCACAGTCAAGTGTCCACTAGGTATGGTTAGTTCTGCAGAGCAGTGATGCACCAAGTACAATAGAGATGTGAAACATAGAAGCATTCCTGTCCCATCCTCAGACAGAGATACAAACTACAAACAATACGACATACTCAGTTTTTCCTTGCCTTCAAAGTGAATCCTCTCAACAGTGTCCTAGAAATCAGAACATCAGCACTTAATGCAGACTTCATAGCTTTCATTGAGCCTTGTCAGCTGCATTGCCTGAGACCAGCATTTCTCCACAAAATCTCATAATGTCAAGAGGAATACTCTCCTGGGACAGCATGTCCTTCTCCACCTCTACCAACTGAGTCTTGTTTCATTCGGACCTATCTCCTGAATGTCTGACTCCTTTCAATTAAATTCATCAATCCATCTGGAGCTTGCACCCACCTACCAACATCCATACACACATACACACCCATTTCCCTCATGTCCTGGCTCCACTCTGAGCACAACCTCTCTGTGTATACACTAGATCCCTTCCTCAAAGACATCACTCCCAGCTCTCAAGTTCTCTGCTTTATTAAAGACATCCCTCCATATGCCTTTCCTATTGCTGGAAATATACTGTAATACCTTCTCTCTTTACAAAAAAATTATAATACTTTCCCCACTCAGCTGCCATCACCTTTCTGTTCCTCTTCGAAACAGGTATCTGGGAAAGCCGTGTACATTTACAACCTCCATTCCCTCAGACTCACTTCGTCCAGGATATCTCTTCCACCACTCTACTACATGTACATTTGCTGAAGTCATCAGTGATGTTTACATTGTGTATGCAGTACCATTTCTAAGGTGTCATTTTTATCTACAACAGCACTTCACATAGAGTGTTCCTTTCTCTTGGAAACATTTTCATTGTGAGGTTTTCTACAATACGACGATTTCCTGGGTCTCCTGGCATCCTGTTCTGGGTCTTTTAAAGCACTTCTTCTCCTCAGGCTCAGTCTTCAGGAGTCTACCAATTACTGGTAATTGGGAATTCTATCAATTACTAGTCCATTGATTATATCATCTTATGTTGTGGCTATGAACATTTTATGTGCTAGCAGCTCTAATAGTCTTGTTTCATTCGGACCTATCTCCTGAATGTCTGACTCCTTTACAATTAAATTTATTTTTTGACCATTCTACAGATATACATATGGCCTTCTGATGCTCCCATCTCCTACTGTCTCTTATTTCTCTCTCTCCCCTGTACACTCCCCTCTTCTCTACAAATTGGCCACATTCATGACATTTATTGTTTGTGGACAACCCACTGAGTTTGGTTATAGCCATCTTTGTGACTGTGGGTTTGGAGCTCTCCTATCCACTGGATCCTGGTCAGCTCATTGTGTGCACACCTAAAATAATATTTCCCTCTTCCATAATCTCTCATTAGCCAGTAGTTCTGCAGTAAGGGGTAAAGCCCCAAGAGCCTTTTTCCCTACTCCTGGATGACACTTGACAGGGCCTATCTTGTGTAGGCTCAATGCAAGAAACCACAGCTGCTGCGAGTTCATGAATACAGAGGCTATGTCACATCTAGATGATGACATTGTATAACCTTTCTTCCTATTTTCCAGCACTTACATTCCTTCCATCCCTTATTTTGCAATGTTCCATGAGCCTTAAAGGGGTAGTATAATTATCTCATTCAGGGTTGAGAGAATCCTTTTATATCTGCTTATTCTACAGTTTCACTAAGATATCAATAAACACTTCCAAACTTCATACCTCCAACACCTATCCCCAAAGAACTTCTTACCTTATGAAATGAAGCATTTGCATTCTACAGACTCCAATGATCATATCTAACATCCCACCAGATACTTGATTTTTCAGAGGAAGCTTGAAGCTTAGGTTTTATGTGAAATTCTTTAGTTTTTATATTATGGTACTGGGAATAAACCACTAATTTTTAACCAATGACAACAGAATTTAATTAAATTCTGCATAGTGCAAATGGAAGATACATATGAGACAAATGAAGTATACAGCCTGAGAATTCAAGATTTGTGAGGAAGGCTGATCTTCTATTTAATCGTTTTTTTTTTTCTTCCACGAGCCCCTCTCTAATTCAGATGTCAGTTTTCCCCCACGGTTCTACCGGTGAGATCTCACTCTTTCCACTCCTTTTTGCCTATTACCAGAATGCCTCTTCAGGCTGGTTTGGGAGCATAAAGCGTGTGGCATAGCAATGGACTGTTTACCTAGCATGTGCAAGATGTTAATGTTTGCTTTCAAGAAGAATAGCATTAAAAAAATACAACAAACAAAACTTAACATGTAAAGGCTGAGTTGAGTCTGATACAGAAACTTTCTCCATGTTGATGAAGACTTGGGTGGTAGAAAAGGCAGCAGTAAGATCAGAGGCAGAATACCCAACAGAGATAACAGAGATAAACACTTAGAGATTAAGTTAATTGAGAAATGGGACTTTGAAGTCCAGTGTGAGTTAACAACACACCAAAAAAAGATTTTTAAAAAAAGGATCAAGGTATCTGTAGCCACCACTTGGTTCTTCAGCACTGAGCTCATGTAAAGAAGCTCTGCACACTTAATCTGTTGCCAAATGGATTAGGGTTGATGCAAAACACATTCCAGGATCACCATGAAAATGAATGGTGAAGTAAATCAATAAAAAGCAGGAGAAGTGACTCATTTTAGGATTTTCGGTAAAGATGTGGGAATGTAAAAAGAAAAGAGTTTCCTGTTACAGTTTTGGTTGAAACAGTAGTCATGGGGTGAGCCTGAGACAAGGGTGTCCCAGGGACCTTGGAATAATCAGCCAGAAACAAAGGAGGATAGAATTTCAGATGCTAAATGGTTGAATTATTTCAGAAAAATATGATTTAAAATATGTCTGACTGGGACTCAGCCATACTAAATCTTGAAAATCTTAAGCCAAGTCTTAAAAATAAATATATATGAAAACCTCTGACAAGTTTAAGCAGTAAAGTCTGAAATTATTGTTTTTCACTGTACCCTATCTAAGGTCATATCTGATCTCAAGTAAAAGGAGAAAGTGAAAATATTTATATGAAAATTATTTATAAATTAGATTTTCAGTCAACTAATTTGACTAATAAGTTCCTGCAGTAGTATAAAACAATACTAGGTGATTCTATACCTTTGCTTTAGACATGTTTTATATAGCATGATATGACCTAAAGAGCTATCAGTCAGTGGATTAAAAAGAACTTCAAACTGGCAGCAACACAGTGACTTTCAAAAGATTAATGGTATTTTTCCTAGTGTAATGCACAAATCAAAGTCTCTACCATATGAATAAAAGAGGCTTTCTAATTAGAGAAAACAAATTTAAAACCCATGGACACACACATATCACATATGCACATACACACTGTGGAACTCATATATATATACATATATATATATATACACATACACACATACATACACATAGATATATATTTAATTTGAATATATATGTATATACATATATACATGTGTGTATGTATATATCTATATATGTGTGTTATATTATTTAAAAGCTATAATTAAAAGCCAACTCTAAACTGGGCGGTGGAGGTGCACACCTTTAATCCCAGCATTCAGGAGGCAGAGGCTGGCGGATCTCCATTAGTTCGAGGCCAGCCTGGTCTACAAGAGCTAGTTCTAGGACAGGCTCCAAAACTACAGAGAAGCCTTGTCTCGAAACAAAACAAAAACAAAAAAAACAATAACAAAGCCAACTCTACCTTAAACATTATGCTAAGCACAACAATATTTTGCCCAGAAACACATTTATAAATTGTTTCCTAATGCATATAATAAAAATTGACTTTAAAATAACAAAGAAAGCATTTTTGTTCTTAAATAATGCTAAAGAGAATCTTCTGAAATATGCTACTTTTGGTTTTCAGAAACTATGTTTACAAAAGGTGATGAAACTCCTTAGTTTTTTTCCTTTTTTTCCCTAGCCAGATGATATACAGAAAGGCATTGGACTTACTACTCCATGGTTCAAATATATGTCCATTCCCATGAGGCCATCTGAATTGAAATTATACGTAATAGTACACATTTTAAAAAATGTGTGTGTGTGTGTGTGTGTGTACACACATATACATGAAGTGTGCATGTAAATATTTCCATCGTGCATATGTGTATGTACACAGGTGCACATGCATACATGCCTACTTTCAAATGGTTTTTGTGCCCAACATTTGAGAACAACCAGAGGTTTTGGAGACATCTTAGCAAATGGTTATGTGAAGTTCTGAGACAAAGTCACCATTGTCTCTAGTGAAGCCCCTGGTTTAAATCATTCTTCTGTCTCTTTCTACCTGCCATTACCCATGGACACCCATGGGAGGCAGCATGGGCCAGAGCTACTCAGCCTGGGGGGAACACCAGCCATTCTGAACCCAATGTGGGCTACAGATTTACAGGTCTCTCTGTAAAAAGCTATGGTGGCCCAGGGTCTTATGATAATTTAATTCAGTCTAAAAAAATGATTTCGGCATTGATACAGTAACTTTAAAAATATATAAAAAAAATGGAACTACCTACATCTTGTTATCCCTTTCCCAATGTAAGGAAACAGAGGGAAATGTCTATGAAGCTAAGTCTCTGGAAGAAAACCAAAAACATTTTTAGTCAGAGGGAAGGGAAAATGAGCTCTCAAGTACAGTTTCAGCATTCCTAACCAGGCAGCAGTCAGAGGAGATAAGTTCTGACTTTGATCAGTCATATCATAGAAATGAAGAACTGGCTCTACTGAGGGCAAGTTACCCTAGGGTAGCATAAACTCCTGTCAGCCTGCAAGCTGACTATTGGATGACTAATCCTGATTTCCTTAGTGTGCCATGTACTCTACAGAAATGACAAAAAAATCAAGAATCTTGCCAGAGCCAACATCATGCACTGCATCAGGAAGAGGACATTATGACCATTTAGATCTCTAGCTGTGTTTGGGAAATTCACTTAGAGCACATAAAACAGTGGGGTTCTTGGGCAATATGGACCAAAGCTTTAGCAAAAATAGTCCTTCTTCTTCTCCAGCACTAAGGCTAATCTCTCTGCTACTGTGGTAAAAAACACAAGCAGTGCTCAAGCAAACCACGCTGTCCCAGAAAGGTGGGATCTGTCTGACATTGGCAAGTAAGATGGAAAGCAGATTAGACTAAGCCTCAGGGAACCAGAAGCTTCAAGAACACTAAGTTCATCATGTTCAGGAACTGGAGCTAAATGGACGATGTCAGATTCATGCCTCCACATGGTGCTCACTACAAAACACCTGCTCACTATAGAACCCAGAGCACTGATCATGCCATTAAAAATTCTTTACTCTCACATGGTTTTATTATACTCATTTTTATTCAGTTGGATTGTAGCAACTATTGGGGGCCAAGTTATCATGTCTGTAGGAATACTGCTTAAGTATCAGAAGTAGTTATGAGTCAATAAGGATTAAAGTAAACCAGATCCATAATGGCACACAACACAGATTGTGTTTTACAAGCCCAAGGAGTGAAAAGACATTTATGGTCTTGGTGATGTTAAATCCTGATCTACTTGCTTTACTCAGAATAGGGGTATATTTAAGAGTTTGCCTATCTTATCATAGATGGAGGAAAGAATTGATTGCCTATCAAAGATATGTAAGGAAACAGTAAGGGAAAACCACAAAATACTTAAAATCCTCATCTGGAGATGCTCACAGAGTCTTCCCCAAAAAGCACTGAAAAGGAAACATTCCTGACACAAAATGTCCAAGCATGCTCATTACTGTGTTGCAAGATGTACAGAGAAGATTTTGATAATGAGATATGAGGGCTAAAAGCCCCCTTTGTCCTGCTCATTCAAGAATGCCTTTGCCATGCAGGGATGGGAAAGACTAGCTCAACTCCCAAAAGAGCTTCACTCATATCTTTGCCCTGACAGCTAGTCCCCTGCTCAGGAAGTCTGAATCATCTCCTCAGTTCAACACAGATGAGTCAGAAGCTAAAGAACAGGTCTCAGGCCTTCACAGTTTGATAGACACTGCAATGGGGTGGCACAAAGTACCTTTTGTGTTCAGTGCAGGCGCATTCCTGATGGTTACAGCTCTCGATGCTCACAATAATTCCATAGAGACAATGAAGCAGAACAGGTCAGGCTTGAGCCTAGAATTAGTAACTGTTAAGTGGCAACTTTGGGATATGATCTGAGTGCAGTCAGTCCCAAAGTCCCCCTCTCAATCACAATAGCTGCTGCCTCTTCTAAGTCCACACAAAAACCTTGGAGAGGACCATAAGCATCCTCTTTGTGAAAGATGAGGGGGGGTGGGGTAGGGATATCACAGCTCAGCAGCTAGTATGGTGCAGAGGATAGTTTTGTGCCTTGTCTGTGGACTCCATGTTCTGTGTTCCAAACCAAAACAGAGAGGAACCCTGTTCCAGAAGGTAGAATGTCTCTGGGCTGCTTCAAGTATAGAGCAGTGGGTAATATCAAGCCTCTCAAATTTGCAGCCATGTTTCTCACAAAAACAAGCTTTCCTCAAAGTACCCACCTATTATTATTCCCCAAAAGGCAAAAGTAAAAGTCCACTCCCCTGCGCTCACCATAACTGACAACAATTAAGCTGTCTGCACTTACACTTTAAATGCTGGGAGGTAGGAGTATATTGAAATGCTGCTCAGGTTATACACAAATGGCAGGTGTTTCCTGATATCTTTCGTTGCCCAGTCACTAAAGTATGAATTCAGTAGGCCCTGGTCCCCACCTGAAAGAAAACAAACAGAAAAGAATTATTATAGCTTGTAAACTCTAAGGCAGTGCAGGGATTTTATAGAACTATATGGAAACCTTAAAATAGATACTAATTTTGTTTTAAATAATTCCTAATTATAACCTTTAGGACATTTTGGTGGCAAATGGCTATTTTCTGATTTTTTTTAAACAAATATTTAAGGTACAGCTACCATATGTGCACATTGCACCAGGTGCTATGGAGGCAATGTCATATGTATATGGCCATTATCTTCCCAAGGGTCTGTAGTGGCAAACATGCGGATACTAGCAAATGAAAGTTTAAAAAATGATCACATATGGGGTAAAGACACAGGAGAAAAAGGACAAGCATTATAAGGATACATGGGTAGGGCTCAGAAAATTTCCAGAGGGGAGCTGTACCTGAGTCTACTGGGGAGTACTTGACAAATGCAGGAGAGCTAAGCAGCAGAAGAAGAGGTAGACAGGGCAGAAATAGCACACACAGCACAGAGGAAGGCAGGAACATGAGGCTACAGAAAGACATGGAAGAGACCTAAGTGAAGGGGTCCTGGGGTGGTGAACAGTTCCATGGAACCAGAAGAATCACAGTATATCAGCTTTCAGATGAGATTTTAGACTTTGCCCCTAAGATAAAAGAAGAGGAGGACGATGGTGAAAACCATCAGGGGTGTGTTGCTTATCTCCAGTCGTGGCTGTGGCTACGGTTAGCCATAAAGTACCTGTTCAGCCCTTGGGGCCGGACTCTATGTGTTCATTGAAAAGTGAAGACAGGGCCATTCATTTTAAAGGAAAATAAGTGGGGCATGGTGGCTTTTGCCTTGAACCCCAACCTTTTGCCCCTAGTTCCCCAACTGGGAAAGCCAAAGTAGGATTGCTTTGAGTTTAATGTCTACCTGCCAGGCCAATCTAGGCTATAGAGTCTCAAAAAGAAACAAAAGCAAAGCAGGAGAGGCAAACAAACAAAACTCTCAAAATACAATCTTCCTTTGAGTTTTCTATTATATTCTCTGAGAGTTCAGAAAATACACATAGAACCAGAGTTCTTGAGTAAACATGAGGTGTATGTGTGGTGGGGGGAGACATATGGAGTATGTGCTTGTGATGCAGAGAGTCATGGGCTCTGTCGTGGGGGGGGCACATGGGCTATGTGTGTGGTGGAGATGGTGGAGGAAATGAGTCATATTCTAAGTGTGCAGCTAGCATCTGTGTATTTTTATCCTGTCCTGGGTCTGCTTTGTGTCAAGCTCCAGTATTCTCTTTCACCATTCAAAAAGCCCAACAGTTTATCTGTGCTATTTGGTTTCCTTTGGACTAGAAGATTTCAAAGCTATGGATATCTGAGTAACTTGAAGAGAAAGTATTAAGATCTGAGCTTCTTATTTAAAATTCAAATGTGCCAATCCCCACTATGTATATCCTGTTCTTTCCAAATGCCATCCATTCAATTGACAAATCAATGGCTTTCACTGAGTGAACATCTATGGAATGTGTTCTCTGTATTGGAACTATAGGAACCTCTGACAGGTCCCATTCCTCAATAAACAACTAAAATGAAAATCAGAAATGTAACAGAATATGGTTCACTATTTCAAAGATGCATGGACTGAATGGTTATGGCTTCCAAACTTATATGTTGAAACCCTAATCTCCAAGAGGAACTAAATTTACATCATAAAAGAGTGGTCCAGGAGGCCCTTCACCCCTTCCACTATTACGGGTTACTTCAGAAAGACAGTGTGTGAGAGAAGAATGTTGGCTCTCTATAGACAATCTACTTTGATCTGGACCTTGAACCTCACAGCTTCCAGAACTACGAAATGAATTCCTATTATTCACAGGCCCTTGGTCAATAGTACCCCTAAACTCCACAATAAAAGAGCAATACAAAAGGTGTTCCTATCTATATAGACAAACATGTATTATGAGGCACAGAACATTAAAACCAGTAACCACAACATTCAGGGACTTACTTTGTATTTCAGAAAGATCACAGAAATGAGAGCAAAACAGATACTGATGCCCAAGGACAGGGGTATGCAGTCTTACAAAGTTTCTTTTCTAAGTCTCTAAACAAAGACTGAGGAAATATTTATAGCAGCTTTATTTATTATAGAGAAGAACTAGAAATAGCCCAGATGTCATTCAGCAAGTACATAAATATAACCATAAATAAAATGTCACTCAGAACAAAGTAGCAAACTACTGATGCATAGGATTTGGATGCATCTCAAGAAAACTATGCTGAGTGAAAACCAGCATGACTCCACTTACATAACTACCTTGGAGTGATAAAACCATAGAGGACATATTTGTGGTTGCCAGTGACAAAAGAGAACGGAGAGGAAGCTGTGGCTATAAAGAGTATTACGAGGGGCCCTGTTCTGTTCTTGAGAGTGGTAGTGCTCACAAGGTACACTTGTAGTAAAATGGAATAGAAATGCATCTATTCAGACATACAGTAAAATTGATGAAACTGGAATAATCTTGATGTACTGAATCAATGTTAATTCCTTATTTTAGGATTATATTATAGTTATATAGGAGGTTTTCACTGAAGGTAATGGGTGTGGGGTATAGGGAATCTCTATTATTTCCTACAATAAGATGTGAATCTATAATTCACTCAAAATAAAAATAATGTAGAATAAACTACAAAAATACAAAGGTTTAACAAGGGTCAATGTAATTAAAATTGCAAAATACAGTAAGAAACTGTTAGTTATTTGATTCTAAATTTTATAAAGACAGAAGAGTTTGCTTTTTGCTTATCACTGTCATTCCTCAAATGTCTTACATCCTGGAAAACTATTTCCTGAACTAATGCAAGAACCTTCTAGACATTCCACAGCAGAGAAGCTGAAAGACCACCAGACCATGAAGGGAGAGTAAATTACGCTGCTCACTCATAGTTATTATTATACCAATAAAACCAACAGAAGACCATCAGTCCACTGTGTATTATAAAGATACATAGCTGCATACATTGTAGTTATAATGAAGACAGAGATATTAAACATATAGGAATTGAAAAACAGAACAAGTCATTATATTAGGGGGTTGGTGGATTATAGATGTTTATCCTTCATTTTTTTATATTTTTGTAACCCCCAAAATATCAATACAAAGGAGTAGGAATGAGAATTATCCTAAGACCTTTTAAAGCATTCTTTTTGTATTCTTTTTACTACCACCAGAAAAGTATACATATAAATAATAAAACAAATCAATAATAGAACTCTACACATTCACCATCCATGAGAGCATGAATGTTGCCAACTGTGTTCTGTGTAGGCACACCCATCCAATTTCATTGCCCTTCCGACATGGGTAACTTTAAGTTATAATTGCAAATGAAGCTCACAATTATTTTACTACATATGAATCCCCAGACAATATAAGCAGTTGCTCTTTATTTTGCACTCTAGAAAACCACTTTGTTTCTCACACTGGTTTTGTTTGTTTGTTGGCAGATGTAGGGATCAAACCCAACACCTTATGTTCTTCAGGAAAGCATTCTATCACTGAGCTACATCCTTGACCCTTTTGCTGCCTATTTATGCCATAGAGATTGTTCACTGGTTAAGGGTACTAACTGCTCTTCCAGATGACCCAGGACCCAAATCTGTATCTCACAACTGTCTGTAACTGTAAGAACTGATACTCTCACATAGACAAACCTGTAGGTAAAACACCAATGAACACAAAATAAAAGTAATTTTCAAAATATTCTTAAAATGAATATTAGTTATATATATAAAGCATCAAAAAATCCCATGAAGGTCTTACTAGCAGTTCTCATGTTCAAATCTGACCACTGTGAGCTTGAGAAATAAGAGTCAGAGCTGCTTGCCTTGGTCAGCGCTAGCTGGTGGCCACTAGTCACGACAGGCGGTTTCTGCTTTGTCAGAGCCCTGCAAACATGCCTAGTTCATTAACTGAGGGGAAGCTGAGGAGCACCAAGGCATCAGGAAACAGAACAAAGGGGAATAAAGTTGAGATGATGAATTAGTGGTGTCTATTATGCTGGCAAACCTGAAATACTCAGTAAATGCTATGGCTACTGACTCCATCATAGGACTAAAAAAGTGAGTTAAAAAGAGAAGTACTATCTAGTGTTTTTGTGGTTGCTCAGAATTTCTGAGGCAGAGTCTCATAAGTGTAGCCAGGGCTGGCCTAAAACTTGATTTGTAGTCAAGGATAGCCTTAAAATTCTGTTCTTCCTGTCTCCACCTCTTAAGCACTGTTGGTTACAAATGTGTAGAACCTCACCTGACTTTAGGCAATGCTTTTAATTGAGCAGTTTGGATATCCCAATCAATTTTCTGCAAACACACAGTTTGACATTCCACAATCAGGTAGACTCTTGCACTTTAGAAAGATCTCTATGTAGTGTCTGTAAGACCCTCGTTTTTATTTGCTTATTTGTTTGTTGCTTATTTGTTTTTTTTGTGGTACCTAATTTTATTTATTTTCTTATTTTGTTTTTCTTGTATAGCATACAGATACAGTTAGCATATTAAATGGTATAAAATAAAGAGAGATAATTTTGTCAGTTATACAAAAGGACACACTTTTTTAAAGATAAGGATGCATTGTTAGCTAAATACATACAAAGTTTATAAATAGTGAAAGCATAAAAAATTATAAATATTTTTATTTCTTAGAAAAGATAAAAATAATAGAAGTATTAATATCACTATTCAAAGCAGAATGTGCACATAGGTACATTTATACTACAAAACACACAAAGATGCGATGAAGATTGCTAAATCTCCACTACAAAAAAATAATAATAATTCAAGATTTTGTACAGTACTTTCTAGTAAGTCTTAGAGGCATCTTAATTTAATCTGGCAGGTTAAGGCACTTTTAATCTTAGTCATCTCAGAACTGACAAACACAATTAGCAGTGATCACCAGCAGCTGTGATCTGATAAAGGGAGCTGACAACACAGTGAGGCTGGGAGCAGGGACATGCAACAAGAAACATGTTGCTCCAGTTTAGCAAGTAAGAGCAAATGGCCAATTTTGCATCATCCCTCCACTCAGCTGGAAGACACACGATCACATCAGGAGACATTTATTCCACTGGTGTTTTATTGTTTTGTTTTGTTTTTAATTCCATTGCCTTTGGAATTTGTACATGCCCAATACTGTCTAGTTTCTGGTCCTGTACAGTTTGTTGGCAGTTTGCTTGGCCACTGTCACAAGAGGAAGGTATATATAAAACAGTTCCAGTTAAAAGTGACTCTCAGTATCATTGCCCTAAGAACATTCCTACCATTGTGCTACTCCCTTGTGATCCGGGTTCAGGTAGCATATAGGTCTTACCCACGAGTTTGACAGAAGTGCAAAATGCTAAATGTAAAAGTTGAGGAGGGTTAATCTGCACTTGTTTGGACAATGACTCCTTTTAAGTTTTACTATATCAATGGGTGTAACACTTAAAAAATTCATTTCTATAGAAAACATCTAAAGTTTTTTGATATAGGTATAATGCATATAATCAATGAGAGGATCCAACTCTCAAATGGTTCCTAATTCACCAAGAAGGCAGAGGGGTATATATTAAGCAAATAAAGTTAAGAAATTTTCAACTATTATCAATCAGGTTTTGAAATGACACACACAAAAAATATTCTCCAAAGCTGGCTTTTCCATTATTTCTGGAAGACACTATCACTGCTGCACGTAGCAGCAAGTCAAGGATTACCAAATGATAGCTGATACTGTTCCAGGGAGAGCAGGGATGTGAGATTTACCCCTGGAGATATGAAGTTTACCGGGCAACAATGGATTAACCCTGTATGACTTGGGAAAATCCAGGCACTTGGCCCAGGCATTCCTGCATTTCACCAGCATCAACCCATTTAAACCAAGAAAAACTAATTTAACAACTCATGTGATAGCTCTTTCCACTGTAAAAAAAATTTTAAAAAGTAAAAAGATTCTTAATGACAAAGATATATTATATAAATGCCATAAGACACTGATGTCAGCAAGAATTATACATTCCCAGTCTATGGCAGGGCCTGCAGGTCCAGAGTCTCCTTAGCATGCTGATCCTGACAGAATCATGACTGCATAACTATCTGCCAAGCACCCACAAGCTCTCAAATACTGTAAGTTTTAGACAGACCAAAATCAAAACCTGTGCTATTTAGGACTTTTCTTGCTTCTTCAACTTGGTATCCTGCTTAGATTAGAGGTTAAAATAATTTTTGAAATATCGAGTGAACCCATTATAGAAATGCAGGTAAGAGCAGTAACATCCAAAAACAGCAGGAAATTGCTGACAGCTGCTGATTTTGAATGACAGTCTCTTTGGGCTGTGCAGATCAGAGTGAAAGGAACACAGCTACAGAAGACCTGAATTTCTTTAACTTTTTCTATAAAATTACAAACGCACTAAAAGCTCTGTCTACTCAGAAAAGTGAATTTTAAGTAATTAATCTGTAACATGAGCAAGATAATAACTGTTTTTGTTTCTCTGGAATTTATTCCAGAGAATGTTGTAGTGTGGGATAACTGGGAAAGAAACAACAAAACAAATCAACAGCAATAGGTCCTCTCTTCCTTCTTCTGTACACTGAGTCATATTTGAGAAAGACTGGTCAGCCCTGGCACTGAGACCAGCTCAGAGCCAATAGGCAAGCCACTGTCCTGAACTTTTAAAAATGGTGGCGCTGGGCTCTGTGGGAGCCTTCTCAGCTTGGTTGGTCACCTTCCTGGACCTGGGGGGAGTTGGGAGGACCTTGGTCTTAGCATAGAGTTGGGAACCCTGAGGGCTCCTTGGCCTTGAGAGGGAGGGAGGGGAGGTATGGGTGGAGGGGAGGGGAGGGAAGGGGGAGAAGGAGGGGAGGGAAGGGGGAGGAGGAGGGAAGGAGATGGAAATTTTTAAATATAAAAAAATAAACCATGAGAAAAAAAAAATGGTGGATTCCCAGTGCTACCTAGATGGCAGGGCCCAAGGTGCGTCCCTCACAGTACTGTAGAGAAATGAGAAGGTAAAATAGCTAGATTGAGAGTCTGCAGGCACGTAACATGTTAGTTCCTCCTCCTGTTTTTCACAGGTCCTTCATTTCCCCTTGTTACAAAACCAATGGCAGACAGATGACTAAGAAAATTGCTCTAGAGTAGAAGGAGGAAAAAACAGCTCTTAAAAAAGACATATATCCTCAGACCTGCCTGAAAGACAGACTCTCACCCCTTTGGGTGGACGGCCTTGAGCTCTCAAGGTCCTGACGAGGAGCAGAAGGAGGGAGAACACGAGAAAGAAAGTCAGGACTGTGAGGGAACCTTCATCTGGCGATGGATGGAGATAGAGACAGAGCCACACATTGGTGCACCGGACTGAGCGCCCAAGTTCCAAATGAGGAGCAGAAGGAGGGAAAACATGAGCAACGAAGTCTGGACTGCGAGGAGTGCTCCCATCTACTGAGATGGTGGGGCTGATCTATTCGGAGCTTACCAAGCCCAGTTGGACTGGGACTGAAAAAGCATGTTCAGTTCTCCCTGAACATGGTGGACAATGAGGGCTGCTGAGAAGCCAAGGACAACGATACTGGATTTGGATCCTACTACGCATACTGGCTTTGGGGGGGGGGTCTGGCCTGTTTGGATGCTCACCTTCCCTAAACCTGGATGGAGGGGGGAGGAACTTGGACTTCCCACAGGGCAGGGAACCCTTACTGCTCTCTGGACAGGAGAGGGAGGGGAGTGGAGGGCAGAGGGGGGTAAATGGGAGGTGGGGAGGAGGCAGAAATTTTTTTTTTTTTTCCTCATGGTTTATTTTTTTTTATATTTAAAAATTTCCATCTCCTTCCCTCCTCCTCCCCCCTCCCTCCCCTCCTTCTCCCCTTTCTCTCCCCTCCTTCTCCCCCTTCCCTCCCCTCCCCTCCACCCATACCTCCCCTCCCTCCCTCTCAAGGCCAAGGAGCCATCAGGGTTCCCCACTCTATGCTAAGACCAAGGTCCTCCCAACTCCCCCCAGGTCCAGGAAGGTGATCGACCAAGCTGAGAAGGCTCCCACAGAGCCCGTCCATGAAGAACAATCAGAGCCCAGAGCCATTGTCCTTTGCTTCTCAGTCAGAAATTTTTAAAAAAAGACATATGTACTTATTTATTTTGAAATGTCTCAATCCATTCTTTTTGGGGACTAAGTACAGGATAAAGCCAGATTAACTACAAAGATTAGATAAGGTACACCAAATCTGGAAAACATTTTAAAACATGATCAGACTCTAAGGATATCAATGAGAATTGAGAACCTGCAAGGATATTAACTTTCCTACAGATCCTAAATTCAGCTTTAAGTAAAAATCAAACCTAATATTCTGCTACAAAATGTATTCTCTACTTCCTCCAAAATTTATTATAAACACAAGTTCCAGTATATAAATTACAAGTGTAGGGTACTTTGGTTATAATAAATAAATAAAGCAAGTATCAAGATTAAACAAATAAACAATAGGGCTCCAGATTGAACAATATGAATTGTTGTACTGAGTTTTTAAACTAACACATACAGATACACAAGCAGCATTAATTTAGAAGACTTGTGCAGACTGCTTTCAGAATTAGAGTTCAGTCTACCAGCTTCACTTCATCTGATGAGGGCCTGCAGTTGCATGATCTCTTTCTCTTGTTAATAGGCTTGAACTTCATCTTCTTTCTATGAAATGCTTGTGTATTGTCCTATGAAATCTAACGGATTTTCACAATATTGTCCAACTTTTCAGAAAACTTTAATGAAGAAGCAATTTTAAAACAATTTAAAAACACAAAATACTTAAAACTTGCCTCTATGGAAAATTAGATGCTAGTCATGAATGAGGTATGTAGTCACTAATTCTAAATTCTGATACTCTAGACACTTGGGAGAAACAAGAGAAGTCAAGTATAGTTTGCCATATTAGGATTCTTCTCCTGGCCAAAGGCAATTGGTAGAGGATGTGACTGAAGGCTGGTGATTAGAGGAATAGCAGGCACATTCCTTGTCATCAGAAGGGCTTAAAAGCAGCTTCAAAAGCTTAGCCATCATCAGCCCATGTGGCTTGTCAGGGACACCATGCTCCAATCTTTTGAATGTGAGCAAGAGATTAAGCAAGACTGCCAAGATACTCAGACAAGTACAATCACCTGCTAACACTTTCTGTGATAGCTGATATGAGAAATGGAAAGGGGAATCCTGGGTATCAGAACATGTACACAAGAGAAAGGAGCATCTGAAAACGTTTGCATCCACACCTATGGAGTGACACCTAAATAACAACAACAAAATTTGAGATACAGTTCCACTGTGTGGGCTGATCTGGAACTCGCTCTGCAGACAAGGTTACTCTTAAACTCACAGAGGTATGCCTATCCCGCCTGAGTGGTTGGATTAATGGTGTGTGCCATCATGCCCAGCAACAAAAATATTTTAAAACATTAAAAATGTGTTCATAAATTGGGCTGGAGAGATGGCTAGTAATAGTATGTGTTGCTCTTCCATAGGACTCGGGTTCAATTACCAGGACTTACATAGTGATTCTCAACTATTAGTAACTCCAGTTCCAGGGGATCTGATGACCTCTTCTGATCGAGCTGGGCACCAAAAACACATATGATACACATATATGCAGGACAAAACATTCGTACACTAAAAAATAAACAGATCTTTAAAATTTTTATGTATATATTAATAATTTTATAAACTATAAAATATATTAAAATGTGAAACAAATCATAGTTACTGCCAGCAGACGGCTGTTATTTATAAGTAAATATTTTATTGGTATTTGGTATAAGTTCCATTAATCACTGTCAAATAGGCGCTGCTCCAAGTGAAAATAACTGTGACAGGCCGGCTACTAAGAATGGAGTGACATTTTATGTAGTAAATAGTAAGAACTACATAAAATTCAGGAATACACACCTCAAGAGGAAAAAGCTTTTTAGTTAAGATTACTTAGTTTACTATTGAATTTAAACATGCCAAACAGCCAACTGTTTAATTTTTTCACTTCTAACACCATGAAATATTCATTCCCTTGCCAGAAGCAAGTGAAAAGAAGGCCAGTGTCTGCACAGCTGCAGTTAAATGATGAACCATGTTAGCAGCAGAGAGAGAAACTCAGCGGTTCAGGTCCTGCAGAAACAGCAGAAGCACCTCCCAGAACACTTTGTACACATGAAAGCTGCTTAACAGTGAACCCTCAACTCCTAGTGCCTCCACAATGTACAGAGCAGCTAGGTTTCCAGCTGTTAACAAATTTCCTTTTAGTTGTACCCTGCATAATTCAGTATGGCATGTGACTACTGGCAGCTAATCTTCCAGCCACAACTTTAGAAGCTAGATTCTTTTTATATGATGAAAATCATGTGACTTTTAGGCAGCTGGCAGGCCATCAGGTATGTTTTAGAATCTGATTCTTTTTCAGAACTTGACAGTGGTTGTGATGGCTTTCTGGGAAGATTAAATTTCCTTCAAATAGAGTAAAAGAAGTGGAAAGGGCTTCACCTAAAGCGAAAGTTAAGACACAGTGGAGTTCTGCTAAAATCACTCCTTTCTTTCCAAAGACATCTGTCTTCAGTGTAAGGAGAAGAAATGTTCTAAATGTGAATATTACCACCTTTCCATTCTATTCATGATAGGAAAATGGTAGCAGCTAGATGCAAATCAGTAACGTGACACCCTTTCATTTGTTGGACCCAGTGAACAGTTAATATTTTCTTAAAGTTGCTTAAGTAAGACTCTCTCTCCCTCTCCCTCCCACTCCCTCTCCCTCTCCCTCCCTCTCTCCCTCTCTCTCTCTCTCTCTCTCTCTCTCTCTCTCTCTCTCTCTCTCTCTCTCTCTCTCTCTCTGTGTGTGTGCGTGTGACTTGTTAGTATGGGTATGCACATGTGTATGTGGAGGTTCAAGATTGGCATTTGGTATGTTTTTCAATTGCTTACCACCTTTCCTTTTTGAGACTAGGTCTCTCCTTTCTGATCCTGAGGCTCATCAATTACACTAGGCTAGCCTGTAAAAAGTTCCAGAGATCCTCCTGTCTCTAATCCCCCTACTGATGGGGTAACAGAAACACCTCAGCACTCTAAATTCCCCTTTAGCTCCTTACATGCCTTGGGAAACTAAACTCGGGTCTTTATGACTACAGGACAAGCATGTTACCCAATGATCAATCTCCCCAGCCTGGCTGGACTCATCACAGGTGCAGTGTGTAAGACACGGACATAGAACAAGCTTTTTAACCTCAGCACTGTTGATATGGTGGGTTGGACAGTTAAGTGTGAGGTGCTGTCCTATGCACTGCAAACTATTCAGCAGTGGCATCAGCTTCTAACCTTCAGATGCCAGTAGCACTGGCTTTGATCAGCTGTAACAATAACCGTATGTGTCCAAGAAGTTGGAAGGCTAAGGCAGGATGGGCTATGTAACTAGTTTAGATACATGAGATTCCCTGTCCCAAGAAAACAAGTTATCCAGAAGTTGCCACACATGGTTTGAGGTGGATGGTGAGGAACAGGAGGAACTATGCGGAATGATTCCTAGTTGAAAACCGCTAGCTCAAGATGTACATAAGCCAAATAGTGAAACAAGACTGAAATTTAAATTATCTGTATTCTTTGAATGAAATTAAAAATAGCTGCAAATCCCAAATCTTCAGGCAAATTACTATACAGAATTTGATCTCTATGAAGAAAAAACAAAACCAGTCTTATTGTCTATAATTTGAAATACTGTGAAGTTTCAAGCTTGACTTCATCAATTTAACAAGTTCAGCTTAACCTTTGAGACATTTAAGATTTTTTAACTTTTATAACTAGTTAACAAAAATGAATCTTTGTATGTCTACCTTCAACCACTAGCACTGAAATCACAGACCAATCTTGTACATGGGAGCTGGGAACTCGAACACAAGTCTTCATGCTTGCATTGCCAAGGTTCTTACCTACTAAGCCAGCTCCCAAGACTCAAAAATAAATCTTCTGTTGATACCCGGGGCTGAATTATAATGAGAAAGGGTAGTTCAGCTTATTCTGAAACACTCATTTACTTCAAATCCAAGATATGTTCTTAGAAAAGAAAGAAAGAAGCTTCTGGAGTTGGGTCTGCTACAGTGCCCAGGCTTCTGGCCATGATCATGTTTCCTGCTTACAACTCTGCCATAGTGTCAAATGTCTGATACAAAGTGACTACTGTGTTTGCATGACTGAGGCCACACCAGTTCCTCTCCTATGGCCTTAAGATCACACATCTAGCCTATCTCTAGAATCCATCTTCATGGATAAATGACAGTGTTTTAAAAAGAATTTCAATGTAATTATGCCTCATTGTGCACATAGAATTGTATTATATCAGGAAACATTTTTCTAAATGGCACTCTACTTAATATGCCTAAAATAAACTGCCCAATTGTCAACACTCTAGAAGTTTGAACCATATTTTCTTCTTGCCTCATTTGGATTACACTGCCTGCCCGGGGGTTTGCAGAGACCCCCACAGAGGTCTATATCACATACGGCCCATAGATATAATTATTATGCACTTAGTCAGTGTACACTCATGAAGATACCACTTTGCTTAATACATAGACTTTTAGAAAAAAATGATACTTTGGAAGTAGAAATTATTCATATAAAATTTGTTTTTAATGACTTACTAAAAAATGGCTACCAAATTATCAGACTGTTTTTTATGTTCTCACAGACATAACACTGGATTCTTGTTAGCAATGACTGCCAAACACTTGGGTATTATGCTCAGGTTTAAAACCAGAAGTAGTTTTTCTTTCTTCAGTGTTGGGGACTGAGAAAAGCAAGCTGCCACTGTGCTTGACCTTAGCCCTAAGACAGAAGTCATTCCAAACCTCACTCTAGTTTAGATAAAGTAAGTCACTTAAAGGCATCTACGTGGATCTGGAGAAGTACTTACCTAGCATGACAGAAGCTTGGTTTGATCCCACCACTGAGCAGCAAACCCAGTTGTGGTGATGAATGGCACATGGGGAGGTAGAAACAGGAGGATGAGAAGTTCAAAGTCATTTTTGACTACACAATGAATTTGAGATCAGGCTGGACAATGTGAGACTCTGTCTTAAACAAAACAAACAAACAAACTTCTCTATTTTAGTTTATGTTACTCTGATGCATTCACAAAAAATGTGCTTGAGTCTGTGTGTGTGTGTGTGTGTGTCTTACTAATAGCTTATCAAATACATGATAGCAGATACATACCATCAAAACTACCTTGCTCAGAAGCAAGGCGCAACAGCTGGTTGTATGTTTCAATTGAGGGTTGATAGACAAAGACTCCAGAATTGAAGCAGTCAGGCCACCCTGGATCTGGTGCTGCTGACAATTCTTCTCTTTCAAAAAGATCATCAATATTTGAGAGGACCTGATTCAAGAAAGAGAAAAGACAAAGAAAGGCATTACAAGAATGCTTTTTTATGCACACCTTCCTAGGTTCTCCCTGTCACCCAACACAAATGCAGCCTGAGATTACTTCCCTTCACTCCTTGACACTTTTTATAATAGTGGTTTTATTTGAACTTTACTGTTAAGTCTTGACAGTATTTTGCAAATGAGTGATGGGTCTCTATTATTATGCATATCCTTTCAACCCTTAAAGTCACACTCACCAAAGTATCTGCATCCATGAACACACATTTGGAATACTGAGTAAGTGACCAGCAGTGGAGTTTCGTCAGTGTGATGCCCAATTCAGGCCTCTTCATTAAAGTTAGATGAGCAGAATCGCCACTGTCCAAGACATCTACCATGATGACTTCATCAAAGACAGTCTCTAAAATTTTTCTGTAAAAATAAATTCCGGAAAATGTCACATAGAATCTTTTCAAAGCACATGACCCATTTACTCTAAGACTGTTCTATTACAACCCTACCCATCAATCATGAGACACTCAGGTGCTTTGTCATTGGTATTGGGTCTAGCCTTATGGGGTCCACACTTTCCAGAGGAGGGGAGTGTGTATTGAGGAAGAAAACAGACAAGAGACAACAGTCAGGAGGGCATCTAGTGAATACTGTGATCCATCTCAAGTTTATTATTCAAAGTTCTTATACACCCCAATCCAAAAGGGGGAAGGCAAAACACTCCCTTGCATGATAGAACAAAGCAATTTCCTCATCACCTCTCAAAACAACAAGTAATCATACCCTAAGTCAAAATATCCTTTTGTCAAAGCAAAACATCCTGTATCCACACTGTAGGTCAAGCATCCTGTTCTTTTGTGTAACCTTGAAGGAGCAAGAATAGGTCTGAACTCTCTGACCTTTAATCAAGGTGGAACAGATTCATTTGTGGGCTCTGGCATATCATATACCATATCCCTTAAATGTGTCTTGATTCACCCCAGAATATCTATGTTCATGTGCACATACAGTTAAATCCATGAAGTAATGGAACTGTTTATGGTTCGATTTGTCTTAAGAAATTGTCACAGGAGAATTTTCTTATTGTGTCACTGAATACCTGGCATGCTGTGAAAATACCTTTGAAAACTGTGAGCAACATTTAGGAGTATATCTCTGTAAAAGCCCATGTGTTTGACAGCAACATTTTATTGGAATTGGCTTGACTAACTTGCATATTTTTAAAAAATGGTGCTGGATAATGACCATATAATATATGAGATAAAGCCTATAACTAATCACTTCACCTAGAGTGAAGTGTTTAATAAACCAATAATTTCCTGTGTCTGTACTGCTTAGATTTTTTTTTTTTGTTTTTGGGTTTTTTTTTTTTTTTTTTTTTGTCAATTTGACACATGCTAGAGTCATCTGGAAAGAGAGAATGTCAATTGAGAAAATGTCTCTATCAGACTAGCTTCTAGGCAAGTCTGTAGGGGCATTTTCTTGATTGCTGGTAGAGGTGGGAGGGTCCAGACCACTGTAGGTGGTACCAACCTTGGGCAAGGTCATCCTGAGTGAGCAAGCTAAGAAGTAAGCTAGGAAGCAGAGTTCCTTTATAACCTCAGCCTCAGTTCCTTTCACCAGGGCCTTGAAGTCCTACCCTGATTTCCCTTCATGATGGACTATCAGTTGTAAGTCAAAATAAACTCTTTCCTCTCCAAGTTGTTTTTGGTGATGGTGTTTACCACAGCAAAAGAAAACATACTAGAAGACTGTCCCAAGGGAGATTAAAAGGATTAACTATGAGATCTTTGTTTTGGAACACAGTGTAACTACTCTTAGTAAGAGTTTAGCACTTACTTGATCCTAATTGACTCATTTTGCCCTGTGAGATTTAAGAGTTTTCAATGTTCAAAATTACCTAAATATGTGTGTGTGTGTATGTGTGTGCGCGCGTGTGCGCGCACTCATGTATTTGAGTGAATGTACACAAGAGCATGTGTATGTGGAACTCATTGGTCGATCAAGGGAATCATTCCTCAGGAACTATCCGCCTTGTTTTTTTTTTTTTTTTTTTTTTGTTTAGAAATCTGCTCTCATTAGGATCTGGGACTTACTGACAAGGTTAGGACAGGGGCTAGTGAAGTCCAAGGATCCACCTCTCTCTGCCTGATGGTGGGATTACAGACATACAGAAAAGCACTACCACCATGCACCACTATGCCCAGATTTTTAGAGTGGTACTGAGGAATGAACTCAGGTTTGTATGTCTTTAGTGGTATGTTAATCAAGTAGGCACAACACCTAGAGGAAAAATAAATGATACAAACATTTAACATATTCACAGAAGAAAACTGGTGTTGCATTTTACCTCTCACATTAGATAAAAATACATTTTTACTTCACAGAGTAAACTTGGTCTTTTTTTCTTTTTAACAATGATCAGTGGTACCAATGACTTTAGGGGATCACAGAAGTGGGATTCAAGATTAAATCTGGATGTTACACAGTTCTCAGTAATGGAAATATTAGAAGAAACTTTCCTGGACACCTTTCAAAGAGCTATTTAAAAATCAATGTCATTAATGTGGAAGATACATATACATGCATATGCACATATGTATAACATCTTGTTTTTAAAGGCTCTTGGCCTATGTTTTCATTTTTAAAATGGAAGGTATTCTCAATTTTTAAGAAGACTAGGTAATTGTAAAAGTAACATTAAACAATGCTGCTGGCACACCAAGATATTTTTAAAGTTAATACCCAGATATCACAAAATTGAATTCTAAATATCAAAAGGAACTAACCCAATCAATAAGTAAGCAGCTTGTACTTCTCAGTGTGTGTTCTAAAAAAAAAATCCTGTAATAGCTTCAGAAAGCCTAATAATAAGGAATTTATTCTAGCATATGTAAAGATCATTAGGTGACAAATGTCAGCTGAAAGTGGAGAAAATTTTTCAATCTTACATGAAGATTTCCTTCTTTATGGGAAACAATGCAAGTCTAGCTTCATTTGGGGAAAGGAGTGCAAATAGAGATAACAGACATAATTTGGTAGGCTCACCCTCAGAAGACTTAATGAGGGGGAAGTTCTTTCATTCCCAAATGGAATTAGGAAGACAGAGACCAGAATGACACTTCCCAGGAGGAATCCTGGAACATCTCCCAAAAGCTAAGAGATTTCAAATTCAGGAGTCTAGCTTAGCATCACGTATCTGTGTCTACCTAGTGCTCAGCTCCCTAGGAAGGTATGGGTCAGTGACCAATGGTTCCAGAAATAGGGAAAGGATGTTAGTACCCTAATGACAAAGAGACAGGCAGGTAATACTCACCTCATAGACTCTGAGACCTGTGGGGTGATGAGTACAACCATCCTCCTGGTAGTTCTTTGCTGTTTCAAAGATGAGCCCAGGACAAGTGCACCTTTGGCATAGGCATCGTTTGTAGTCAGCGTCACAAAGGCCTGATCTTAATACAAAGAAAAAGAACCATATCTCAGCTAGAAAAAGTCTTTCCCCAGGTCTACTTTCAAATAATAGTTCAGCAAAATCATCTCCTCAGAGGTCATCTTTCTGTGTTAGTCAGGCAGCAGTCCCTTTAGTGGGACAACTCAAGCAGCCATCCTGCAGTTTAGCAGGAATGCCAAATAACCTTCAAGAGGATCATCAACCACAAAACTCAAATCCCAGTTAGAGTCTAGACAAATTCTTAGATTAAACTGTAGTTTAACACAGGGTGAAGCTTCGGAAACTGGTGGTAAGGAGATCACAAAGCATGTCTTTTCTTCTATAAGGTCTGTTGGGTGGTATTTTCACCCAAGCAAGAGCTCTATTACCTACCACCCCAGAAAGTAACTAAGCTTCTACTTAGAGTGAGCCTCCCACAGTAGCCTTGTCTCTTGTGATCAATCACTGTTGGTGATCTTAGAGTGAGCCTCTCACAATAGCCTTGTCTCTTCTGACCAATCACTGTTGGTGAGCTTAGAGGCAAGCTCTTACAAATCTTGTCTCCTGTGTCTCTCTCCTCTCTTCTCTTTCCTTTCCTCTCACTCCCATGCTTCTCTAAGGATCTAATCCCCATGCTTCTGAATTCTTCTACATAATTCAGAAGTGTTCTGCTAACAAGCTACATCCCTAACTCTGATTATTTTGAGATAAGGCCTAGTTGTATAGACCAAGCATTTGTCCTGCCTCTTCTTCCCAGGTACTACAATTACAGGCATGAACCACAGCCAGGCTCCAGTTCTTTGGAAGAATGAGCCATATGCCACCCTCTCCCATATTCTCTTGCTCCCCTAACAGAGACATGAACATACATGCCAATTTCCCCAAAGCCACAACATGTTTAAGGCAAACATGTATTCTTTCCCCTCTGAACAATCCTCATTATACCAGACTTTAAGATTTTTCCAGGCTTTTTCTGTGATCTAAGGGGATTTTAACATTAGTTGGTTAAACTCTGGCAGTGGTCCTGTCAAGAAGAAAGTGAGGAGATTTTGTCACTGTCACTCTGACTCAGGTTTCCTCATTTTCCCTTACTCATTTTCCAACGTAGAAGTTAGAAGCAATGAAAATTCATCTTAGCAGGGAGAGTGTTGTAGGCTGTCTGGTAGGCCAGTGCATCCTCCAGTAGCTGACCTGAGAGCCATTTTTACTCATACTGTTGGGCCAACTTTCAGAACAAGCCATCACATTACTAAAATGTAGAAAGTTGTGAACTGAAGCATTGCTTCTGTTATCTTCAAAACATTCGGAGACACTAATAATTCAAAACCATTTTGCCCCAAGAGTACTTAAACTGAGCACAATGAATTAGGCTTTAACCCCAAAGTGGCTCAGAATTCAGGAGGAGGAGAAAAGTTTTATATAAATAGGATTCAGAAGTTACAGGTGACAATGTTATGCTTTCCCAGATTAAATTAAGAAGAGGTCAGATGTTATAAACACCAGACTTAGCTAATCCTACAAATGGAAGGGAAAGACCAATGACAGCGAGGTGCTTTAACCTTCAGATGGCAGGTCAGTCGCTGTCATTGCCCAGGCTACAACTTAAAGTGTGTGGAACAATCCATTACCTCTATGTGCCCAGTCCTGGGGGCACATTCACCCAGGGCCGGACACCTTGCAACGCAACAAGTGGCACCAGGGCTTGCCCACGGCGCTAGCCGGCTCCTGTGTAGCCGCACCCGGCCCCAGAGGCCTAAAAATAGGCTCGGCGCAGAGGCCAAAGCAGGGCCGCTGCCCGGCGTTCCCGCAGAACGCCAGCAGCTCCTGAGACAGGAGCCTCGAAGTCAGGGCTTCGGGCGACCCCACCGCGCCCCGCGTCGGCCCCACCCTGCCAGGCCTTCCCCAGACGCTGCAGGCGGAAGCAGCCGCTTGGCAGGCAGCTGGCTCCGCAGCCCCGGCAGCTGCAGACTCCCGTGGCTCCCGAGCTGCCCGGAGCTCCCCGGCCCAGCAACGCTGCGGAAGCCGGTCGCGCAGGCGTACCTGTCATAGTGCGGAGGGCCGGGTGGGTCGCAACAGCCGGCTGCCGGGAAAGGACCGCGGCTAGCGGGGAGGGCGGGAGTCCGCAGCCCGCCTCTCTTATAGCGGCCGTCACGTGGCCGCGCAGGCTCACGCTCAGGCCGCATCCTCCGAGGTTCGCACCGCGGGCGGGGCGACCCTGAGAGCCGCCTGGCTGCTGTGCCCAGAAAACACCTGTTGGGGGCTGTTCTGCCTCCAATCCTTCCAGGGCCTGGGAAGGGAAGGATCAGAGCTATGAGACTTGTGTCATGAAAATGAACGGTTATGAACCTTCAACTGACCAAGCCCCCTGGCAAGTCAAGTGGGTTGCAGTAATACATTTGAACTGCCTAAATAGAAGAGATTGTTTACTTCTACTCACTCTTTTTCTTCAAACAGACTCTGGAAACTTTCCACACTATCACAGTGATTTTGTGGCACTAACCTAAAAAAAAAAAATAATTTTTACCAAATATTTAGTCTTTGTGCTGGTTGTTTCAATCGATTAGTTAAGTGTTCTATCTAACCATTTTATTTACCAAATCAAGGGCATAGAAGCTATGCATTGCCATATACCTGTCAGTTTCTAGATGGTGAAACCCGCAGGCTTAGAAAAGTTTTGTTTCTTTTTGTTTGTTTGTTTTGTTGTTGTTGTTGCTTTGAGACCGGGTTTTTCTGTAGCTTTGGAGCCTGTCCTGGAACTAGCTCATATAGACCAAGATGAAAAGTTAAGTTACTTTGTTATGATAATAAGCTGTAAGTAGAGAGGCAGGGTTTAGACCCCAGCAGTTTCAAATTAACACACTGCCTTAGAAAGCTCTGGAGCCTCTGGCATACTGGTTCTGGATAACAGGTACTAAATTCCAGTAATTCTGTTTGGGTAATTCAGTTGTTTCAGCTAATCTGTTTCACAAATCTTCAAAGTCAGTTTGTCATTTCAGGGAGAAGTTGAGAAATAGCTTTCTAATCTAGCTACACCTTGCACAATTTTCCATAACACCCACTCAGCCAAAGCACAGTAGTGGATCAGCAATGATGGTTCAGTGCTCTGAGAATCATCTCTCAATAATGAATGGTGACCATATCAGTTCAAAACGGGAAACAGACGTGAAAGCATAAGTAAAGGTAGCATTACAGTTCTCAAAATAGTTCTTAACTTACTGTGCTTGCTTCATTTCCAGTTTTTCAACTTTATATTAGTGAAGAAGCATTAAACATCATCAGAAACTATTTTGAATTTTGATAATTCATTGGCTAGTGATATGCAATACAATATTCTCGCATGATGCTGGACAGCTGCACCAGCTACCAGGGACAGGTGGGATCATTACGGCAAACAAATAAATGTTGCTATTTTGCTAGGCTGTGGTATTGGATGCAAAATGTAGTAGGTTATTCTAGATACTCACAAAGGGTCTATGTGGATATACACTAGGCAAGTGCTGTACCACGGAGCTATACTCCTACCCCAAAGCTAAGGTAATTATTTTTATTGTTGTTTGATACGATTCCTGACCTAAACTGAATCCCTCCCTCAGCTTTCTGAGTCGACTCCAGGAATGCACATGGAATCAGAATCTTAAGGTCAGAGCCCAAGAACTGGTTTTTGAAGTATTGTCCTTCAAGAATCTCTCTTGTTTCCTTCCTAATCTCTCCATGTCTACTGTGGCTTGAGGGCCAAGGGGCAAGTAAGGAGGGACCTCCCAGTACTTGGCATTAACCTTATTTTCAGGAAACAGAAATGCAGGTCATAAGGAAACATAGTTTTCCATTTAATCAAATCCTGTATGCTTATGAGAATTGCACTCTTTGTGAGCTGTAAAGGCTATGCTTGAACTAGACTCGAGTGGAAGAAGGGAGGCAGAAAAAGGTGCTTCACAGTCTGAGTTGCTCTTTTCCAGGATAACACATGGGCCATTTCTTTTTAACTCAGGATACCTCTGCCATCAGTATGACTCTTGACCCCCTTCTGCTCCCAGCTGAGTGTCTCAGTGTGGGCTTTCCCAGGATACAGTATTGGAAGTGGGAAGGAAAAGCCAAGAGGCACAAGACAACAGGAAAGTGAAGGAGTTGGACTTAGGAACAGCTCCTCTATTTTTTACGTAACTTAATGATATATTTGCATAAAGTTTACAGATTTTACTGAGACAGACTAGAAAAGCAGAAAACGAAGGGTATGCTGGAAAGGAAAGAGGGCTCTCACTGGGTTCTCGTTTGCAAGACCCTTCACTACAGCTGATAAAAGCAAACTGCTGCCAGATAATGCTACAATTTTAGGACAACCCAAATAAGGATGTGAAAGACAACAATGTATTTATTTGGGAGAGGTGTATTTGCAACTTTGTATCTTACTATATTAGCACTCCATCCCATGGTCAAATCTAAATAGACCTCTCATTAAACCATTCTATGGCCTATTGAGATGGATCCGTGAATGAAGGCACTGCCGTTCCTAACAACCTGAGTTCAATACCCAGGAACCACAAAGCAGGAGAGAGCTGACTCCTGTAAGTTGGCCTTGGATCTCCATAATCACGCTTTTGGCAAGTTTACACCCTCCCTGCTTCCAAAATATACTAAATAAATACATGTAATTTAAAAATTAAAGCACAGAAAAAGTATTTAAAGTTCTATTTATGAAAGAACGTCTTTACATAAATAAATAAGCTTTTATATTTTCACTTAATTTCTGAAATCTACTGACGTTTTAAGTTTTGCTTAATCTTCAAGTCTTGTAAATTGTTCTCTTGAAACATGACCTTACAAAGTCACAGGGTCATGGATACAGCCATTGTAAAGACAATAAAGTGCACATCTCCCTTAAGAAGCCCATTGTGTCACTTAGGCGTGCCTTGTTCTTGTCCAGAACACTACTCTATTAACCCCATGCTTAAGTTATATGTTAAAATTTTCTTTGTTTACAAAAAGATTAGCTTACTTTTATTTTATGTGTGTGTTTGCCTGCTTGTATGTCTATGCACCATGTATGTACACTGCCCATGAGGACAGAAAACCAGGGTCAAATTCCCCCTGGAACTGCATTAGTTCTGGGAATCAAACCCAGATGACTGGAAGAGCAACCAGTGCTCTGTAGCATGAATTCTAATTGATATTAATACTAAAAACCCAGAGTCAGATATAGGCATTAATGTTGAAGATCAGAGAAGCAGAGTGACCAGTCACTATCTATGCTATCTATGCTTAGACCCAAGGAGCAATCCTGTCTCTACAAATCCTCAGACTGCATCTCCAGACTGCATCTGAGCTCTTGTCTACTTATATTCCTTTCTCCACCCAGCCACATCACTTCCTGTCTCTACCTTCCTGGTGCTGGCATTAAAGGTATGAACCTGATTCTGTTTCTCTTTGAGAGTAGATCAAACTCATGAACTCATAGAGATCCATCTGCATCTGTCTCCTGAGTGCTGGGATTAAAGTTGTGTTCCTGGACTCTATGGCTAACTGGTGGCTCAGCTCTGTACTCTTATCTTTAGTGATCAGATAACTGGTTTGTGATCTTATTTGTTAGATCACAAACAAAATATCACTACAGTGCTCTTAATCTTCTGAGTCATCTCTCCATCCCCGAAAAATACTTTTAAATCACCTTCAACTCTGTTTCACACTGATTTGTTCTGAAGTTCTCTTCTGTGGTGAATCCAGGAATCTGGCTTCACTTGAGTCAAGGTCACAGCAGCAACACAGAGCCTTGCCTACATCCAACTGCCTGTGACATTACCACTTTGAACAGAATATGGACATTTTGAGATTGCTGTTACAATCATCTCACAAATAAGTGATCCTGTTGCCTGAGTTATCTCTGCATTGAGTTTCCATTGGATGAGGTATCAAAATCTTTAAACTGTAACATGCATGTCAATTGACTGGAAATCCTATTAGAATATAGATTTTTTATTCAGTTGCTTAAGGTAATTCTCCCAGATAATCTCTAGATCAACTTTGTGAACCAAATTTGTATAATGAGATGATGAACATTTTGGATTATTAGACAATGGAGAAAATATGTAGATAAATTCTGAGATCTTAACATATTGATTTTCCTGTGAAAATTGAGCTAGCAAATTAAAAAGGATTGAAGTTATATTATACATGGATATGCCTAAGTATTAACTTATTAAAACTATGTTGAAGGAAATTATTTAGCATATTTTATTCTTGTTTGTCAATTTGACTATGTCTGGAATTAACTAAAATCCAAAAATGGAGATCATACCTCTGAAGGATTTTTGCATAATAGGAAAATCCATTTTTGTTGATACTTATTCAGTTTTGTTTTGTTTTTCAGTTTTTTTTATTATTAAAAATTTTCCGCCTCCTCCCCGTCTCCCATTTTCCTCCCCCTTCCCCCTCCCCTTCCCTCTATAGTCCAAAGAACAGTCAGGGTTCCCAGCCCTGTTGGGAGTCCAAGGTCCTCCCCCCTCCATCCAGGTCTAGGAAGATGAGCATCCAAACAGACTAGGCTCCCACAAAGCCAGTCCATGCAGTAGAATCAAAACCCAGTGCCATTGTCCTTGGCTTCTCAGCAGCCCTCATTGTCCGCCATGTTCAGGGAGTCTGGTTTTATCCCATGCTTTTTTCAGACCCAATCCAGCAGGCCTTGTTGAGCTCCCATTAGATTAGCCCCACCGTCTCAGTGGGTGGGTGTACCACTCGCGGTCCTGACTTCCTTGCTGATGTTCTCCCTCCTTCTGCTCCTCATTTGGACCTTGGGAGCTCAGTCCGGTGCTCCAATGTGGGGCTCTGTCTCTATCTCCATCCATCGCCAGATGAAGGTTCTATGGTGATATGCAAGATATTAATCAGTATGGCTATTGGATCGGGCCATTTCAGGTTCCTTCTCCTCAGCTGTCCAAGGAACTAGCTGGGGACATCTCCCTGGACACCTGGGAATGCCTCTAGGGTCAAGTTTCTTGCCAACCCTAAAATGGCTCCCTTAATGAAGATATAAACTTCCCTGCTCCCATATCCACTCTTCCTTTATTGCAGATGATATGGAGGAAAATCCATTTTTAATCCATATATATGTGTTAAGATAGAGTTTCACTGTGTAGCCCTGGCTGTCCTGCAAAACACTTTGTGTATCAATCTGACCTGGAACTCAGAGATCTGCCTGCCTCTGTCTCCCAAGTGTTGGGATTAAATGTGTGCTCCATCACTGCCCAATTTTAATCTGGATCTTGAGGTTGGAAGACATATTTTTAATTCAGATCTTGTGGTGGAAAGACACGCCTTTAACCTGGGCCACACCTTCTGCTGGAAGCTTAAATTAAGAACATGTAATAAGGAAGTTATTGTTCTTTGCTTGTTTGCCCTCACCTTGTTAGCAATTTAACCCCTTCACTAGCAGTAGAGCTTAATTCTTCAAGATTCCAGCATATACTGAAGATTAACAGAGGCATCCAGGCTTGTGAACTGAGAAACTACTGGATTCTGGAAGTTTCTGTTCATAGACTGCCATTGTTGAATTTAACTGGACCACAGTCTGTGAGTCATTCTAATATGTATGTATGTATGTATGTATATATGTGTGTGTGTGTGTGTGTGTGTATGTGTGTGTATATATATAGAGAGAGAGAGAGAAGAAAGATTCATTCTATAAATTTTGTTAATCTATAGAACTCTTAATAATATAGATTTTGGTACAAGAAGTGTTTCTAGGGCAACAGAAGTATAAAGATGAATCTTTTATGTATCTGACATAGACTTTTCAATTTGCGAACAACTATAGTTACCTAATCCTCTCCAGTTACTGAAGCCTCTCCTGAGAGCTCAGCAAGTACTGATAGCCCATTGTGTGTTCTAGTCTAAAAACTTAAGGCGATAAATATATTTGATTATTCTGATTCACCAATTGGAGGCAGCAATGGACTTGGTAACTTTATATTAAACTTTTGACATTATATGGGAAAAGGAAGAAAATGATGATTTTTTTTTTGCCCTTAGTATCTCTGGATAAATTGACAAAGGAAAGGAATGGGCTTTGTGATAAAATTAACCAAATTCTAGCATGGAAGGTGAAGGACGACATTGGACTGAGTGAAAAAATTGCCTCTCTTCAGCTGTAAATAAGCATTCTAAATGTTTCTGAGTGTGTTCTGGAAGAGAATCTTTCCAGCAAGCGCAGAACTCAACTTGTAGAAAATCAAACAGAATCCCTCACTATATGGTTAGCTGAACTACAGCAGAAATTCAATTTTCAGTCTCTGATGGTGTTGGTGGTTAAAGTCAGGGCCATAATTGGTAAAGAACAGGATCCTGTAACTTCGGATAAGGATGTTTGGAAGGATCCTACTGAAGCTGAGAATTTTGAACTCTCAGATTCTCAAAGGTTTATCTTATCTGAAGAAGTCTCTCTACTCTCAACTCCACCCCCTTGAAATGTTGCCTTTTTCATCTCTGAGGAAATTAATCCTTTATTTTCAGCTAAAGCCGCAGCAGCCTTCTCTGAAGGCAATTCTAGGCAAGACAATACTGATGTCGCTCAGAAGCCCCAAAGAGTTACCTCTAGGCTTATAACCAGACTTAAGGTAAAACAGGCTCATAGAGGAGAGGTTAAAAAAAATGTGTAATCAATGAGACGGTATGGTACAGTACTAAGAAGCTTAATGAGTTGGCTAATTCATTCAAGCAGAAGTCCGAGGAATATGTGCAGGAACAGATTTTAAGATTGTAAGATGAAAGTGGAGGGAATATAAACTGGATCAGGCTGAGTTTATTGATGTGGGCCCTCTGAATGGAGATTCTAGGTTTAATATGGAAACTAACACAGGTAAACAGTGTAAAACTTAGTCTCAATGATTGACTGAAGATTTAGTACAAGATGGCTTGCTTAAAAGGAGTTGGAGATGTTTGAAATTACTTGGTTTACAGCTAATGAAGGGAGTTTTAAGGCTCAGGGAAACTACAATGCTAGAGTAAGTATGATGTGTAAATCATAATCTCTACAGTGGGAAGGCCCAGAAGACATGCCCTTTACTAATCCTCTAAGACACAAAAATGTGAGAGGGGCACCAGCATGTTAGAAAAGTTTTATTGTTGCTCTTTTTCTTATGCCAAACATAGGTTTGGAGAGACTGCTGCTCAATTGGACAAATTAAATGCAATGGTAAACCCTGAGGTAGCAGGGGCCAAGTGGCAGCAATTGACTTACCAAGAGGAAAGGAGATTGTAATTATCACAATGGGCAACATAGAGAAAACAATGTTTTTAATGGCCTAACCCATAATGGCCAACACAGACAAGGTGAATTTTATAGTGGCATAACTTGTATGGTTCTTTGGGACTGGCTTATCACTCATGGGGTTTCCAGGCATGAAATAGGTAAGAAGTCCTATTGCTTTTCTGTTTTATCTGTGCAAGCAGAAAAAAACTCAAACAAATGAAAGAAAGGCTGCATTGTATCTTGGCAAAAGGCAGTCAGTCAATCAAAAGTCAGTGAATCAATTTCCAGACTTGAACCAGTTTACAGACCCAAAACTTACTGAATGAAAGGATGCCCAGGTACCTCTGAGGAAGGTTCCTGATAAGACACCTAGAAGTTTTAAAGTTAGCCTTTCTCCAGTTCTTCCCCCGAAGGACATACAGCCTTTTACAATGGTAACTGTCCAGCAGAGGGAAGCAAACAATCAGACTTTCTAGGGTCTGTTGGATGCTGGTTCTAAATTGATGATGATTCTGGATGATTCAAGAAACATGGCCCTCCCGTTAAAGTAGGGGCTTATGGAGGTCAGGTGATTAAGGGAGTTTTCGATGATGTTTAACACATAATAGATCTAGTAGGTCCCCAAATTCATCCTGTTGTTATTTCCCCAGTTCCAGAATGTACAATTGGGATAGATATACTTAGAAGTTGACAATGAAACATGTGTCTACCAACCTCAAGATCCAGTTTAAAATTGGACATTGGTTCCCTTACCTGTGTGTTGAGGGCTATTATGGTTTTAAATGCTACCTTTAGAATTGCTTCTGCCAAAGAAAATAGTGAATCATAAACAATGTCACATCTCTGGAGAAACTGCAGAAGTTAGTGCCACCATCAAAGATTTGAAAGATGCTGAGGTTATGGTTCCCATTACATCTCTCTTTACCTCTCCTATCTTACCAGTGCAGATGACAGATTCATCATGAAGAATGATAGTTGACTATCAAAAACACAGTCAGGTAGTAAATCTGATTGCAACTGCTATACCAGATATAGTGTCCTTACTTGAGCAAATTAACATATCTCCTGGTATATGTTATGTAGTATTGATTTAACAAATGCCTTTCTCTCAGTACCTGTCCATAAGTTTCACCAGAAGCAATATGCTTTTAGTTGGTAAGGCCAGTAATATAGGTATACTTTTTGTTTTGCCTCAGGGATATAGTAACTCTCCTGCTCTGTTTCATGACTTTTAGTTAGAAGAGATCTTGATCATTTGTTTCTTCCACAAAATACACTGGCGCACTATATTGACAACATTATACTGATTGGACCAAGTAAGCAGGAGGTAGCAACCACTTTGAATCCATTAGTAACACATGTGTATCAGAGCATGGAAAATAAATTTAACCAAAATTCAAGGACCTTCTGCCTCAGGGAAATTCTTAGGAATCCAGTGGTATGGGGCATACAAAGATGTTCCTTCTAAGGTGAAGGATAAGTCGTTTTACCTGGTTCTTCTTACCACTAAGATAGAAGTATAATGATTAGTGGGCCTATTTGGATTTTGGAGACAGCACATTCCCCACTTTGGTGCTTTATGCTGGCCTACATACCAAGTGAGTCAGAAGGCTGCTAGATTTATGTAGGACCTGGAACAGGAGAAGGCTCTTCAACAGCTCCAGGCTGTTGTGCAGGCTCTACCACTCGGAAATTATGATCCAGTAGACCCATTGATACTAGAGATGTCAGTGGAAGATAGGGATTTTTTGGAGCATTTGGCAGACCCCATGGGTGCATCACATAAGAGACCTTTAGGAGTTTAGGGTAAGACATCATCTGCCTTTGAAAGACAGCTCTCAGCCTGCTATTAAAACTTTGACAATGGGTTACCAAGTTACTATGTGACCTGAACTGCCCATCATGAGATGGATGTTATCAGACCTATGAAGTCATAAACTAGGATGTATCTATGGAAGTGGTATATATAAGATTGGGCCTGAGCAGGTCCAGAAGGACCTAGCAAGCTACATGAAGAAGCTGCCCAAATACCTATGGTTTCTACTTCTGCTACAATACCGTCTGCTGCCATGCATTCACCTATAGCCTCATGGGGTGTTTCCTATGATTGACTGACTAAGGAAGAGAAGACTAGGACCTGGTTTACTCATGGTTTTGCATGTTATACAGGCACCATGCAGAAGTGGACAGCTGCATCACTACAACCCCTTTCTGGGACAACCCTAAAAGATACTAGTGAAGGGAAATCTTCACAGTAGGCAGAACTTTGGGCAGTACCCACAGTCATACAGATAGTTTGGAAGAAGAGATGGCCAGATGTGTGATTGTTTACTGATTTGTGTGCTGTAGCCGTGACTGACTGGATGGTCAGGGACTTAGAAGGAACATGATTGAAATATCGCTGAGAAAGACACCTGGGAAAGAATTATGTGGATAGATTTCTCCAAATGGGCAAAGGATATTAAGATACTTGTGTCCCATGTAAATGCTCATCAAAAGGTGACTTCAGCAGAGGACAAGTTCAATAATAGCCTAAGTAGAGTGACCCATTCTGTGGACAGTCATTCTCTTTCCTCAGCTGTTTCCACCATTGCTCAATAGACACCTGAACAAAGTGGCTACGGTGGCAGAGATTGGGGTTATGCATGGGCTCAAGAACATGGACTTCCACTCTCCAATGTTGACCTGGCTACAGCTGCTACTGAGTGCCACATCTGTCAACAACAGAGACCAACACTGAGCCCCAGATGTGGTGCCATTCTTGGGGGGTAACGGGTCAGTAATTTGGTGATAGGTTAACTACATTGGACTACTTCTTTCATGGAAATGAAAACACTTTGTCCTTAGTTGTTGTTGGATGCTATTTGTTCCTTCCCAGTTGTCCAGATTCCTGAAATCAGCATACAGAAACTAGATTGTTTAAATCACTGCTCGGTCAATTACTTAAGTGTATTGCTAGCTAGCTCTTATATCTTTGGTTAACCATTTCTATTATTTTATATTTTACCATGAGGCTTGTGGCCTACCAGCAAGGTTCCAGCTGGCTGCTTGCTTCCTTTTCCACTGGCAGCTCCATTGCTTCTCACAACTCCTCCTTCTTTCTCCCAGAATTCAGTTCATTCTGTGCCAAGCTCTATTCTACCATATCACAGTCCAAAATAGCTTCTTTATTCATTAACCAATAAAAGCAACACATATACAGAAGGCCTTCCCACACCATTTCCCCTTTTCTGTTTGACTAGAAAGGAAGGTTTTAACTTTAACATAGTAAAATTACATACAACAAAAACAGTTATCAAGCAAGAATTACCATTACAATATTTATATCTATTTTATCTTTTATCATAACTAAGGAAAACTATATCTATTCCTCAGCTCCATCAAAGACCAAAGAAGTATATAATATTACTTAAGTAAATAGGAACTTACATTGTGAGCAACTTCCAAAACTCTAGAATTGACAGAGACACCTCACTGTCTGGACAGTCACCCAAAGTTCTTCTGTATCATTGGAGCATCCATTAAGTCTATGAGCCCATAATATCTGGCAGACTTTTCCATGAAGCAGGAAATCTGAAGATTTGTTCTGCCTTGTAATGGTAAAGTCCATCAGTTGCTTTCTTCTGTGTCCTGCAGAATGTCTGGCAGACTGTTTTATGAAGCAGGAATCTCAAACAATTGTCTCACTGCTATAGAGATAAAAAAAATTGCTTTGGTTTGGATCTTGGTTTATTAATACAAATTTAAGGGCAATTTTGTTATATGTATTTCTGATCTTGATTAAGGTATTGTGTTTGCGTAGCTCATTTAAAAATACAATGTATAATTAAGAAATATGTTAATAGATACTCATTTATAATAGTCAAGCTTGTAGTCATGTTAGTTAGATTTTCTAGATGTATAGAGATATATTTCAGTTAGATAGGTATTCTTCAAATCTTTCAGAGACTTTCAGAATATGCCATTTAAAATGTTTTAATAACTTAAGATTTTTCATGACAATGAGACACATATGCTCCTGGCAGCATAAGATACTTCAAGAGGAAGATGGGTAGTGAAGAGTCTCCTTATGGAATGTGCTAGCCATTTGGGCAAGAAACTGCTCTTGGCTGGACTACTTGATAAACTGGACATGTAGGACCCACAGCGAAATGACTACTGAACTTGCATAAGGTGAGATGGTCCTTCAGGTTTCCTGCTACATGAAAGAGTCTGCTAGACATTCTGCAGGACACAGAAGAAACTGACTGACAAACTGCCAATATAAGTGGAACTGTCTTTGAAATTTACTGCTTCATGGAAAAGTCTGCCAGATACGATGGGCCAGTAGGCTGAATATGGATGCCCCAATGATACAGAAGAACTTTGGGTGACTTTCTGGGCAGCAAGATGTCTCTGTCAATTCTAGAGTTTTAGAAGTTGCTTACAATGTACTTCCTGTTTACTTAGGTAGTACTATATCTTTCTGGAGTCTCTAATGGAGTTAAAGAATAGATATAGTTCTCCTTAGTTATGATAAAAGATAAAGTAGATATAAATATTGTGACTATAATTCTTGCTTGATAACTATTTTGTTGTATGTAATTTTACTACATTAAAGTTAAAACCTTTTTGTTTAAACAGAAAAGGGGAAATGTTGTAGGGTGTCCTTTTGTTTATGTGTTGCTTTTATTGGTTAATGAATAAAGAATTGCTTTGAGCCTATGGCAGGGAAGAACAGATCTAGGCTGTATGCTGGAAGAAAGAAGAGAGAGTCAGAGAAAAGCCATGGAACCACCAGAGACAGATGTTGGAAACTTTAGCTGGTAAGCCACTGTCACATGGAGGTACACAGATTAATAGAAATGGGTTAAATTAATATAAACATTAGCCAGTAAGAGGCTAGAGCTAATAGGCCAAGCAATGATTTAATTAATACAGTTTCTGTGTGATTACTTCGGGGCTAAGCAGCTCGGAACAAATAAGCGGACCTCCCTCCAACATCTCACCTTCTTTAGGCAACTTTAGCAATCATTTTTCTGTGGGCCCTGCATGTCCAGTTTATCAAGCAGTCCAGGCAAGAACAGTTTCTTGCCCAAATGGCTAGTAAACTCCACAGGGAGCCTCTTCAATGCCCATCACTTACTGGAAATGATACTTATTCTGGTTTTAGATTTGCTTTTCTTGCTTGTAATACTTCTACCAAAACCCCCATGATGTTTGATCCACTGAAATGGTATTCTACACAGTATTGCTTCTGACAAGGTAATTTACTTCACAGTTAAAGAAATGTGGCATTGAGCCCGTGGTTATAAAATTCACTGGTCTTATCATGTTCCCCACTATTCTGAAGCAACTAGCCCAATAGAAAGCTAGAATGAACTTTTAGTTAATTAATTAATTTATTGTTTCTTTGTTTTTTGAGACAGGGTTTCTTTATTGCTTTGTAGCCTGTCCTGGAACTAGCTCTTGTAGACCAGGCTGGCCTTGAACTAACAGAGATTCACCTGCCTTTGCCTCCTGAGTGCTGGGATTAAAGACATGCACCATCACCCAGCTTAGACTGACCTTTTAAAGATGCATAGTATCAATTAGGTGCCAGAAGCAAGTGTGAATGGACAGGATTCTCCAGAAGGCAGTATATGTTTTGAATCAGTGTCCAATATATGGTACTCTTACTCTCATAAACAGGATCCATGGGTCCAGGAATCAATGAATGGAAGGGGAATAGTTACACTCACTATCACCCCTAGTGACCACTAGGGAAGATTATGCTTCCTGTTCCTTCAACCCTAAATTTGCTGACCTAGAAGTTTTGGTTCCAGAGGAAAGAGTGCTCTTGCCAGGAACCACAGCAAGCATTTCTCTGAACTAAAAACTCAGATATCTCCCTGGCCACTTTGGACTTTTAATGCTGTTAAACCATCAGGCTAAGAAAGGAATAACAGTGTTACAAGGGGTGATAGATCCAGATTATCATGAAGAATTTGGATTGCTTCTCCACAGTGGAGATAAGAAGGAATATGTGAAGTGCAAGAGTTCCTTTAGGGAGTCTTTGTGTTTTGCATGGTGCTACCATGCCCTGTGACTAAAGTTTATGGGAAACTATAACAGCCTAAAACAGGCATGATTACAAAGGGCACAGACTTCATCAGTAATGAAGGTATGGAAGAAGAGCCATGACCTGATTAAGTGGTTGCAGAGGATGGAAGAAATGCAAAATGGGTAGTAGAGAAAGGTCATTCTAAATACCAGCTAAGACCACGTGAAACGAAGATTATAACTGACATGAGTGCTTCTGTTTTATTTTTGTCAGGAATATATTTGTACAGATACTTGTGTTTTTTTTTTCAATTTCATGTCATGTGTTGTAACATCAGTTAATAAAATATTAATGGTTGTCACACTTAAGTTTGAGATACTAGAAGGATGTTCCCCAAGGTCCATTGCCACTTTTGTAAATTTATAATGAATTTGCATTTGTATGAGGGATAGTTACATCATGCTAGATAACTATGACCTGGTTAAATATATAATGCATTTACAATTATTTGTGGGATATTTATATTAACTTTAAGCATTAAATTAATCATGACATAAGGAGATTTGCTTGTATGTCAAGGTAACATAGAATGTATTGTAATGGCTATTTTTGGTTTTCAACTTGACTGTATCTGGAATGAACTATAATCCAGAAATGGAGTGCACACTTGTGATCTGAATCTTGAAACTGAATTATACACATCTTTAATCCAGATTTGGAGTCTGGAAGGCATAAGCCTTTAATCCAGACTTTGTGGCTGAAAGGCACACCTTTAATCTGGTGCATACCTTCTGCTGGAAGGCTATAATAAGGACCATGGAACAAGAAAGGGTTCATTCCTCACCTTCTTGTTCTTACCTTGTCCATTACTTCATTGGCATTGGAATCTACTTCTTTGGGATTCCAGCATATACAGAAGACCAGTTAAGACACCCAACTTTGTGGGATTGAGCAGCTATTAGGTTCCTGGACTTTCTATTCACAATTTACAACTAGGCATTGTTAGACTGCAGCCTGTAAGAAGTCATTTTAATAAATTCATATATATATATATTCGTCCTATAAATTCTGTGACTCTAGAAAACCTTGACTAATACAAGTATCCACCATGTTCACCTTCATGGGTAGGTTTTTAGGAAGTAAAGTCTGCTAAAATCTATATGTTGGAAACATATCTATAATCAACAATGTTAAGAATTACATTATTGGGTATGCTGGCTCCACACTGCATGAACAGACTTTGAGCTGAAGATTTTTCTTTGCCAGCTTAAATCAGATTTTAACAAGTGCTGTTTAGCCTGGAATCTTCTTTGAATACTATGGAGCTCAAAACTTCACAGAAGTTGTCACTCTGTTCTTCTATTGCCAAAATTGCATCCAAAAGCTTAGTCACAGCTCACCATGAGCATGTGCCTAGCTTCTGCCATTACCAAGTGCTTAGGAGGATTGACAGTATCTTACCTCACTGGACTTACCCATAAACCCAAATATGTACATTTTCACAAGTTCTGTTGGTGCCAATCATATCCAGTGACTTTCCAAGGTGATTGCTGATCCAATCAAGTTAATAAAGAAGATAAACCATCACAGGGAGTTTGAAATGAAGAACTGAGACAGCAAGTATATCAAGACTGATGACTCATGTTTACCATGAACATTTTTTTTAAAACTTGTACTGGCTTCAAGGAGTTGGCAATACAACTTTCAGGATTAGAATTTAAAAAAACTATTAGTGTTTCTCTCAGTTTAAAAATTAATTTAAAAAACTAGCTATTTGTGGCAATATATAGAAATGGGCTTAAAACTGACTTAAGATAGATGTATTAGTCCATTTTGTATTGCTATAATAAGATACCTGGGTCACTTATACAAGAAATACTGTGCAGCTCATAAATAAAGAAGTATGCTTGGCATAGAGTCCTGTGACTAAAGGTTACAACAGCTAGGCAAGGGAACCATAGCTTCATCACAGCAAGACAAGGAAGCAGGAAGAGAACTTGTCTTCATTCTTTGTCACTTTTCTGTCACCATAATAAAACACCATGACAAAGGCAACTTATAGAAGGAAGGGCTTATTTTGGCTTCAGGTTCCACAAAGATATCCATCACCATACATATGAAATCACCTAGTACAAGGGCAGGAATAGCTGAGAGCTCAACATCTCAAGCTACATGCAGGAAGCAGAAAGAGGAACTCAAAATGACATGGGTGTTTTGAAACCTTAAAGCCTTCTCCCAGTGACATACTTCTTCCAGAAAGACCACACCTAAGCCTTTCAAACAGCTAACTGTAGTCGGAGGCTGTTCAATATTTCCTGGCTGCCCAGACCCAAAATAATCACACTGAAACCACATTAATTCCAACACTGCTTGACCTATTAGCTTACATTTCTTATTAACTAACTCTTACATCTTAACTCATTTCTATTAATCTATGAATCACCACATAGTTGTTACTTACTCGTAAGGTACTGTCTAGTGTCTGGCATCTGTCTCCTGTGGCAGCTACATGGCTTCTCATTGACACAGCCTACTCTCTCCTCTTCTATTCGCTTGGAATTCCCGCCTTTCCCTATTCTGCACTGTAATAAGCCTAAAGCAGCTTCTTTATTAACCTATATTATTCACAGCATACAGAGGGGAACCCCACATCAGCTAACAATTGGGGATCAAATACTCAAAGCCCAAGACTTAAGGGGACAGCAAATCCAAACCGCCACATCATGTGCAGAAAGGATAGAGGCAATGGGCACTCTTGATTTCTAGCTTTCTCTAATGAGAATATATAGAGACAAGAGACTTGGCTTATTTCTGAAAAATAGTACTAATCCAATTATGAGGGTGGACTGCTCATAACTATCTTTCACTAGGTCACCACCTTTTAAAATTCTTCCACCACATCATTGCCACCTTTTGGTCCAAGCATCCAAAACATGAACCTGATTGGTGGATCATATCCAAACCACAGCAAAAAGCTTTTAAGCCCCAACCATCTCTTGCTTTATCAGCTACAATGAGAAATGTCATACCTGGAAGAGGAGGTAAGTGTCAGGGCTTCTGACTGGACAACCTAATCTCTAGGCCTAGACCCCCAGGGGCACATCCCATGTCCCTCCCCCATTCTCTGAAGCCTGTGAGACCTGGCAGCAGCCTCTCCACACCACCAACCATCTTCCACCACATCAGCTACTACCAGAACCATCTGCACCTAAAAGAGGATGTGAGTGTCTGGGCTCCCAGATGGACAGTCCTACTCTCTCAACACTACTCCTTAGGGGCAGATCCTATTCCCTCCTTCCACCCTCTGAAGCACCAGACACCTGGCAACAGCCTCCCCACAACCCTACCTAACCACACCACACATATCAGGAATCACCTGAGACACAGATCCATACTATATCTAGAAGAAGAGTAATCATCTAAGGCAGAGGCCCATCCTGCACTGATTGGAGGAAGAGATATATGGGTAGACAAAAGTGTAAAAATACATTCAATAACACATAGAGCAATAGAATGTAACCAGAAATTAGTGGTTCTACAGCAGTAAGACCAGAACATCTGTAGATGAAGCAGAAGAAAATGACCCTAAAATTACTTTATGAAGATAACAGAGGCTGTTAAAGAGAAAATAAAAAAAACTCCCTTAAATAAGTAGAGGAAAAGACAAATAAAAAATTGGAAGAAATCAATAAATCCCTTTTTTAAAAGTCAAGAAAAAACAAACAGATGAAGGAAACAGTTCAAGACTTGAAAATTGAAATAGAGATAATAAAGAAAATACAAACTGAGGAAATTCTGGAAATAAAAATTCTAGATTAACTGAACAGGAACTATAGATGTAAGCATAACAAACCAACAGAATACAAGAGATGGATGAGATAATCTCAGGTTTTAAATGAATAATAGAGGAAATAAATTCATTGGTCAAAGAAAATGTTAAAACCAACAAGTTCTTAACACAAAATATACAGGTAATGTGGGACACCATAAAATGATCAAACCTAAGAAAATAAGTGAAGACACAGAAGAATTTCAACTCAAAGACATAGAAAATATGTTCAACAAAGTCACAGAAGAAAACTTTTCCAACCTAAAGGAGGACATGCCTATAAAAGTACAAGAAACCTAAAGAACCCAAATAGAGTGGATTAAAAAAAGTCTCTTCACCAAATAATAATCAAAACATTAAACATACATAAAAAAGGAAGAATATTAAGAGCTGCAGATGAAAAAGGCCAAGAAACATATAAAGGCATACCTCCCAGAATTATACCTGATTTTAAATAGAAACTCTGAAAGCCAGAAGGTCCTGAATAGACATTTTGCAGATACTAAGAGACCAGGACATATGATACCCAACAAAGCTTTCATTCACTGTAAATGGAGAAAAAAGAATTTTCATGACAAAACCATACTTAAACAATACCTATCCACAAATCCAGTCCTATAGAAAGTACTTGAAGGAAAACTCCAACCCAAAAAGGGAAACTGCACCCACAAAAGCACAGGCAATAGTTAATCCCACACCAGCAAATCCCAAAGAAGTAAAACACACACACACACACACACACACACACACACACACACACACACACACTACCAACAAGAACAAAACCACAAACAACAGGTACTAACAATCACTGGTCATTAATATCTTTTAATATCAATAAACTCAATTTACCTAACAAAAGACACAGACTAACAGAATGGATACAAAAATAGGACCCACAATTCTGCTGCATACAAGAAACATATGTCAATTTCAAAGACAGACAGAGTAAAGAGTTGGTAAAGATTTTCCAATCAAATAAATCTAAAAAAAAGTTGGTATAGCTATCCTAATATCTAACAAAAAGGACTTCAAACAAAAATTAATCAAAAGAGATAGAGAAGGATATTTCATATTCATCATAGGAAAAAAATCTATCAAGATGCAGTTTTAATTCTGAACATCTATGCCCCAAATACATTCCAAATGGATACCCACATTTATAAAAGAAACATTACTAAAACTTAAATCACACATCACATTCCATACATTAAGAGAGTGAGGCTTCAACACCCCATTCTCACTACTGGACAGGTCTTCCAGACAGAAACTTAATAGATAAATAAAGGAACAAACATATTATGAATCAAATGGGCTTAACAGACATATATAGAACATTCCACTAAAACACAAAATTATATCTTCTCAGAACATCAAAAAACCTTCTTTAAATTTGATCACATACTCCATAACAAAGCAAACCTCAACAGAAACAAAAAAAATGGATAACTCCATCTATCTTAATGAATCACCAAGCCTTAAGATTAGAATTCAACAACACTAATTGCAGAAATCCTACAAAATCATGGAAATTGAACAACTCTCAACTGAATTACCACTGGGTCAAGAAAGAAATAAAAAAATTAAATACTTCCTAGATTTCAGTGAAAATGAATGTACAGTATACCCAAACTTATGGGACACTTTTAAAATAATGCTAAGAGTCATAGAAAGCATTAACAGGTTTAGGTGGGCCTTGTATTTTACTTCCACCTACAACATTGGTTAACATCTTCTGAAAATTCTAGTTTGACCTCATTCTCCACTAAATTCAACCAAGTCTGTTCTTGGAATGAGACAAACATTAAATGACTACACCCAGTGTGAGGCTGACAGAAACACCCAAGAGGTCAGCAAGGTAGAAAAGAAACATGCACATACTTCTGGGGGACAGTGAATAGGATGTAGAACGCTAGAGAGACTAGATATAGGTGTACCAGGGGTAATAGTGATGTCATAGAATCTGAGCAGCTTGGGACCCTGTCACATCTGTCTGGGTCTCTATCTCATTCCACTTAGGTTAGTCAGACTTTAGCTATTCAGGTCTATGTGGAGGACAGTTTGATGTTCCAGTCAGTCTTGAGCCTTCTTCAGAGCTCTCTCTGAGCCAACTTTAAGTATCCAATTAAGCAAAGAGAAGTCACTATGTCACAATAATTTGGTGCCTACGATGATTGAGAACAGATCTGTGATTCTGAACCAGCCAATTCACAAGTCTTTATTGAGCACAGGAGTCCTAGACCCTCTAGAACAAAAAGAAGTAATCTCACCCAGGACGAGTAGATGCCAGGAAATAATCATCTTGAGCGCTGAAATCAATAAAATAGAAACAAAGAAAACAATACAAAGAATTAATGAGAACAAAGAATTGGTTCTTTGAGAAAATCAACAAGATAGACAAGCCTTGATCGAAACTATCCAAAAGGCAGAGAGAATATCCAAATGAACAAAATCAAAAATCAAAAGTGGAACTAACAACAGACATTGAAGAAATTCAGAGAACCACCAGGTCATATTTCAAAAATCCTGTACTCTATTAATAAAAAAAAGCAAAAAAAAAAAGAAAATCATCTTTTTTTAACTTTCCAGTTTGTGGAGTACAGGATTTTTTTAAATTTTATTTATTATTATTATTTTTTATTAAAAATTTCCACCTCCTCCTTGCCTCCTCCCCTCCTCCCATTTCCCTTTCACTCCCCTCACTCCCCCTCTCCCTCCCTCTCCAGTCCTAAGAGCAGTCAGGGTTCCCTGCCCTGTGGGAAATCCAAGGTCCTCCCCCTCTATCCAGGTCTAGGAAGGTGAGCATCCAAACAGACTAGGCTCCCTCAAAGCCAGTCCATGCAGTAGAATCAAAAGCCAGTGCCATTGTCCTTGGCTTCTCAGTCAGCCCTCATTGTCAGGCATATTCACAGAGTTCAGTTTGATCACATGCTCATTCAGTTCCAGTCCAGCTGGCCTTGTTGAGCTCCCATTAGATCAGTCCTACCGTCTCAGTAGGTGGACACACCACTCCCTGTCCTGACTTCCTTGTTCATGTTCTCCCTCCTTCTTCTCTTCATCTGGACCTTGGGAGCTCAGTCCAATGCTGCAATGTGGGTCTCTGTCTCTATCTCCATCCATCGCCAGATGAAGGTTCTATGGCGATATGCAAGATATTCATCAGTGTTGCTATGGGATAAGGCCAGTTCAGGTACCCTCTCCTCTGCTGCCCAAGGAACAAGCTGGGGAACATCTCCTTGGACACCTGGGAACACCTCTAGAGTAAAGTCTCTTGCCAATCCTAAAATGGCTCCCTTAATTAAGATATGTATTTCCCTGCTCCCATATCCACCCTTCCTCCATCTCAGGGGAGGATTGGGGAGAGTTTGGGGGAATGAGATGATTTTCTTTATAGGTACCACATACCAAAATTAAATCAAGACAGATAAAAAATTAAATAGACCTATAATCCCTAAGGAAATAGAAGCAGTCATAAAAAGTCTCCCCTCCCCCCAAACAAAAGGCCAGGATCAGATAGTTTCAGCACAAAATTCTACCAGAAATTCAAAGAACTGATACCATTACTCCTTAAATTGTTCCATACAATAGAAACAGAAATAACAATTCCAAACTTTTTTATAAGGCTACAGTTACCCTGATATCCAAACTACATAAAGACACAACTAAGAAAGAGAATTACAGACCAATCTCCCTTATGAACATTGATGCAAAAATACTCAAAATAGTGGCAAACTGAATCTAAGAAAAATCATCCACCATAATGAAGTAGTATTCATTGCAGAGATGCAGGGATGGTTCAACATATGAAACTCAGTCAAGGTAATACCATATAAGCAAACTAAAAGAAAAAAAACCAGATGATCATCTTGTTAGATGCTGAAAAAGCATCTAACAAGTACCCTTTCATGATAAATGAATTAGAGAGATCAGGGATACAATGAACACACATAAATATAATAAAGGCAATGCACAGCAAGTCAACAGTCAACATCAAATTAAATGGAGAGAAACTAAAGTGATTCTACCAAAATTAGGAACAAGACAAAGTTTTTTACTCTCTTCATATCTATTTAATGTACTACTTGAAGTTCTAGCTAGAGCAATAAGACAACAAAAGGAGATCAAAGGAATACAATTTGGAAAGGAAGAATCAAACTTTTGTTATTTGCAGATGCTAGGATAGTACACATAAGTGATCCTAAACATTCTACCAGGGAACACTTACAGCTGATAAACACCTTCAGTATTGTAATGGAATACAAGATTAACTCAGAAAAATCAATTGTCCCCCTATATACAGATGACAAATGGGCTGATAAATCAAAGAAATATCACCCTTCAAAATAGCCATATGCAACATAAAATATCTTGGGAGTAACAATAACAAAGCAAATAATGACCTGTATGACAAAAATTTTAAGTCTTTAAAAAATTTTTAAAAAATTTTAATTTTAAAATTTTAATTTTAAGACAAAAATTTGAAGAAAGAAATTTAAAAAGATACTATAAAATGGAAAGATCTCCCATGCTCTTGGGTAGGTAGTATTAACATAGTAATAATGGCAATCTTACCAAATACTATCCCTATCAAAATCCAAACACAATTCTTCACAGACCTCAAAGGAACAATTTTTAACTCCATATGCAAAAACAAAAATCTTGGGATAGCCAAAACAATAAGGAACCTCCAGAAGCATCATCATCCCTGACTTCAAGCTCTATTATAGAGCTATAGTAATAAAAACACCTTGGTATTGGCATAAAAGCAGACATCTGGATCATTAAAATAAAATTGAATACCCTGACATTAATCCACACACCTATGAACACCTGATTTTTTTGACAAAGAACATAACATTGTGCAATAGAAAAAAACTTCAACAAATTGTGCTGGCATAACTGGCATAACATGTAGAAGAATGAAAATAGTTCTATATCTATTGCCATGCACAAAACTCAAGTCTAAGAGGACCGAGACCTAAATACAAATCCAGTTACATTGAACCTGAAAGAAGAGAAAGTGGGAAGTAACCTTGAATGTATTGACACAGGAGATCAATTCCTATTTATAACACCAATAACACAGAATCTGAGAACAACAATTAATAAATCAGATGTCCGGAAACTGGGACACTTCTTTAAGGAAAAGATATGGTCAACAAGAGAGTACAGCAGTCTATATAATAGGAAAAGATCTTCATAAACCCCACATCTGATAGAGGGCTCATTTACAAAATATACAAAAAAAAACTTGACACTAGACATCAAAATACCAAATAATCCAATTAAAAGTAGGGTACAGATCTAATCAGAATTCTCAGCAGAGAAATCTCAAATGGTTGAAAGACACTAAGGAAATGCTTAGTATCCTTAGCCATCAGACATGCAAATCCAATCAACTCTGAGACACCATCTTACAACTGTCAGGATGGCCATAATCAAAAGCTCTGATGATAGCTTATGCTGGAGAGGATATGGAATAAGGAGAATGCTCCTCCATTGCTAATGGGAGTTTAAACTTGTATGGCCTCTTTGTAAATCAGTATGGCAGTTTCTCAAAAAACTCAAAATCAACCTACCTCAAGTCCCAGCAATACCAAATCTTTGGCATATACCCAAAGGATTCTCACTAATACCACAAGGACATTTGTTCAACTATGTTCATAGCAACATTATTTGTATTAGCCAGAACCTGGAAACAACCTAGATGCCCTTTACTGAAGAATGGATAAGGAAAATGTGGTAATTTAAACAATGGCGTACTTCTCAGTGGTAAAAAACAATGACATCTTGAAATTTGTAGGCAATTGTATGAATCTAGAAAAAATAGCATCCTGAATGAGGTAACCCAGACCCAGAAAGCCAAACACGGTATGTACTCATAAGTGGATATTTGTGATAAAGCAAATGATAACCAAACTACAAACCACAATCCCAGGGAAACTAAGTAGCAATGAGGACCTAAGAGAGACATGCATGCATCCACCTGGGAAGGGGAATTAGACAAGATCTCCTGAGAAAATTTGGAGCATGGGGGGAAGGGAAGAAAGTGGGAACATGAGAGAATGAGATTGTCGAGTTGAGGAATGGACCGAGAAGAAGAACAAGTCAAGAAGATGTCTTGATAAAGGAATCCATTATGGTGCTATGGAACTTCCCAGGAATCTGCATTGTTCAAGTAATAGTGAAGAAAGTTCCTGAAGTGATATTTCCCTGCAATAAAATTGATGATTACCCTCATTGTTATCATAGAACCTCATCCAGCAACTGATGGAAGCAGATGTAGAAATTCACAGCTCAGCACTGGGCAGAGCTCCCAGAATTCAATAGAAGAGAGCAAAGAACAATAATATGAGCAAAGAGTCAAGACCATGTTGGGGAAACCTACCCAGACAGCTGATCTGGGCTAGTGGGAGCTCACTGACTCTGGACTGACAGTTAGGAAGCCTGCATAAGACTGAACTAGGCCTTCTGAATGTGGGTGATAGTTTTGTGGCTTGGGCAGTTTGTGGGGCCACTGGAAGTGGGACAAGGATTTATCATCAGTACATGAGCTGACTTTTTGTAGCCCATTCCCTATTCAGGGATACCTTGATCAGTCTAGGTACAGGGGGAAGGATCTTGATCTTGCTTCAACTTGATGTGCCAGATTTTGCTGACTTCTCCTGGGAGGCCTTACTCTCTCTGAGGAGTGAATGGGGGTGTCATGTTGGGAGAGCAGGAGGAGGAGAGGGAGGGGAAACTGGGATTGATATGTATAATTAGCCTCATTTTTAATTTTAAAAAGTAAATTAAAATATTTTAAAAAGCTGTTTTCTATTGACTTATTTTGTCATTTTGAATATGTATTATATGTCTTTCACAGTTATGTTCAAGTATTTGATTTGCTTTTTCTGCTTCTTGAATATCTGTTTGCGTATTTTGACACAACTGTGATCTCACAAGTCACAAGCAGACCTTGATCTCAACATATGGCAAAGTATAGTTGGAGGCCCTTTATTTGTTCCAGCTGCTCAGGTCTGAATAATCACAAAGAAACTATATTATTTGCAATACTGTTTGGCCAATAGCTTAAACATATTTCTAGCTAGCTCGTATATCCTAAACTAACCCATCCCCATTAGTCTGTGCATCACCATGAGGTCGTGGCTTACTTGCGAAGTTTTGGTGGGCTCCAGTAGAGGTGTCTGTCTCCTGTGGCAGCTACAGGACTTCTCACTGACTCTGCCCTCATTCTCCCAGCATCCAGTTTAGTTTTCCCAGCTAGCTCTCCTCTGCCCTATTATAGGCCAAAGTAGCTTCTTTATTCATTAACCAATAAAAGCAACACATATACAGAAGGACTTCCCACATCAGCAAATGATGATTGACTTTGAGCTCTTTATCCTTCTACCTCCATCTTTCATGAGTTAAGGACTATAGGCACATGTGACCATGCTTATTTTAATAATGGCTTTGGCAAAGTAAAAAATTTTAGATTTTAATGATATCTAGCCTATCAGGGTTATTCCTTCTGTGGTTGTCCTTTGGTGTCTTTACTAAAAAATTATAAACAAACTCAGGTCATCTAAATTTTTTCCTAGGTTTTCTTTTAAAAGTTTTACAATTTTGCATTTCATAATTAAGCATTTGGTTAATTCTGAGTTAATTTTTGAAAGAATCATAAAGTCTAGGTTCAATTTCACTTGAGTGTATGCATGAGCATGCATGTATATGTGTATTACCTTTCTGTTTCATAATTCCCTTTTGAGTTTTATTACCAAAACACAGACATAAGTATACCAATTATTTACACAAATATGTATTTTTAGAATCTATGCTTTTTGTATAGATGTTTTTTATAAGCAGTAAAATATATGTAATGTCTCAACTAAAAGCCTTTTATGTAGAAAGAGTTTCTAACATGAGTTATTTTAACATTATGAAGTGAAAACATTTTAAGAACCTCACAGAGGAAACAATCCAACACTGAAAATCTCTAGTGATCAAAAACATCCACTTCTAGCTCAGGAAAACAAGGGCAATTCACCATTACAAACTGTATCCTAACTGTGAGTATGATGAGACAAGCCAACTTCCCAGACTAAAAGGCACTCACAGCTAGTGATAAAAGTGAATTCCAAACCAAACCAGCAGAGTCAGGCTGGTTCTTAGTAACAGTGGCGACCTCTGTTAGTTTGAGCAGCCTAAAGTCAAAGAAAATACTGAGCAGGAAACATTTTCTTTCCCCAGTCATCACTTACTAGCCCCATACTGGCCATCCTGCTTTGGTCAATGTGTAGAAGGCAATTAAGTTCTATGCGGCGAGCGAGCCCTGACCAGCAGGGAAAGATCACCACCGACACAGGATTCTTCTCTGATCACACTTTAATGAAGCGCTGCTTGGTTGAGGGAGAGCTGGAAGCAGGGGGCTCCGAGCCGGGCTGGGTGGCGGCTTATATAGAGGAGGACGGGGCGTGTCTACTGATTAGGTGACGTGGCAGAAAAGGATTGGTGGAAACCTGTTGCTAGGCAGATGTGGCGCGAAAAGTTCGCGCCACATACTTGTTTACTTTAGCCCTCGGCGCCATCTTGTAATGGCGAAATGTAAGTGCGGCCGCCACAGTTCCCCCTTTTAATTTTATGACATTTAAAAGACAGTCAAGGCTGAGGTCAGAGGACCTTACCCTGAAAATGTAGACATGTCCCGTTTTTCTCAGGGATGGGAAAAATAAGCAGGACTACCCATATGCATAAGGTCATGATCTCCTGAGTGGATCTACTCAGTGCACTCTTAGGTGCAAAACCTCCTGTCCAGGACAACACATCCCCAGATTCAGGGGAACCTCATCGATCCCTCTTTCCGAGTGCAATGGCTCAATGGCCTTCGGGTGCAAAAGCAGGGATTAGGGTCAGGAGTCCTGTAAGATGCTGATCCAAGCTTGGGGGGAGTTACCGGCCTCCAAGGCTGCGAGGGCACGAGCAATGGCCACCTTTTCCCGTTTCCTTACCCGAATCAGCCTTAGAATCAGAAACAACGCCAATATCACTCCCGAAGTTAATATTAATCCTAGCACGCCAACCCCTGCCCATTCCTTAATATATGAAAAGGTATCTACCAGCCAATCTGTAAATTCCCCCAGCGAAACCATAGTCGCCTGGGTTTGATTCAAAGCCAAAATCTTCAAACTAAAATTTGCTTGCAATTGTTCCAATTCCCTTGTCCAATTGCCATTTAGATATTGAGAAATCGCTCGGGATTCATTAAGGGTAGCAGTATAGGGGGTAACACACAAGTGCTTAGTACGATCTACACAACCAAAGGTAACTATATCAAACATTTTTAACATATTTCTTTCCACCAAATCAACTCTCTTATTTAACAATAAAATACCTGACATTAATTGATGGTTAATCTTTTCTTGTATATACATAGCGTCCGAGGTTTTTTGAACCACGGAATTGATAAAAGTAACTGTCTGAACTTGATTGGCCATAGCTACTCCTGCAGTAACAGCCGCAGCAGCAGACACTGCAATAGCCGTCACAATAGTTGCTGTAATGCCAAAATCCCTTTTCCGGCGAACCAGGGTGGCTAATGGAAAGTTCTTAGGATTGGCTTTTACAGGCAAAAACACAAAGGTAGGGATGCGCATAACAATCGCACCTGAATGGTAGAAATTCCAACATTGTGACAGAGAGCAATTATCCTTCTTGCAATCAACTGCAGTATTATTTGAACTCCCTGTAGTATTAAACAAAAGCCAGACAAAGGGAGGATCCAGGCAAACTCTGGTTTGCCGTAGAGTAGTATTATGTTTTTTCTCTACACTAGTTATATTAATTTCTTTAGAAGTGTGATTCATAATCCCTGTATAATTATTTAACATAATTATTCCAGAGCGAGCAAATGTAGCAAATGGAGACAACTCAGTTATAGCTCCTCTGGAATTCATAAGTATCCATGGTGTAAAGGGTGATCCAACCTTTATCATAAGTTTTCTTTTAACCTTAAAATGGTTAAGATTCCTAAGAACCCATCCAGAATTATTGTAAAACTTATCATATCGTCCTCTGCAATCCACAAATTCAGGGGGATAGCTCAAATCATTACCAGAGCATCTAGGGACAGACCAAGAAAAAATATTATTACTAGTATGATTACTATTGCCAACCTGTGAATCACTATTATTAACCTTGCTAACCTGTACCCAATTGGGCGTTGTAAGGTTGCAACTTATCCCATAAGTGGTAACATTAACAGTATCATTGGAACCGGAATAGGAGCCAGATCCAGATTTAGCTCCAGATCTAACCTGAGGCAGGGCTGCGCTAATGGCCTTTCTCAAAAAATTGGGAGTATCTTCTAAAAATGGATCTCTAGCTACAGTAAGATTCATGGCATCTAGCAAAATGCAGTCTGAGATAGAAGTGCTCTGATTTGTGGTAAAACATAAAGTTCCTGCTAGGGGCACTACAGTTTGATTAAATTTTTGTTCCTGAGCATCCACCTTTTTGCAAACTAAGTTCAATTGGCAACTATCAACAAAAAATTGTGGCAATATTGTGGACTCATTGTGAACAGGAATTGGAATGGGCCATGTATGGGCCACAGCCCAGAAATAAGATTCTTCAGATTCAACTGGAACCGGCAGGTTCACCAACAGGATCAGGAGCAGCAACATCTCCTTGCTCTTCGTCAGGCTGTTCCAGTGTTGTCACGATCCTTGTCAGTCTGGTAGGGATCCACACCGGATCTGGCCGATTCTGAGGAAAGACACAAACAGCTCCCCTGGACCTCTGTATCACAGGGTCCGGTCCATACCATTTGTTATCAATTACATCCTTCCATTTTACTAATTCTGTATTTCTGTGACTGTGGTCCATATGTCTTTCCGCGGCTGAACAGCCATTGGAATCCAAGGTCAAAAAATTAAATGTAAAGAGAGCGAGAGATATTCTATCTCGCGGGGATGCGCCCTCGGCTATTCCCCTTTTTTGTTTTTGAAGCAATTCCTTAATGGTGCGGTTAGCCCTTTCCACGATGCCTTGTCCTTGTGGATTATAGGGCAAACCAGTAGTATGATTAATTTCAAAAATAGAGCAGAACTGTTGAAAACTTTTAGAGGCATATGCCGGGCCATTATCAGTTTTTAAAGAATAAGGCTTGCCCCAAGCAGCCCAGGCTTCTAGGCAATGGGTCCTTACGTTAAGGACCTTTTCACCACATAACGGGGTGGCATGTATAACACCTGAACAAGTGTCCACGGAAACATGCAAATATTTTTGTTTACCAAATTCTGAAACATGAGTAACATCCATCTGCCAAAGGGTAAGTGGCTTTAACCCACGTGGATTAACCCCAATATGAGGCGGATGATGAAAAACCACACAGGAGGAACATTGTTTAACTATCTCACGCGCTTGGTCACGAGTAATATTAAACTTAAGGCGAAGGGTATTTGCAGGCACATGAAACTTTCTATGAAATTGTTCAGCCGATTGCATAGGATCCAGGGCAACTAAAGCCATTTACCTGGTAGCCCTATCAACCATATCATTAGCTTCAGTCATAGGTCCAGGAAGACCGGAATGAGCTCTAATATGACCGATAAAAAATGGTTTAGCACGTTGAACTATACAACTCTGAATTTGTAATAACAAAGATGCAACCATGCTACTAGGTTTAACATATGCAGCCACTTCCAGATGTTTTACGGCATTAACTACATAGCATGAATCAGAATACAAATTAAAAGGCTGATGGGGAAAGGCCTTAAAGACCTCCAACACCACTTGACACTCCACGACTTGGGGTGCTCCAGAGCGAAATTTCAGAGTAACAGGCGGGGAGCCATATACCATATAGGCTCCAATTCCAGTTTTGGACCCATCAGTAAAAATAGTCAAGCCATTATTCAAAGGAGAAGCACTGGTAATCTTTGGAAAATATACAACATTCTGTGCCATAAAGGACAGCAATTTATCAGACGGATAATGATTATCAATAACGCCTGAATATGAGGAAATCAATACGGCCCAATCATCAGTAGTCCCTGTCAAAACCTCAATTTGATCTTTGGTATAGGGCAATATTAACTTCTCTGGCATTTTGCCAAAGGTGGTCAAGCTGAACTTCACTCCCAATAATGCCTGTTGTGCCACTAAATCAGGATAATAGCTTAACGTGCGCGAACCAAGTGTACGACCATGTATCCACCAAATCGGGCCTGTCTGCCACAATACTCCAGTAGGATGACCAACAGTGCGCAGAATGCAAAGCAATAATGGTTGTTCTGGATCAAACCGAAGAACCTGCGCTTGTTCTATGGCCTTTTCCACTATCTTTAATGCTTCTTTTCCTTTTGGTGTAAGCTCTCTAGGTGACGTTACATCAGGATTTCCTTCTAATATTGAGAACAACGGCTGCAAAGCTTCACGGGTAATGGGGAGATATCCTCTCAGCCAATTTATATCTCCGAGCAACTTTTGAAAATCATTTAAAGTGCGTAAATGTGATGTACGAATGCAAATTTTTTGTGGAAAAATCTGTTTTGGGGTAACATGGGCTCCTAAAAACTCTACAATACTTGTCTTTTGAATCTTATCGGCGGCAATAATCAGCCCCTTTTGTTTTAAGGATGCCTCCAGGGCAACTAATGCCCGTTCTAGCATATGCTCTTGTTTTGCTGCCAATAGGATATCATCCATGTAATGGATCAGCCTAACTTTGGGAAAACTACGTCTCACTGGTTGTAACGCCTGATCCATGTATAGCTGGCACATGGTGGGACTGTTGGCCATACCCTGTGGTAAGACCTTCCATTGATAGCATTCATCAGGCTGTTCGTGATTTATAGAGGGAACAGTAAATGCAAAACGATGTTTATCTAAAACATGCAAGGGTATAGAAAAGAAGCAATCCTTAACATCTATGGCAAAAACAGGCCAATCTCTTGGTAAAGCACTTAAAAGAGGCAACCCTCTTTGGACAGATCCCATGAGTTGCATTTGTGCATTAACTGCTCTAAGGTCATGCAGCAGCCTCCATTTTCCTGACTTCTTTTTTATGATGAAAATAGGGGAATTCCAAGGAGACACAGAAGGTTCAATATGACCAAGCTGAAGTTGTTCTTTAACTAATATGTGTGCGGCCTGGAGCTTTTCCATAGACAGGGGCCACTGAGGCACCCAGACGGGTGTATCTGTGCCCCAGGGGATGCGTAACGCATCATCAGTGGCCCCTAGGAAAAACCCAAGCCCTTCTGATCAGATTTGGGAGTGGGCAACACGGGGTCACTTCGTCCTTGAAGGCGAGCCCCCAGCCCTTTTCCTGGTACAAAGCCTTGTGCCTTCATGACATCTTTACTCACTTGAGAATAATCATTGGTAATTATCAATTTTAATTGTTGTTGTACATCCCTTCCCCATAAATTTAAAGGAAGGTCTATGACAAAAGGCTGAAAAATGCCTTGACTGTGTTCCATCCTCCAATGCAATTGCTTAGCACTCATATCTGGAGTATTTTGATATCCTAGACCCTGTAAGGTTTGTGCAGCCGTCTGTAACGGCCACCTCTTCGGCCAATCCTGTTTACGCATCACACTTCTGTCCGCTCCGGTATCCAATAGGCCCGTAAAGAGCTTTCCTTCTATTTCTAGGGTACACATGGGGCGATCATCAAGTCCTATAGACAAGCATGCTAGCTCAACCCCAGAGGAGCCGAACCCTCGCTCGCCCCTCTCTTTCTCACAAGCGGGAAATTTTTCATGGTCTGATCGAAGAATTAACAATTGTGCAATACGATCTCCGGGTGCAATCGAAATGATGCCAAATGGAGAATGACACATTACCTTAATAATGCCTTTGTAGTCAGGGTCGATCACTCCAGGTAGCACTAATAATCCTCTAAGAGTACTGGAAGATCTTCCTAAGACTAGTCCCACTGTTCCTTCCTCTAGAGGTCCTGACATATCTGTGTCTATAGCTTGAACACCCATACTCTGAGTCAGTACCAATCCGGTGGTGGCACGGAGGTCCAACCCTGCGGAGCCTGTGGTGGCCCTTCTGATGACTGGGGTGGTCTCATGTTTGGCTCCTGAATTGCCCCATAAATTCTCGGGCCCTGGGGTAGTGGGCCCTTCTGCCCGTTTTTTGACATGGCTGATGTTGCATTAGGTATGGGCTGTCCATTGATATCCTTTACGGATCGACACTCATTTGCCCAGTGTTTTCCCTTTTTGCACCGTGGGCATGTGCCCGGCTGTCTCTGACCTTGGCTCTTTTTATGTGTGCCTTGGGGGCAATTTTTTCGTATATGCCCCGGCTTCCCGCAATTAAAGCAGGTACCTGATCTTCCCTGCCCCCTGGAGACTGCTAGCATAGCAGCCGCTAGACCAGCATTAGTTAGAGGGCTGCCTATCTCTCGGCAGGCCTTAAGCCAAGCATCCAGTCCTTTATTTTTCCACGGCATGATGGCTCTCTTACATTCTTTAGTAGCCTGTTCAAACACTAACTGCTGAACCAAAGGCATGGCTTCTTCGGCTTCACCAAACACCTTCCCTGCGGCTTCCATCATGCGAGCCACAAACTCCGAAAATGGTTCAGTAGGGCCTTGAATAATTTTAGTAAGGTTGCCCGTCACTTCACCTCTTTTTGGTATCATTTTCCATGCTCTTGTGTAAATTTCATTAATTTGTTGATAAACCTCCACTGGATAGGCTGTTTGATTAGCCGTCCATTGCCCTTGCCCTAATAACATGTCTGCATTCCAGGGAGCTCGATTTGGCGTTTGCGCATTTACTCGAGCCTGAGTGTGAGCAGCTTCTACCACTATAGATCTATAATCTAGATATTGACCTGTAGAAAGGCATGCTCTAGCAATTTCCCACCAATCTGTTGGTGTCATAGCTCTGGTGGTCAACCGAGTCAGTAATGTGCGGGTATACTGCGCATTAGCTCCATAAGTCTTTGCTGCTTCCACTAAATCTTTTAACTCTTTATAAGGGACTGGCTCATGATATCTTTGTTGATTTTGATCCTCAAAAACAGGAAATACCACCACTGAAGGTGGATAATGCACAGCTAACTGCACAAGAGTGCCCCTGTCGATGAAATGGCAGCTACTCCTGGGCTGCACGTAAGGAGGGGGAAACTCTCTAGTGGGCACTTTTAGAGCTGGCCCATATCTCTCCTCCTCATAATGTGCATCTTCCTCCTCTAAGCTCTCCTCCTCTGCCTCTACCAGCTCCTCTTCAGCCAGCCGCAAGGCTGCCAATTCATCCAGCACCGGATACAGGGGAGGTGCTGAAGGTTTATTTATCTTAGGATCCTCTTTTTCTTTTATATCTTTCTTTTCTCCTTTTTTGTTCCTTATTACCGTGCACTTTTCTTCAGTATCCTCCTCTGTCTTTGAACCTGCTTCTGAAAGGCTGTCCTGGTGTCTTGCCAACATTTTCCTTCCTTCTCTTAACTCCTCTACATTTTTTCCGTCTTTCAAACAGGAGTGTACTAATCTCCAAAAAGGATAAGTTCCCTTCTTTAATTGCCCCTGTTCCTTTGCTGCCTCCAAATCTTTGCCTAGCTTTCTCCAGCAATGCAGATTTAGATCCCCAGACACCGCAAACCACGGCGCCATGCGATCAATATCCCCGACAATCACCTTTATGGTGGATTTCGAGATTTTCAATCCTCTCTCCTGGAGTAACCGCTGTATGGGATCTACAAAATCGCATGCACCAGAGACAGACTGATCGTTGCCCATCTTTGCTCACTTTTCTACAAGAGGCTTACAAAAGGGCAGAAAAATCGCATTATCTGCTACGGACTTACTTTCACTTTAGATGTTACAGCAGAGACACTCCTCTCCTGGTCTATGACAACGGATAAAAATGCAAAAGGCATAAACCACTACAGCAAAAACAACCACTGCTAGTGCAAACCACAAAGGACTAATTCCTCCAAGAAGCATACCTGAGGATACTTACCGGCGCCGACCGCTTCGTGTGTAGAGTTCTGAATCCTCTTCGGCCCCCTGTGTGTGTCCGCCGAAGTTCCCGGGTTTCGGCACCAGCTGCGGCGAGCGAGCCCTGACCAGCAGGGAAAGATCACCACCGACACAGGATTCTTCTCTGATCACACTTTAATGAAGCGCTGCTTGGTTGAGGGAGAGCTGGAAGCAGGGGGCTCCGAGCCGGGCTGGGTGGCGGCTTATATAGAGGAGGACGGGGCGTGTCTACTGATTAGGTGACGTGGCAGAAAAGGATTGGTGGAAACCTGTTGCTAGGCAGATGTGGCGCGAAAAGTTCGCGCCACATACTTGTTTACTTTAGCCCTCGGCGCCATCTTGTAATGGCGAAATGTAAGTGCGGCCGCCACAGTTCTAGTTCAGAGTACCACCTCCCAATACAAAGACCCCACATGGAAAAACTTGAGAGCCATCTGCCACACAATCCCATTAGGTGACCATGACTGTGCACTTCTAGACTTCTTCCTGAATGGTCAGGGCAGACACAAATAGAGCCCATCTTTTCTGGGCCAAATAGTTTCCTTGCCTGACTCCCTAATGCCCTTGAAAAGGCAAGAGGAACTTGAACATTTCCACTGCTGAACTTATGTGGGACATGAGGGAATGTGCAGGGAGTAAGTCTTCTTCATTCAGAGCACTGTGCCTGCTGCAGTATGAGGCTGGACTTTGCCAGACAGATTCATGTTCACTGATCCCCCACCCCCACCTTCTTGGGTCCTAAATTTTTCTGTTCGTTTTCTTAAATGGCAGGTATTCTATCCCACCCTCAATAAAATAAAACACATAATATACACTGGAGAAAACAGATAGGACAATATTTCTACAAGAAAAACAGGCTTGAGGAACATGGCACTGTAGATGCTTGCATGACCAGTCTCACTGAGAGTGCTCAGGGGTAAAGTCTAGTACCATTTTTTCACATTTTGCTTTAAATATTTAGAAATTAAATACAACTCTTAACATAGAATGCCTGAACAGTAATGAATGTAGCCCTATGTATCAATACTGTTGTACAAATTGAAGGGGGTGGCTCAGTCAAGAACTGACCACCCTGACATCAATTCATGGCACCTGAGAGCACCTGCTGTCATACTTGTTTATAACATCACCTTCATTACCCTCAGCAGCAAGAAACCATGAGACCCCTTCATCTTTATGTATGTGAAGAAACCACACCTAGCCGTAAGGGGCATGTGTCCTGGATCTTCCAATATATTTAGCATCTCCCTCATCCATGCCAGGTCCTTTATCACATCTGGCACAACTGCCCTGCCCCCTTTTAAAACATTACAGAAACTTGAGGGTGATGCCTACAATCACATAGTAAGTACCCCTACTTCCCTTCCTCCATGCCTGGCAGAAGAAACTCAGATAATTTTTTTACTTGAATATTTGCACATTTTGGAAAACCATCACATCAATTTTGAAAAGGAAATCAAAACATATTTACTGACTCGAGGCCTCATCTGCATCATGAATTTCATATGAATGCTTCTGAAAGCAAGTACACCATCCTCAGGAGCCCTTCTTTCAGCTGGCTGTCTCTTCCTTTGAACTGCCTGAGCAGTGACTTTAAGACAGAGCTTTCAGAGTACCTCTCTAGTTTCCTAGTACTGTACGTTTTGCCATCAAGTGAGTGAAAAGAAAAGAATTTGCTGACAGTTATTTTGGAATGAGTGAAGATGGGAAAGGGAATCTTAAGGGTTTAAATGAACAACATGAACAATTGACATTTACACTGGTGAAGTGAAGAGTCCCAGCATGGTAGGCAAGTTAAAGGTTCACCTTATTTTATTACACAGCTTTGTTCTATGGTTCTACTGAGGACTAATATTAAGTCTTTCTACTTCTGCAGGCAAGTTGGACAAAACCAACCCTCCTACTTACAGGTCCCTCAGGATGTTTGTCTGTGAAGAAAACCAGTTCAGAGATCCTGGAAGTTCTCCTGTGACAGTGTGCCCTAAATCCCAACCAAATCACCTGTTTGCATGTCTGTGCTTCTGAGAGCCTAGATAAATCTACATAGCCACTGCCACCAGAAGAGGGTTGAGGTAGCTGGGTGGTGAAAAGATCTTTTCTTTCACACCTGCTTATGAGGATGACAAAAGTACTTCTATGGCCATCTTCATTCCATTCCTCAACACGCTATGCCACAGAGGTCTGTTCAACACCAGAAGATTTAATGTAAGAAGAATACTGCAATGTTCAGCTGAGAGTAAACCTCCACAGTTTCCTGCACAATGCAAAGCCATTCAACAGGACCTTAATCCAGTTAGCGTTGCAGTTCTCTTGTCCAGGGCTCACAGGGGCTCATGGTACTCACATTCAACCCTTACATGGTGTTCATTTAAGAAGCATGGAGGTTGCAATCAACTGTTGGTACACAATAAACTGAAAGTTTAATAAAAGAAAATTAAAACAACCTATAAGTGGCTCATGTTGGTCTCCATTACCCAGACTGACAGGGAAGTACACCTAATTGGTCTGGTGGCCTGTGGGGGCTTGGGGACAAGCCTCAATGGATCACTATCAGTTCCAGTTCTCAGTGTGTGGCCAACATACATGTAGGAAATCACCAGATAATGGTCTTCTGAACCCATACAGGCATTCTCACTGGTTATTAGGGAGCCCTGATCCAACAGAAGCCCAGATTGAGGAAAGGCTTATATAAGGCTTGGGTCCCTCATATTCTGTTACAATCAATGTAACCCCAGTCAGCAGAAGGCAGACTCAGCATTGGAAGCTAGCATCATAAAATGGTGCAATAATAGGATTAACTGGACCAGGAAGAGGAGGCATCTGCTCTAATGATGTCATAGCCATTGGTGGTCACAGGGTGATGAGACTAATCATGTAGCCATGTGCCAGAAGTAATGACTGTAGAGGAGTGGGGCATAAAGAGTGCCATCCTGGAAACTGTGCTGTCAAGAACCAATATATTCTGCATATCTGATTGTCATCTTCTCACTTGGTGAGTTTGATTGATATTCTGAATTCACTGGTAACTAGAGCCTTAAAGTCACCTTTCCTGAGCAAGGAGTCCATTGTCTGGATCTGATCCCAGTCTTGTTCTGTAGCAACCTCAGGTAAATACATGGCTGTGCATTTGATGCCTTTTTTATTGATGAATTCAATGCAGTTAATTACTGGCATCTTCAAAGTTAGTAAGAAGGGAGACAGAACAAAAAATTTGGGTAGCTCCTTTCAGGTCGGAGAGGGGAGGTGGGATGGGGTGGGAAGGATTGACTGTCCTTAAATGCACTTGTTAACACATATTCACTGAGTCCTGAATGAAGATTCATGGATGAGAAGGTTCCAATGCAGCTTGTCTGGCCCTGTCTTCCAAGTCACAAAGAAAGGATAGGGCTCACTGGTGAATCTAGGAAGTCGTGTCTGGGGAAGCCATAGAGGTGACAGTAGAGTACATCAAAGCAGTAGCAGCACATTTCTGCAGTCAACACCAGGTTCTAAGTGGTATTGGGAGTTCCATTGGGCCGGGAGAGAGACTTGGGGCTCCTCATACAGGATTCAGTCATATGATAGGAGAGTTTCTAGGTCCCAGAGGTATGTCTGATACATTTCCCTGACCACTGCTGCTGTCCGCATGCTGGTGGTTTTGAAGAGGTCCTGAACTAGAGTCAGGAACAGTTGTAAACTGGTTCCCAAGACTGTGTGTTTCACTTCCAGAGAATTTGGGATTCTTGACCCACAACAGCCTGCTGCCAACTTGGGTTCAAGGGGAGGAACACAACATCTTTTTTTTTCCCATCTGGTGTTTGTGATTTGGAATACTGCAGAATCTGAAAGCAGAAAGTTTATATTCCCAGAGAAAACAGCTAAATAGGAAAGGGAAGCTATTTTGTCTCTGTAATGGATCTTCTTTCTTCCAGTTCCATTCCTGCACCAAGTCTCAGGCAGGTGGTGGTGAGAGAGGTTCTTCAGGAAGACCTGGAACCTACTGGGTTCCCTTGCAGGATCATAGCCCACCCAGTGCGGCTCACCCATGTCTGGATCTATGGGTTTTGGCTGTTTTTTTATTTTTTGTTTATTTTTTTGGTTTTTTCGAGACAGGGTTTCCCTGTAGTTTCTAGAGCCTGTCCTGGAACTAGCTCTTGTAGACCAGGCTGGCCTCAAACTCAGAGATCCACCTGCCTCTGCCTCCCGAGTGCTGGGATTAAAGGCGTGTGCCACCACCGCCTGGCTGTTTTTTTTTTTAATTTTTTAACTGTATGTTTTTTAAAGTATCTTCCTAAATTCAATTTTATAGCCCATTGCTTTGAATAATGCTTTATTTAGACCAGAAAATCTACGTCTAGTCAACTTGGCAACTTCAAAATATTCTGCTCAACATTTTCATGAAAGGCAGAGCTAAACACTTTGTAGTCAAATATCTGGTTTATATCCAGCGTTAGCATCTCTTTCCCTAGAAAGGAAGTTGCTAGACCCTATCATATTTGAGTACTTTTGTCAATGGATTGGCATCTTGGGAAATTATCCAGCATGCCTTTCAGAGACATTCAAACACATCCAAGAGAAGTCAAGGTCATGAAATAGAGCCAAGAATATTAAATATTTATGCCACTGTGTAATTTGGCTACAAGAAACAAAACCAATTTCTAGCTAGCCTTTAGCAAGATGAACTGATAAATGCAAAGATGCACATTTGAAGAGAATTCCCAGTCTGAAATCTTGGTCAAATCAAGTACACCACATTCACACAGACAGCTTGTAAACATTCTGCATGTGAGAAAGAGGAAAGCATTTGATAACAGCTTTTTGAAAATCAAAGACCCAAGAGTGTTCTGGATTCTTTAACTACCAGAAGAGAATTCTCTATATAGTGCAAGTCACCCCTAGCTTCTGGAATCAGCAAGACCTCATTTGGGGCCTAGATATACTGAGAACAGCATTAAATACATGGAACAATAAGATGCTGGCATATCTCTGAGGACTTTTGTTCATGTACTTTGTATTGGAAGGGACACAAGCCCACCTGAGCATGGCTCTGGCAGGTCTTGCCCTTTCCCTCATTCCCTCTGCCTTGCTAAAAAGCATTAGATTACATTCCTTAACCTAACCACCAAGGTCTATCCTCTTATTTGGCCACTTCCTCCTGAGGCTGACTACCAAAGTCCAGCAATCAAAGGCCCTCTTTGGTTCACCTAAGTAAGAGCCCAGTTAAAATCAAACACCTCACCCTATCGTGGGGCTTCCCATTTTACATTTTAGCTTTTAAAACCTCCATTTTTCTGTGTGCCACATCTGCCTTCCCTCTATGCAGAGACAGTTTTTGGTCCCTTTAGGCCAAATACCCATGCTTCTTCCTCTTGTTCCCTTCCCTTTTTTCCTTGTCCCTTTTCTTCTTTACCACCAAGTCCATTCTAAGACAGACCTTCCCCTCTCCTCTTAAAAATTATACCTCTGAGATCATTTGTTGCTGTTTTTCTGTCAGAGTCATCCACTTTAACCCCCCCCCCCCCACTCTTACTAAAGACTCTTCATGAAAACATGTATGTATCCCTTAGTGTTCTCCTTGGTTCCTGTGTTTTCTCGACTTGTGGACTGTAGGCTGATTATTCTTTGCTTTATGACTAATATCAACTTACCAGTGAGCATATACAATGTTTGTCTTTCTGTATCTGGGTTACGTCACTCAGGATGTTTTTTCTAGTTTCATCCATTTGCCTTTGCCTTTAAATTTCAAGATGTCACTTTTTTTCAACTACTGAGTAGTACTCCATTCTAGGTTGTTTCCAGGTTCTGGCTATTACAAATAATGCTGCTATGAAAATAGTCCTTGTAGTATGAGTGTGCAGCCTTTGGGTATATGCTCAAGAGTGGTATTGCTGGTTCTTGAGGTAGATTGATTTCCAATTATCTGAGAAACCACCATAGTGATTTCCAAAGTGGCTGTACAAGTTTACACTCCCAACACCAATGAAGAAGTGTTTCCCTTACTCCACATCCTCTTGAGCATAGACTTTCATTGGTGTTTTTGATCTTAGCTTTTCTGACAAGTATAAGATGGTATTTCTGAGTTGTTTTGATTTGTATTTTCATGATTGCCAAGGCCACTGAGCAATTCCTTAAGTGCATTTCTGTCATTTGAAATTCCTCTGTTGAGAAATCTGTTTAGATCTGTACCCACTTTTTAATAGGATTATTTTATATTTTGACATGTAGTTTCTTGAGTTACTTGTATATTTTGAGATCAACCCTCTGTCAGATGTGTAGCTGATGAAGATCTTTGCCAATTCTGTAGGTTGCCATTTTGTTTTGAACTGTGTCCTTTCCCTTACAAAGGCTTCTCAATTTCAGGAGGTTCCATTTAATTATTGCTCTCAAGGTCTGTGCTACTTGTGTTGTATTCAGGAAGTGGTCTCGGTACACATGTGTTCAAGGCTATTTTCAAGTTTCTGTTCTATCAGGTTCAGCATGACTTGATTTATGTTGAGGTCTTTGATTTATTTTGAGTTGAGTTTTGAGAATGGTAATAGATATAGATCTATTTGCATTCCTCTACATGTCAACTTCCTGTTATACCAATACAATTTGTTAAAGTTACTTTCTTTTTTCATTACTTTTGTTATTTTTTTATTAAAAATTCCCATCTCCTCCCCTCTTCCCACTTCCCTCCCGTCCCCTCCACCCATACCCCCACTCCCTCCCTCTCCAAGGCCAAAGAGCAGTCAGAGTTCCCTACACTATGGGAAGTCCAAGGTCCTCCCAATTCTCCCCAGGTCCAGGAAGGTGAGCATCCAAACTGACAAGGCTCCCACAGAGCCCATCCATGCAGTAGAATCAAAGCCCAGCACCATTGTCCTTGGCTTCTCAGTCAGCCTCCACTGTGAGCCACATTCAAAGAGACCGGTCTGATCCCATGCTTGTTCAGTTCCAGTCCAGCTGGCCTTGTTGAGCTCCCATTAGATCTGTCCCACCGTCTCAGTGGGTGAACGCACCGCTCAAGGTCCTGACTTCCTTGCTCATGTTCTCCCTCCTTCTGTTCCTCATTAGGACCTTGGGAGCTCAGTCCAGTGCTCCAATGTGGGTCTTTGTCTCTATCTCCATTCATCACCAGATGAAGGTTCCATGGTGATATATAAGATAATCATCAGTGTGGCTATAGGACAAGGCCAGTTCAGGCACCCTTTCCTCTGCTGTCCAAGGAACAAGCTGGGGACATCTCCTTGGACACCTGGGAACACTCTAGAGTCAAATCTCTTGCCGACCCTAAAATGGCTCCAGTAATTAAGATATATACTTCCCTGCTCCCATATACCCCCTCCTCCATCCCAACCATCCCATTCCCTCAAGCTCTCCCCATCCTCTTTCTCCCTTCTCTCCCCCATCTCCCCTTATCCCCACCTCACCCCCATCCCCGTGCTCCCAACCCCTGCCCGGCAATTTTGTCAATTTCCAATATCCAGGAAGATAACAATATGTTTTTCTTTGGGTTCACCTTCTTATTTAGCTTCTCTAGGATCAGGAATTATAGGCTCTATGTCCTTTATTTATGGCTAGAATCCACTTATGAGAGAGTACATACCATATTCCTCTTTTTGGGTCTGGGTTACCTCACTCAGGATGGTGTTTTCTATTTCCATTCATTTGCATGCAAAGTTCAAGATGTCATTGTTTTTTACCGCTGAGTAGTACTCTAAAGTGTATATGTGCCACACCTTCTTTATCCATTCTTCTATTGAGGGACACCTAGGTTGTTTCCAGGTTCTGGTTATTACAAATAGTGCTGCTATAAACATAGTTGAACAAATACTTTTGTAGTATGATAGGGCGTCTCTTGGGTATATTCCCAAGAGTGGAATTGCTGGGTCCTGAGGTAGGTTGACTCCCAGTTTCCTGAGAAACTACCACACTAATTTCCAAAGTGGTTGCACAAGTTTGCATTCCCACCAGCAATGGATGACTGTTCCCCTTACTCCACATCCTCTCCAGCAAAGGCTATCCTTAGTGTTTTTGATTTTAGCCTTTCTGACAGCTATAAGATGGTATCTTAGAGTTGTTTTGATTTGCATTTCCCTAATTGCTAAGGAGGTTGTTAAGTGTCTTTTGGCCATTTGAACTTCTTCTGTTGAGAATTCTCTGTTCAGTTCAGTGCCCCACTTTTTAATTGGGTTAATTAGCATTTTAAAGTCTAGTTTCTTGAGTTCTTTATATATTTTGGAGATCAGACCTTTGTCTGATGTGAAGTTGGGGAAGATCTTCTCCCAGTCAGTAAGCCTTTTTGTCTTAATGACAGTGTCCTTTGCTTTACAGAAGCTTCTCAGTTTGAGGAGATCCCATTTATTCATTGTTGCTCTTATTGTCTGTGCTACTGGGGTTCTACGTAGGAAGTGGTCTCCTGTACCCATGTGTTGTAGACTACGTCCCACTTTCTCTTCTATCAGATTCAGTGTGGTCAGATTAATATTGAGGTCTTTAATCCATTTGGACTTGAGTTTTGTGCATGGTGATAGATATGGTACTATTTTCATTCTACAGGTTGACATCCAGTTATGCAGCACCATTTGTTGAAGAAACTTTCTTTCTTCCATTGTATTCTTTTAACTCCTTTGTCAAAAATCAGGTGTTCATAGGATTGTGGATTAATATCTGGGACTTTGATTCGATTCCATTGGTCAACGTCCCTGTTTTTGTGCCAATACCGAGCTGTTTTCAATACTGTAGCTCTGTAATAGAGTTTGAAGTCAGGGATGGTAATGCCTCTGGAAGTACTTTTTTGTATAGGATTGTTTTTGCTATCCTGGGTTTTTTTTGTTTTTCCATTTAACGTTGATTATTGTTCTCTCAAGGTCTGTGAAGAATTTTGATGGGATTTTGATGGGGATTGCATTGAATCTATAGATTGCTTTTGGTAGAATTGCCATTTTTACTATGTTGATCCTCCCAATCCAAGAGCAAGTGAGATCCTTCCATTTTCTGGTATCCTCTTCAATTTCTTTCTTCAAAGACTTAAAGTTCCTGTCAAATAGATCTTTCACTTCCTTGGTTAGAGTTACCCCAAGATAATTTATGCTATTTGTGGCTATCATGAAAGGTGATGCTTCTCTGATTTCCCTCTCTGCTTTTATATCCTTTGTGTATAGGAGGGCAATTGATTTTTTTGGAGTTGATCTTGTATCCTGCCACATTACTAAAGGTGTTTATCAGCTGTAGGAGTTGTTTGGAAGAGTTTTTGGGGTCGCTTATGTACACTATCATATCATCTGCAAATAATGAAAGTTTAACTTCTTCCTTTCCAATTCGAATCCCCCTGATCTCCTTATATTGTCTTTTTGCTATTGCAAGATCTTCAAGCACTATATTGAAGAGATATGTAGAGAGTGGACAGCCTTGTCTTGTTCCTGATTTTAGTGGAATGGCTTTGAGTTTCTCTCCATTTAATTTAATGTTAGCTGTTGGCTTGCTATAAATAGCTTTTATTATATTTAGGAATGAACCTTGTATCCCTAATCTCTCCAAGACCTTTATGATAAAGGGGTGTTGAATTTTGTCAAATGCTTTTTAGCATCTAATGAAATAATTGTACGGGTTTTCCTTTCAGTTTATTTATATAATGGATTACGTTGATAGATTTTCATATGTTGAACCAGCCCTGCCTCTCTGGGATGAAGCCTACTTGATCATAATGTATGATTTGTTGGATGTGTTCTTGGATTCGTTTTGCCAGTATTTTATTGAGAATTTTTGCATCGATGTTCATGAGTGAGATTTGCCTGTAATTCTCTTTCTTGGTTGAGTCTGTGTGAGGTTTTTGTATCAGGGTGACTGTAGCTTCATAAAAGGAGTTTGGCAAAGATTCTTCTGTTTCTATTTTGTGAAACACATTAAGGAGTATATGTATTAGCTCCTCTTGGAAGTTCTGGTAGAATTCTGCATTGAAACCATCTGGTCCAGGGCTTTTTTTTTTTTTTTTTTTTTTTTTTTTTTTTTTTTTTTTTTTTGGTAGGGAGGTTTTTGATAACAGCTTCTAATTCCTCGGGACTAACAGGTCTATTTAGATAGTTCACCTGATTTTGGTTCAACTTTGGTATATGGTACTTATCTAAAAAACTGTCCATTTCTTTTACATTTTCCAATTTTGTGGCATACAGGCTTTTGTAGTAAGATCTATTGATTCTCTGAATTTCCTCTGTGTCTGTGGTTATGTCCCCCTTTTCATTTCTGATCTTGTTAATTTGCGTGTTCTCTCTCTGCTGTTTGATTAGTTTGGCTAGGGTTTGTTAATCTTGTTGATTTTCTTCATGATCCAGCTTTTTGTTTCATTGATTCTTTGGATTGTTTTCTGTGTTTCTGTTTTGTTGATTTCATCCCTCAGTTTGATTATTTCCAGTCTTCTACTCCTCCTGGGTGAATCTGCTTCTTTTTTTTCTAGAGCTTTCAGGTGTGCTGTTAAGTCTCTAATATGTGCTTTCTCTGTTTTCTTTAAGTGGGCACTTAGTGCTATGAGCTTTCCTCTTAGCACTGCTTTCATAGTGTTTCATAGGTTTGGGTATGATGTGTCTTCGTTTTCATTGAATTCAAGGAAAACTTTAATTTCTTTCTTTCTTTATTCCTTGACCCAGGTGTGGTTCAGTAGTTGACTGTTTAGTTTCCATGATTTTGTAGGCTTTTGGGGGTTAGAATTGTTGTTGAATTCTAGCTTTATTCCATTGTGATCCTATAGCACACAGGTGGTTACTACAATTTCTTTGTATCTATGGATGCTTGCTTTGTTACCAATTATGTGATCAATTTTTGAAAAAGTTCCATGTGATGCTGAGAAGGTATATTCTTTCCTATTTGGGTGGAATGTTCTATAGATGTCTGTTAGGTCCATTTGGTTCATTACATCTGATAGTTCTCTTATTTCTCTGGTAAGATTCTGTCTGGTTGACCTATCCATTGGTGAGAGTGGAGTGTTGAAATCTACTATTAGAGTGTGTGGCTTGGTATGCTTTGAGTTCTAGTAATGTTTCTTTTACATCAGTGGGCGCTTTTATATTAGGGGCATAGATATTCAGGATAGAGACTTCCTTCTGATGAATTGTTCCTGTAATGAATATAAAGTGTCCATCTCCATCTCTTCTGATTGATTTTAGTTTTAAATCAATTTTGTTAGATATTAGTATAGCCATACCCGCTTGTTTCTTTGTTCCATTTGATTGGAAAACCTTTTCCCAACCCTTTACTCTGAGGTAGTGTCTGTCTTTAAGTTTGAGGTGTGTTTCTTGTAAACAGCAGAATGTTGGGTCCTGATTTAGTATCCATTCTCTTAACTTGTTTCTTTTTATAGGTGAATTGAGTCCATTGATATTAAGTGACATTAAAGACCAGTGGTTGTTAACTCTGGTTATTTTTTCTGGTGGTAGAGTTTGTGTGTTTTCCTTTTTGGAGTTGTTCTGGAGGAGGGTTGTCAGATGCTTGTGTTATTATGGGTGTTGTTGGCTTCCTTGGTTTGTGATTTTCCTTCTACTATTTTCTGTAAGGCTAGGTTTGTGGCAATGTATTGTTTAAATCTGTTTTTGTCCTGGAATATCTTGTTTTCTCCATCGATGGTGTATGCAAGCTTTTCTGGATATAGTAGTCTGGGCTTGCATCCATGGTCTCTTAGTGTCTGTAGTACATTTATCCAAGATCTTCTGGCTTTCATGGTTTCCATTGAGAAGTCAGGTGTGATTCTGATAGGTTTCCCTTTATATGTTACTTGACCTTTTTCCCTTGAAGCTCTTAATATTTGTTCTTTATTCTGTATGTTTTGTGTTTTGATTATTATATGGAGAGGGGATGCTTTTTTGATCCAGTCTATTTGGTGTTCTGTATGCTTCTTATACCTTCATAGGAGTATCCTTCTTTAGGTTGGGAAAGTTTTCTTCTATAATTTTGTTGAATATATTTTCTGGGCCTTTGAGTTGTAACTCTTCTCTTTCTTCTACTCTTATTATTCTTAGGTTTCATCTTTTCACAGTGTCCCAGATTTCTTGGATGTTTTGTGTTAAGAATTTGTTAGATTCATTTTGTTCTTTAATCAGTGAGTTTATTCCCTTTGTAGTATTTTCAGTGTCTGAGATTCTTTCTTCTATCTCTTGTATTCTGTTGGTAATACTTGTCTCTGCAGTTCCTGTTCGTTTACCCAGATTTTCCATATCCAGCCTTCCCTCAGTTTGTGTTTTTTTTCATTATCTCCATTTCATTTTTCAAGTCTTGAACTGTTTCCCTTACCTGTTTGATTGCTTTTTCTTGTTTTTCCTGTTTTTCTTTGGTATCTTTGAGAGCTTTATCCATTTCCTCAACCTTTTTGTTTGTCATCTCTATTTCTTTATGGCAGTTTTTCACCTCTTGTTTAAGTTCCTCTAATATTTTCATAATGTTCTGTTTAGAGTCATTTTCTTCTATTTCTTCTGGAGTAGGGTGTTCAGTCCTTCTTATTTCATGATCCCTGGTTTCTGTTGATGTCATGCTGCCTTTCAGGTTGTTGGAGGAATTCTTGCATTGGTGCCTGCCCATCTCTTCCTTCAAATGGAGCCAGGAGAATCTTGGTGTCTTGGTCCAGTCTGCTGTGACTGATTCTCTAGGTGGATCTCCTCAGTGCAGGAGCAGGAACTGTTCCTGTCCATCTGGATGAAACTCCTCAGCACTGAAACAGGGATATCTAGTATTCCAAAGCCTCCTCAGACACAAGGGTGGACATGGGCACAGGGCAGGGTCAAGTGGAAAACAGTAGCCCTGCAGCAAGAGCTGGGGTAGGGGGGTTGTGCTCTCTTCCGGGATAGTCTGCCCTGGGATAGCACACACTCACCCATCTGGATGAAACTCCTCAACACTGAAACAGGGATATCTGGTATTCCAAGGCTACCTTAGATACAAGGGCGGATGTGGGGGCAGCACAGGGTCAAGTGGAACACCAAGTTACTTTCTTTTTATATTTTTATCTTCTTTTTCAAAAGTCAGGTGTTCACAGGTATGCGGATTAATATGAGGGTCACCAATACAATTACATTGGTACACCTGTCTGTTTTTGTGCCAATACCAAGCTGTTTTCATTAAGTAAGAGATAGTGATGCCTCCCGAAGTTCCTTTATGTCCAATATTGTTTTTTCTATCCTGGATTTTGTTTTCACATAAGAATTTGAGTATTGTTCTTTCAAAGTCTGTGAAGAATTTTTCTGGGATTTTGATGAATCTGTAGATTGCTTTTGGTAAGATTGCTATTTTTACTATGTTGATGCTTCCTATCCAAGAGCATGGGAGATCTTTCCATTTTCTGTTATCTTTGTCAATTTCTTTCTTCAAAGACTTAGAGTTCTTGTCATACAAGTCTTTCACTTGTTTGCTTAAAGTTACTCCAAGATATTTTATGTTGTTTGTGGCTATTGTGATGATTCTTTAATTTCTTTCTTAGCCTATTTATCATCTGTATATAGGAGGACTATTGACATTTGAGCTAATCTTATATCTTGTCACAAGGTGTTTATCAGCTCTAGGAGTTCCCGGGTAACATTTTTGTGGTCACTTATGTATACTACCATATCATCTGCAAATAGTGAAAATTTGACTTCCTTTCCAATTTGTATCCCTTTGATCTTTTGTTGTCTTATTGCTGTAGTGAGAACTTCAAGTACTATATTAAATAGATATGGAGAGAGTGGACAGGTTGTCTTGTTCCTGATTTGAGTGGCATCACTTTGAGTTTCTCTCCATTTAGTTTGATGTTGCCTATTGACTTGCTGTATAATGCCTTTATTATGATTAGATATGTTTCATGTATACCTAATCTCTTCAAGACCTTCATCACAAAGGGGTGCTGGATATTATCAAAGGCATTTTCCATATTAATGAGATGATCATGTGTTCTTTTTTCTTTCAGTTTGTTTATATGGTGGATGACATTGATAGATTTTCATGTGTTGAACCATCTCTACATCTTTATCATGAAGCCTACTTGATATAGTGGATGATTGTTCTGATGTGTTTTTGAATTCAGTTTGCCAATATTGTTTTGAGTATTTTTGCATCAATGCTCATTAGGGAAATTGGTCTGTAATTCTCTTTCTTAGTTGTATCTTTGTGTGATTTGGGTATCAACACAATTGTCACCTCATACAAATAGTTTGACAATGTCCTTTCTGTTTATATTGTGTGGAATAATTTGAGAAGTATTGGTATTAGCTTTTCTTTGAAATTCTGGTAGAATTCTGCAATGAAACTGTCTGGCCCTGGACCTTTTTGGTAGGGAGACTTTTGATAACTGCTTTTATTTCCTTAGGGGCTATAGGTCTATTTAAATTTTTTCTGTTCTTCATTTACTTTTGGTATATGATACTTATATAAAAAATTGCCCATTTCCTTTAAGTCTTCCAGTTTTGTGTAGTACTAGTTTTTGAAGTATGACTTGATCATTGTCTAGATTTCCTCAGTGCTGTGGATTAATGCTCTTGTACCCTGTAAAGATTTGCCAGTCATCTTGATTTAGTAAAATGTTAATTGGCCAGTAGACAGGCAGGAAAGTATAGGCAGGGTGACCAGAGTAGTAGAATTCTGAGAAGAGGAAAGGTTTAGTCTATAGTCGCCACCCAGAGGCAGAGAAAGCAAAATGAAAATGTTGCACTGAGACAGGGTCCCAAGCTATATGGCTAAATATAGATAAGGATTATGAATCAATTTAAGTTGTATGAGCTAATTAATATTAAGCCTGAGCTAATAGGTTGAATAAGCCTTTCTGTTTCATTGGCACTGAACAACTGCTGGACTAGGCATGATAGAAACTTTGAGTTACACTTCATTTTCTGTTTTTATGTCTCCCTTTTCATTTCTGATTTTGTTAATTTGCTTATTCTCTCCTTTCCTTATGATTAGTTTGGATAAAGGTTTGTCTATCTTGTTGATTTTCTCAAAGAACCAACTATTTGCCTCTTTGATTCTTTGAATTGCTTTCTTTGTTTCTATTTTATTGATTTCAGCCCTCAAGTTGATTATTTCCTGGCATCTACTCCTCCTGAGTGTGACTGCTTCTTTTGGTTCTAGAGCTTTCAGATGTGCTGCTAAGTCACTAGTCTGAGATTTCTCCTAGTTCTGTATGTATACACTTAGTGCTATGAACTTTCCTCTTATTATTGCTTTCAAAGTGTCACATAAGTATGGGCATGCTGTGTATTTATTTTCATTGTAACCTAGGAAGTCTTTTATTTTCTTCTTTGTTTCTTCTTTGACCCAGTGGTGATTTAGTTGAGCATTGTTCAATTTCTATGATTTTGTAGGATTTTGGCAGTTAGTGTTGTTGTTTATTTCTAACTCTAAGTCATGCAGATCCAATAAGATACAAGGAGTTACTCCATTTTTTTTAATATGTTGAGGTTTGCTTTGTTACCAAGTATGTGGCCATTTTTTTTAGAAGAACCATGAGGTGCTGAGATGAAGGAATATTCTTTTGTGTTTCAGTGAAATGTTCTGTAGATGTTTGATAAATAAAATGAGTTTGATAAACCCATTTCAGTCATAACTTCTGTTTGTTCCTTTATTTCTCTATTAAATTTTTGTCTGTCAGTCCCGTTCAGTGGTGACAATGGGGTGTTGAATTCTCCCACCGTTAGTGTGTGGGGTCTGATGCATACTTTAAATTTAGTAATGTTTCTTTTACGAATATGGGTAATTTGGGACATAGATGTTGAGAATTGAAACTTCATCTTGATGGAATTTTTCGTCTGACTAATATGAAATGTCCTTCATCTCTTTTGATTAATTTTAGTTTGAAGTCTATTTTATTAAATATTAGAATAGCTACAGCAGCTTGTTTCTTATGTCCATTTGATTGGAAAATCTTTCCCAACTCTTTACTCTGACGTAATGTCTGTCTTTGAAGTTGATGTATGTTTCTTATGGACCCATTCTTCTAGCCTGTGCCTTTTTATAGGTATATTGTGTTCATTGATATTAAGAGATATTAATAATCATTGATTGTTGTACCTGTTATTTTTGGTTTTGGTGGTGGTGGTGGTATTGTGTGTGTATGGTTTTCTTCTTTGGGTTTTGCTGGTGTGGGATTACCTATTGCCTGTGCTTTTATGGGTGTAGTTTGTTTTCTTGGATTGGAATTTTTCTTCAAGTTTTTTCTGTAAGACTGGATTTGTGGACAGTTATTGCTTAAGTATGGTTTTGTCATGGAATATCTTTTTTCTCCACTTATAGTGATTGAAAGCTATGCTGGGTATCATAGTCTGTCTTAGAATCCATGGTTTCTTAGTGTTTGCATATGCAGAATGTCTATGCAGAACCTTCTGACTTTCCATTGAGTTTCCATTGAGAAGTCAGGTATAATTCTGAGAGGTCTGACTTTATATATTACTTGGCTTTTTCCCTTTGCAACTCTTAATATTCTTTCTTTATTCTGAATGTATAGTGTTTTGATTATTATGTGACAGGGGGATTTTTTGGTTCTTGGTTCAGTCTATTTGGTGATCTGTAAGCTTCTTGTACATAGGCATGTCCTTCTTTAAGTTGGGAAAGTTATTTTTCAATGATTTTGTTGAATATATTTTTTGCACATTTGAGTGGGACTTCCCCTTATATCACTTTTACTCCTAGGTTTGTTTTTTTATGGTGTCCTAGATTTCCTGGATATTTTATGTTAAGCGATTATTAGATTTAACATTTTCGTTGACCAAAGAATCTATTTCCTCTATCATTTTTTCATCACCTGAGATTCTCTCTTCCATCTTTTGCATTCTATTGGTTATGCTTGCATTTGTAGTTCCTGATTGTTTACCCAGATTTTCCATTTCTAGAATTTCCTTGGTTTGTGTTGTCTATTTTGTTTCTATTACAATTTTTAAGTATTGAACCATTTCTTTCACCTGTTTGATTTTTTTCTTGGCTTTCATTTCTTTCTTTAAGGGATTTGTTGATTTATTCCAATTTTTTGTTTGTCTTTTCCTCTGCCTCTTTAAGTGAATTTTTCACCCCCCCCCCCTTTAACAACCACTAACATTTTCATTAAGTTATTTTTAAGGTCATTTCTTTTTATGATTTATCTGAATTAGGATATTCATGTCTTGCTGATGTATAAAGAATAGCTTCTGGTGGTGTCATATTGCTCTTTATGCTGTTGAATGTGTTCTTACACTGCTGTCTGCCCATTTCTTCCTTGAGTGCAGTTGAGGCCTGTGCTTCAGGGAGTCCCTCTGAGTCCAGTTCATGTAGGTGGGGCCTGTGTCTTAGATGGTCACTCTTCCTCCAGGTTCAGATGGGTCTGTGCCTCTGGTGGACACTGATATGTCTCTGAAGCTCCAATAGGTGTAGGCAGGTCCAAGGCTCTGGTTGGCACAGATGCCGTGGGGGATTGTTAGAGGTTTGAGGAGGCTGCTCCCAGATCTCTGGAGCTTTGCTGGGTGGTGGTAGGGCTTAGGATGTACCCCCGGGGGCTAGGGCCTAAAGAGTAGGGTCCTCAGACACTCACCTCTCCAAGTCTAGGTGGATCCAAGGCTCCAGTGGTCTCAGATTCCCTGGGTTTTTTGGGGGGGGGGTGGTCTGGGGAGGCTGATGCCAGGTCTCTGGGGCTTTGCTGGGTGATCTGAGAAGATACAAGGTGTAGGACACAGGATATTTTTTTAGGGACTAGGGCCTAGAGACTAGGACTCTCCAGCCCAGGGACCCAGACACCTCTTTAGATGTGGGTGGGACCAAGGTTCAGATGTTCGCAGATGCTATAGGGGGTGTTTGGTGGTGGTAGAGGCTGCTCCCAGGTCTCTGGGGCTTCGCTGGGTTGAGGTGGGATATGCCTTCATGTTTTAGGACCTAGAGGTTCAGACCCTCTAATAAGGAACCCAGACACTAACCTCTTCAGGTATAGCCAGGGTCAAGACTCCGATGATGATCTTAGATTCCCTGGGGGAGTCTTTCCAGGTGTGGGGAAAATGCTTCCAGGTGTCTGGGGCTCTGTTGGGTGGGGGTACTGCATGGGATGTGCCTCAGGGGACTATGACCTAGAGAGTAGGACCCTCAGACACTTCACTTTCCAGGTGCAATCAGGGCCAAGGCTCTTGTGGTCACAAATGCTGATGTGGATGGTAGGGGGTGTAGGGGCTGCTGCCAGGTTTCTGAGGCTTTGCTATGTGGGGGTGGATGATGCATGTGCCTCCAAGGCATGGGCCTAGAGAGTAGGGCTTTCCAGTCAGAGACAGATACCTACCTTTTTCTTTTCTTTTTCTTAAATTTTTAATTACATTTATTTACGTGTGTGTGTGAGAGAGAGAGGAGAGAGAGAGAGAGAGAGAGAGAGAGAGAGAGAGAGAGAGAGAGAGAGAGAGAGAGAGAGAAAGCAATAAAGAGAGGGAGAGGGAGAGAGAGATGCCATGCAGGAATAAGGTCTCTCTTTCTAACCTGGGATTTGAACTCATGGCTTGGCCACTTTTGACCTTACCACTAAGCCATCTCTTGTTCCTCTTTCTATAAGGTATTTACTTTATATGTATGAGCCACTATTGTTTTAGATCCAGAACTCATGTTCTTGATTTAAAACAGTTCCCAATGCAGCAAGGCACTCATTTCCATGACAGCCCTCATTTAGAAGTAGAGTGACAAATCCAGGCACAAACTAAGTTATTCTGCAGATTTTCACATGTGGGGTATGGAGACTATGCGGGTGCTGAGAAGAAACTGATGCTCCAGGATGCTGTGAGCAGGCCTGGCCCTGGACATATGCACAGAAGTCTGATTGTTGTTGAGTTCACCATATTTTGTCAGCTGTGGAGAACACCCTTTGCCAACCCACTTGTCAGAGCAAGGCAGATACTTGTCAACATTCTTTGTCAGCTGAGAAGCTGACTGGGGAGGGGAAGCGGGAGAGAGGGAGGGAATAAAAAATGCTCCTAAACATATTTTAAGGTAAAATAAATGTTATTTTCCTTAACTGAAGTCAGGTTGGATTCAGTAATGACAAGGAGAATGACATGCAGGGAAGTTTCAAGGGCATTTCTTACTCTTTGCACTGCAAACAAAGCTTGCATATGTGCAAACAGTAAACTGACTGCAACTTTGGGTGTTTGTGGAGAGCAGATACTGGGATGAGAGCTCTCAGACTAATCTGAATTGAACCAAGCTGAAACTTTAAGCATTTTGTTTCATAGAGATTCACGCATAATAATGTCACATTCTAAAGGCTGTTGTTCCTGCCTTATCTAACAGCTGCTACAGCAAGACTCTTCCCAAAAGCTGGATAACTGATCGCCACATACTTTGAAGTCCTCATAACAGCTGCTTCCTGCTGTGGCACATTCATAACATCCTCAAATGCCTTGACAGATGTTTGTTGTCTCAGTCATATAAGTCCCACTAACTCCTTTAAGTACTCAAATTCTCAAATATATTCAAATCCCTAACATTGCCATTTGGTCTTAAAAACAAAACAAGTGTTAAGAAAAATAGGAGTTCTTTCTAAACATTTTATTGAAATATGATAATTATGCAAAATAGTGAATTTAATTATGACACTTTCACATGTGTATGTGTATTCATATGCACCTGAGGCTTTCTTCTCTTTGCCTCTTCCACTCCCAATGATCCTCTTCCTCTTTGCAACCAATTTCCTAGTTTTCTGTCATTGCTTGTGTGTGTGGGGTTCCCATCAGTTTCATTGGAGTTGTTTATAGAAAACGAGTGAAAGATTATCTTACATGGTAGGTGCCTTATTAATGGTCCCTGCATTGAAGAGTGCCATTTCTTCTTTTTCTCCCTTTCTCAGCAACAATAAACTGCCCATAGGCCTCAGGAAGGGGCAAGGCTTTGTGAGCCCCTACCTTCTTTCTAAGGGCTTCCTTTTTAAATAGTAGATTGTTAAATACATTTACCCCCAAAAGGACAAAATCCGTGCATGTCTATAAATTTGTTTTTAAACTGAAGGAGGCAATTTTCCAAGTGACTTCCTTTTAGAGGACTAAATACAGAACCTTCAAATCTGTAGAACTGCTCATCTATAAACCGGTAATCACTATACCAGAAACATGAACATGGTATCTTACATTCACAAGAAAGTTTAATAAAGAGCAACAGCAACATTTAGCTCTTTTTGATTCAAAACTCAAAATAAGACTTTGGAAAATATATTAATATAATTTTTCATCCTTACACTGTGTGTGTGTGTGTGTGTGTGTGTGTGTGTGAGAGAGAGAGAGAGAGAGAGAGAGAGAGAGAGAGAGAGAGAGGTAACAGAACAAAGCAGAGTGGAATGAAGAATTAACAGAGTGTTTTTTGGAATAATTTTCACAGTATAATTACAAAATGGATCGCTAAAGCTTTGTGAAATTATATTAATTAATTCTGTATGTTTACATTTTAGAAAGAATGTCAGTATTTTCCTTTCAGAAAAATTTGGAAAGATTAGAAAAGGGTAGTTGCCAATTTGATTACCTTTCTAGTAATAAGCAAATGAGGACCACATATGACAGAAATTGTAGGCTTAGCCTATGTCCTAGAACATATTTGTCTCAGCAAAGCTGAATAGTTACTTTTCTTTTCAATTTATGTTGTTTTTCCTTTAGGTAAGTTAAATAAAATGCTTCATTAAAAGCTCAAATACATTTAAAAATGTAGTTAAAAAGAACCAACCAATATATTCTTTTGAATTACACACTCAATGCTGACATGGCTCATGTTCAAGCATTCCTTATATCTGATGTCATAAAGCTGAAATCTTATGTGGACATAGAGGTAAGAATGAGTTGTAGGTGGGCAGTAGTGGTGCATGCCTTTAATTCCAGCCATCAGGAGGCAGAGACAGCAGGTATTGGTGAGTCTGAGGTCAGCCTGATGTGCAAAGTGAGTTCCAAGACAGACAGGACTACATAGAGAAACTCTGTCTCAAAAAGCAAAAACAAAGTATGACTTCTACTCTTTTGCCATCAGAAAAAAAATCATTCTTTTAAAAATTATTCAACTTTTAAAATGAAATTTCTATTTTATATGTATGCAATTGGTTTATTTTGCTGAAAATCAAAAGATTCAGACATCTGAATATTAGGATTATAACTTGCTTTGTAGATCTCAACAATGGGATACATGAGTTGTATAAAGATTCTGGACATACCTCTTTCTCTTTCACATTGTCTAAATGGTCTAAATATATGAGGAAGAATTAGTCATTTCATAATATTTCTCAGAAGCAAAAGATATTTTTGCTGTTTTTAAAAAAGATAAGAGGCAATAATAAATGTGTGTCTTGAAAAATTGCATTTGTGAGAGATTTAAATTTTTACTGCTTCCTGATTAGATGAGAATAATTAATTCCAGATTTTGCACAGACGAAAGTATATTACACAGATACATCAAGGATTATACATTGTATGCTTAGCCAACAGTTCTAATATCCTCCCTCATTACTGTCTTCAGGAATCAAATCATGCGGTTTGGGGTATTTCTTTATCAGTCCATTTGAGAGTAAACAATATTTCTTCTTTTAAATTTGACAATCAAATGCTTCCTGCTTTATAATACAAAAAACATATATACTGTCAAGCATTAGAAACATGTGTAATCTGAGAACATAATTTATGAAAATCTACTTGTCCTTCCCTTTTTTAATTTACATTACGATGAGGAATTCAGTGAGCTCACATAATGAGATGTACACTTCAGGAACTTTCATTCATTTACTCAATATCACTGAGTTCCAATTCTTTTCTTTTCTCTCTAGTTGTTTTTGACATCAGAATCTACACAGGGCTGGGGGAATGGCCCTATCAGTAAAGTACCTACCTGAGTTCTCCCAGGACTTACATAAGAATAGCAGGACACAGAGGCCAATTCTAGTGCTGGGGAGTGGAGGCACAGGCTGAACCCTAGGACTTATTGGTTAGCATACTTAGCCTACATGGTGAGCTTCAGCACAGTGAGAGATGACATTCTGTCTTCAGAACCATGTGGACAGCTTTAGTTGTCCTCTGGTCATTACGTGCATATGCATCCATATACTATGAATTGATGTGTACCTGTACACAATAAACCTGCACACATGTGAACACATACACATAAGCTAAACCATAAGTTATAACTATTTTTATTTGTAAAAATTCTTGCATAATAGATGTCATGAATTTGGTATAATAGGTAAAAACAAAAGATATAAAAATAATTGTAGGAGGTCAGAGACGTCAGAAAAAAATATGACACTGATCACTAGAAAAGCACTGGGTTCTCCTGACATGGTCTAATCATCAAATAAGTGTGTCTGAGGAGTCTCTTTGTTTTACACTTTCATGAATCATAGCTAAAGTCATTGCCTATTCTTATTTTAGTACAGTAAGTCAGAGAATGATACTTCTCCAGTGCTATGAACTTTTCTAAAATTATTGTTTTTAGGTGGTTTGAATTTATGTTACCTGGTTGAACAATGTTAGAATTCTCTAAAATCTGATAAACATTTCATTAATTAATCCAAGGCATGCTAATTGAAGGATTACATCTTGTTAGAATCAGAGTTAAATTCTGAAGGGGAAGCCTAGCCAAAACCCTTGTTTTGTGAGGCGTGTCCCCCTTTGTCTAAAGGCGTGTCCCCCTTTGTCTAAAGGCGTGTCCCCCTTTGGCTAAAGGTGTGTCCCCCTTAGGCTAATACTGACTTATAAAATCTTGCGGGCTCTTTGTTTTCCTGCGCTCCTCGCTGGAACCTTGGATCTGTAAGTTCCCTTTCCTTTCCTTTATTAAAACTGAATTATATATATTAAAGCTTGTCTGGTGAACCATAACTGCCGATCAACCACGCACCTTCATTTGGCATCCAACTTGGGCATTTGGAAGCCTTTAGCTCCAGTTCCCGCACTGCATGGCTGGGATTCGGCCTTGGGCTCTTGATTGCTTCAGCGCAGTTTACCAGACTAGCCTGTCCCAACCCTGCTTGTATGGAGCAAAGGATGCATGCGGGTGACTTAGTCCAAGCTCGCTAACCCCTCAGGCAGCACCAGTCCCAGCTGAGTTCGGCCTGGGCCCTGACCTGCCGAAGACTAGTGGTTACTGCCTGCATCCCAGCATTCGAGCTCCACCAGGGAACAGTCATTACAGGTAAAATTTCTTTTGATTAAAAAAAAATGTCTGAACATATCACTGTTGAAAGCTTCTGCAGCCTATTTAATTATACTATGGTAGAAATATTGCAGGATACATATGATATTCCCATAACTTGGATATTTATAGGGCTTGCAATTTTTCTCGTATTTGGTTTCTCCCTTACATGGTTTGAAAATAGAAAAATGATAAAGTCCTTACAGAATGAAACCAGGATTCTTAGGACAGAGGTTGAATGCTTAAGAAAGGGCACAACTGTTTTGAGTGATAACTTTAAGTCGGTCGAGGTATTTGCAAAAACAATTCAGACTGACACCAAGAAAGAGTTAGAAGTTCTCAAGGAAGGGAATAGGGCTTTATCTGATATGACTCTGTCAAATGAGCAAAATTTAGAAAAACTACAGTCTGATATTAAGGAGAGATTCATTGCTGCGGAGGAGAGAACAGCTGATTTGGATCGTAAACTTCAGTCCCTGTCTGAAACATTATCAGAGAGAATTAAAACTGCTGAATGTGAAAATCGGACTTTGTCTAAAGGATATGACAGATTGGCTGACAGATTCTCAATACAAGAAGGCACAATTCATGCCATGAAAATTCTATCCAAGGATGAGATATTAACTCTACTGGACAAACTTCATATTTTGGAATCCTCCATGAAGGCCTTGGAGCATAATTCTGGACAGGAGATCCAGGCCTTACAGAAGGCAATAGTAAGCAGATTAGAAAAGATTGAGGAAATTATAGACTGTGATGAACAGGAACAAACGGTAGAAAGGCGAAATTTAACTCCGTCAATGAGTAAAACTCTCCGGGATAATTTCCATAAAGTTCTACCTGCCTTTCCAATAATAACATCAGAAAAGGTGACTGGTTCCAAAAACCCTAGGGTCATCAAGGAATATACATTGGAACCCGTCTGTATGAATGATCTTAAAGAAATTAAACAAGCCATTATGAATTTTGGGCTACATTCGTCCTTTGTTAAAGAGATGCTCAAAACTTGGTCTATAAGCAATAAGGCAGCGCCCCACAATTGGGTACAATTAGTATCAGCTGTTCTAGAGAGTGGGTCACAATTAAATTGGAAATGCATGTTCAGACAAGAGGCTAAACTTTTAGAACAGCAGGAAAGAGCAAAGGGAATTGAGATCTCCCTAGATCAAATTCTAGGTGAAGGACTTTTCTCCGATCCTCTAGAACAAGCTAATTATGATGAACACACCTTATCCATATGTACTACAGCAGCCTTAAAGGCTTGGGACAGGGTTCAAGACCCAGGACAGAGACTGGAATCATATATCAGAGTTAAACAGGGTCAGAGAGAACCCTTTAGTGATTTTTTACAAAGGCTAACTAAAGCTGTACAAATAGGGATATCTGACCCAGAAGCAAGACGTATAATAATTGAGTCTTTGGCTTATGAGAATGCCAATGTGGAGTGTAAAAGGATCCTGGGGCCTTTAAAGATGAGATCAGCGCCCTTGGATGAATGGGTCTTGCATACAATGAATGTTGAATCATTTGACTATGGCACTGAAGCATGGGTAGAAGAAGCAATTTCTAATGCAAAAAGGAGGCAACAAGTTACCAAATGTTTTAATTGTGGCAAAATGGGACATATTAAAAGGAATTGCAGACAACGGATTTTCAGAAATAATAATAATAATAATAATGATGATAATAATAATAATAATTAAAATAATAATGCCTCTTCTAGAAATAACAGACGTAGGAGGACTCAGCCTTCAGGTATATGTAGGAGATGTGGAAAAGGCAGACACTGGACAAATGAGTGCAGGTCAACAAGAGATAGACAAGGCAACCTGTTGCCAGTGGGAAATGCAATGGGGGGCCTCTCGCAGGCCCCCATGGCGAATGTGGTCCAGTCATTTCCGGTTACTGCTGAGAACATGCCTCGTCAAGAAAATTAGAAAGCCCCATGCCTGCTGTTAAAAGCAAAAAATGGCCTGAAAGATGAGTTACGTGTATTTTGGCAGACTTTTATAAATGAACAAAGACCAAAGTTAAGAGTGTGTGTAAATGGCGTTTTTATTACTGGCCTACTGGACACAGGTGTGGATGTAAGTATCATTACTCCAGAATCTTGGCATCCATATTGGCCTCTTCAGGATGTAAATGTTCAGTTCCTGGGAATTGGAACCCTATCTCAAGTAAGGCAGAGCATGAGATGGGTTGAATGCATAGGGGCAGAAGGACAAATAGGAAAATTAAGGCCATATGTAGCCAATATTGCAGTGAATTTATGGGGCCGTGACCTGTTGCAGCAATGGAATACCCAAATTAACATCCTGCTGCTTCTAGAGCCTCTATCACTGAGGAAAATATTAAAAGATATTACAGAATGTGGAAACCAGCTGTTCGGGCTGTACAAGAACGCAAAGCAATTGATGGCCCTTCAGAGATACAAAGAACACTGCCTCTAAAATGGTTGACTGAGAAACCAATATGGACAAAGCAATGGCCTTTAGCTGAGGAAAAGTTGCAGGCTTTAGAACAGCTGGTACAAGAGCAATTAGATGCTCGACATATAGAGGAATCTACCAGCCCTTGGAATTCTCCTGTATTTGTTGTTAAGAAAAAAATCTGGTAAGTGGAGAATGGTGACAGATCTCAGGGCTATCAATAAGGTTATTCAACCTATGGGCTCTCTGCAATCTGGAATTCCTCTGCCTTCTTTATTACCAAAAGGATGGCCTCTCATAGTTATTGATTTAAAGGATTGTTTCTTCACTATACCTTTACAAGATAAAGACAGAGAAAAGTTTGCCTTCACAGTGCCTACTTATAATAACTCTCAACCTACAAGGAGATACCAGTGGACCGTCCTCCCACAGGGCATGTTGAACTCTTCCACCCTGTGCCAATACTTTGTAAATCAACCATTGCAAATAATACACAAGCAATTTCCCAAGTCTATAATTTATCATTACATGGATGATATTCTGTTATCTGATTCAAACATGGATAGTTTAGAAAGACTGTTTGAAGAAGTAAAAATACTTTTACCTAAATGGGGATTGCAGATTGCTCCTGAAAAAATTCAGAGAGGAGATTCTGTTAATTATCTAGGTTATAAAATAGGTTTGCAAAAAATTAAGACACAAAAAGCACAAATTAGGAGAGATCGGTTACGGACTCTCAATGACTTTCAAAGGTTGTTAGGAGACATTTCCAGCTTACGACCGGCTGTTGGGATAACACCTGATATGATAATTCATTTAAATAAAACCTTGGATGGTGAAAAAGACTTAAACAGTCCCAGAGAATTAACAGCTGAAACAGAAAAGGAGCTGAGAATGATTGAGGAGAAATTACAAGAGACACATGTGGACAGGGTGAATCCAGAGCTCAGTTGTATTCTCGTCATATTGCCTTCCAAAATTTCTTCTACAGGAATTTTAATGCAGAGAGATGATATTATCTTAGAATGGATCTTTTTACCACATAAACCAAGTAAGAAAATAAAAACTTATGTGGAAAAAGTCTCTGAGTTAATTATAAAAGGCAAATTGAGACTTCGTAAACTAGCAGGCATAGACCCAGCAGAAATTATAGTGCCTTTCACTGCTGATGAACTAAAAAAGTTGTGGGAAGATAACGAACTATGGCAAAGAGCTTGTGCTAATTTTTTGGGAGAAATCAATAACAACTATCCAAAAAGCAAGAGGCTTAACTTTATAAAGAGAACTTCTTGGATTCTTCCTCGAATCATCCGTGATGCTCCGATAACTGGAGCACGTACATTTTATACTGATGCTAATAAATCAGGGAAGGCAGGTTACAAATCAGAAGATTTGAGTAAGGTGGAACAAAGTCCTTATGATTCTGTCTAGAAGGCAGAATTATATTCCATTCTTATGGTGGTAAGGGATTTTAAAGAACCGCTTAATATAGTTACTGATTCACAATATGCAGAAAGAGTAATCTTACATATTGAAACTGCTGAATTTATACTTGATGATAAAGAACTAACCTCATTGTTTATCCAGGTACAAGACATGATCAGGAACAGGCTTTGCCCTATGTATATAACACACATCCGATCCCATACGGGTCTGTCAGGTCCTCTAGCACAAGGTAATGCAAAAATTGATCAATTGTTGATTGGTAGTGTGCTGCAGGCCTCTGAATTTCATAAAAAAAACATCATGTCAATAGCAAAGGCTTGAAGAAAGAGTTTTCTATTACATGGCAACAAGTTAAGGAAATTGTAAAGAAATACCCTACTTGCTCTTTTTATAACCAAACACCACTGCCTGCAGGGGCTAATTAAAAGGGCACTCAAAGAAATGAAATCTGGCAGATGGATGTGTTTCACTTTGCAGAATTTGGCAAATTAAAATATGTACACCATACCATTGACACTTATTCAGATTTTCAATGGGCAACTGCTTTAAGCTCAGAAAAAGCTGATTCAGTAATCACTCATTTATTAGAAGTTATGGCCATCATGGGTATACCTACACAAATAAAGACAGATAATTGTCCAGCTTATGTCTCTAGGAAAATAAAACAGTTTTTTGCTTATTACAATATTAAGCATGTTACAGGTATACCATACAATCCTACAGGTCAAGCAGTCATAGAAAGATCAAATAGAACTATAAAGGATATGTTAAACAAACAGAAAGGGGTGGAAAATACCCCTAGAAATAGATTACATAGTGCTTTATTAACCTTGAATTTTCTCAACGCTAATGAGAAGGGGACAACGGCTGCAGAAAGACATTGGATAATGGAAAAGTCTGCTGAATTAAATCAACCAGTTTATTTCAAGGATGTGCTGACCTCACAATGGAAGCCAGGAGATGTGCTGCGTTGGGGAAGGGGCTTTGCTCTTGTCTCCACAGGAGAGGAAAAATTGTGGATACCGTCAAAATTAATAAAGGTTCAGTTTGAAGAGGAGAAGCCCCTTGGAAAAGAAAAATAATTCATTCACAAGGATGATGATCATTCTGATGGTAAGAAAAGCATATAGGTTGGGGGCAGGGTTCTTTTCTTATCTCCACAGGAAACCACTCATCTTCAAAGAACTTAAGGGACCCTGGATTTTAAATAATGATGGATGGACATTAGTTACAACCTAATATGGCTCAACACAGAACCCAAATAGGTTTAGTAAGTATAAAACATTTTTTACATATATATATATATATATATATATATATATATATATACACACATTACTGTGCTTTTATTTATATGTATATAGAGCTGGTTTTAGAGTTGGACTATGGCTCAGTCCCTCTTCAATTCCAAGCCTGTTGATAAGAGATATCTCAGAGTTTCTGTCTCAGGTCAGGAGCCATGAAATGGGACAGAATAATAATAGTAATAATAATAATGATGATGATGATGATGATGATGATGATACTTGATAAACTTTCTTTGCCTTTCTTCATATCTGTGTCTGTCTTTATTATACCTTCCATCGAATATATATATCTGTATATGTCTTTGTAGATAATGTTTACCTTTCCTGTAACAAACAACATATTTTCCTTCAGTAATCTTTGAAGTTTCCAGGATGAAGATGGGGCCCCACAACATCAATTTCACCTGGTTACTATGTCGTCATATTTTTAATAGCGCTAAAATTAGACCTTTTTTTTTTTTTTGGTTTTTTTTTCTCATGGTTTATTTTTTTTTTATATTTAAAAATTTCCATCTAGTTCCCTCCTCCTCCCCCCTCCCTCCCCTCTTCCTCCCCTTTACCTCCACTCCTTTTCCCCTTCCCTCCCCTCCCTTCCCTCTCAAGGCCAAGGAGCCATCAGGGTTCCCCACTCTATGCTAAGACCAAGGTCCTCCCAAATCCCCCCAGGACCAGGAAGGTGATCGACCAAGCTGAGAAGGCTCCCACAGAGCCTGTCCATGCAGAAGAATCAGAGCCCAGTGCCATTGTCCTTTGCTTCTCAGTCAGCCCCCGCTGTTGGCCACATTCAGAGAGACGGGTTTGGTCGCATGATCCATCAGTCCCATTCCAACTGGAGTTGGTGATCTCCCATTAATTCTGTCCCACCGTCTCCATGAGTGAACGCACCCCTCACGTTCCTGACTTTCTCCCTCATGTTCTCGCTCCTTCTGCTCCTCATCAGGACCTTGGGAGCTCAGTCCAGTGCTCCAATGTGGGGCTCAGTCACCTTCCCCATCTGTCGCCAGCTGGAGGTTCCCTCACGGTCCTGACTTTCTTTCTCATGTTCTCTCTCCTTCTGCTCCTCATCAGGACCTTGGGAGCTCAGTCCGGTGCTCCAATGTGGGGCTCTGTCATTTTCTTCATCTATCGTCAGGTGGAGGTTCTATGGTGATATGCAAGAAATTCATCAGTATGGCTATAGGAACTGGCCTTTTCAGGCTCCCTCTCCTCAGCTGCCCAAGGAACTAACTGGGGGTGTCTCCCTGAAAACCTGGGAACCCCTCTAGGGTCAAGTCTCTTGACAACCCTCAGGTAGCTCCTTAAATTAAGATATATGCTTCCCTGCTCCCATATCCACCCTTCCTATATCCCAAGCACCCCATTCCTCCGAGCTCCCCCCCGCCCCGTTCTCCCCTTCACACTTTTCTCTCCCCATCTTCCCTTGGCCCAGTCTCGCCCAACCCTCAACTTCCCAATTTTGCCTGGTGATCGTGTCTACTTCCAATATCCAGGAGGATTACTATATCTTTTTTTGGGGGAGTTCACCTTCTTATTATCTTCTCAAGGATCCCAAATTTATAGGCTCGATGTCCTTTAATTATGGCTAGAAACTGATTATGAGTGAGTACATCCCATGTTCATCTTTTTGGGTATGGGTTACCTCACTCAGAATAGTGTTTTCTATTTCCATCCATTTGCCTGCAAAATTCAAGATGTCATTGTTTTTTACCGCTGAGTAGTATTCTAGCATGTATATATTCCACAGTTTCTTCATCCATTCTTCCACTGAAGGGCATCTAGGTTGTTTCCAGGATCTGGCTATTACAAATAATGCTGCTATGAACATAGATGAGCATATGCTTTTGTTGTATGATTGGGCATCTCTTGGGTAGATTCCCAATAGTGGAATTGCTGGGTCCCGGGGTAGGTTGATCCTGAATTTCCTGAGAAACCACCACACTGCTTTCCAAAGTGGTTGCACAAGTGTGCATTCCCACCAGCAATGGATGAGTGTACCCCTTACCCCACAACCTCTCCAGCAAAGGTTATTATTGGTGTTTTGGATTTTAGCCAATCTGACAGGTGTAAGATGATATCTCAAAGTTGTTTTGATTTGCATTTCCCTGATAGCTAGGGAGGTTGAGCATGACCTTAAGTGTCTTTTGGCCATTCGAACTTCTTCTGTTGAGAATTCTCTGTTCAGTTCAGCGCCCCATTTTTTAATTGGGTTAATTGGCATTTTACCGTCTAGTCTCTTGAGTTCCTTATATATTTTAGAGATCAGACCTTTGTCAGTTGCAGGGTTGGTGAAGATCTTTTCCCAGTCAGTAGGCTGCCTTTGTGTCTTAGTGACAATGTCCTTTGCTTTACAGAAGCTGCTCAACTTCAGGAGGTCCCATTTATTCAATGTTGCCCTTAATGTCTGTGCAGCTGGGGTTATGCGCAGGAAACGGTTCCCTGTGCCCATTTGTTGTAGAGTACTTCCCACTTTCTCCTCTATCAATCTCTATGTGTTCAGATTAATATTGAGGTCTTTAATCCATTTGGACTTGAGTTTTGTTTATGGTGATAGATATGGATCTACTTTCATTCTTCTACATGTTGACATCCAGTTATGCCAGCACCATTTGTTGAAGATGCCCTCTTTCTTCCATTGTGTACTTTTGGCTCCTATATCAAAAATCAGGTGTTCGTAGGTTTGTGGTTTAAGATCCGGGTCTTCTATACGATTCCATTGGTCAACTTCTCTGTTTTTATGCCAATACCAAGCTGTTTTCAATACTGTAGCTTTGTAATAGAGTTTGAAGTCAGGGATGGTAATGCCTCTAGAAGTACCTTTATTATATAAGACTTTTTTGGCTATCCTGGGTTTCTTGTTTTTCCATATAAAGTTGATTATTGTCCTCTCAATCTCTGTGAAGAATTTTAATGGGACCTTGATTGGGATTGCATTGAATCTATAGATTGCTTTTGGTAGAATTGCCATTTTTACTATGTTGATCCTCCCAATCCATGAGCAGGGGAGATCCTTCCATTTTCTGGTATCCTCTTCAATTTCTTTCTTCAAAGACTTAAAGTTCTTGTCAAATAAATCCTTCACTTCCTTGGTTAGAGATACTCCCAGATATCTTATGCTATTTGTGGCTATCGTGAAAGGTGATACTTCTCTGATTTCCCTCTCTGCTTCCTTATCCTTTGTGTATAGGAGGGCAACTGATTTTTTGGAGTTGATCTTGTAACCTGCCACGTTACTGAAGGAGTTTTTCAGCTGTAGGAGTTCTTTGGTGGAGTTTTTGGGGTCGCTTATGTATACTATCATATCATCTGCAAATAATGAAAGTTTAACTTCTTCCTTTCCAAATTGAATCCCCTTGATTCCCTTATGTTGTCTTATTGCTATTGCTAGAACTTCAAGCACTATATTGAAGAGATAAGGAGAGAGTGGACAGCCTTGTCGTGTTCCTGAATTTAGTGGGATAGCCTTGAGTTTCTCTCCGTTTAATTTGATGTTAGCTGTCGGCTTGCTGTAAATAGCCTTTATTATATTTAGGAATGACCCTTGTATCCCTAATCTCTCCAAAACCTTTATCATAAAAGAGTGCTGAATTTTGTCAAATGCTTTTTCAGCATCTAATGAGATGACCATATGGTTTTTTTTCCTTCAGTTTATTTATATGATGGATTACATTGATAGATTTTCGTATGTTGAACCAGCCCTGCATCTCTGGGATGAAGCCTACTTGATCGTAATGGATATTTTTTCTAATGTGTTCTTGGATTCGTTTTGCCAGTATTTTATTGAGAATTTTTGCGTCAATGTTCATGAGTGAGATTGGCCTGTAATTCTCTTTCTTGGTTGAGTTTTTGTGTGGTTTAGGTATCAGGGTAACTGTAGCTTTATAGAAGGAATTAGGCAGTGACTCTTGTGTTTCTATATTATGAAATACCTTAAGTAGTATAGGTATTAGGTCTTCTTGGAAGTTCTGGTAGAATTCCGCATTGAAACCATCTGGTCTTGGGCTCTTTTTGGTAGGGAGGTTTCTGATAACAGTTTCTAATTCTTTGCGACTAACAGGATGATTTAGAGCATTTACCTGGTCCTGGTTTAACTTTGGTATATGGTATTTATCTAAAAAACTGTCCATTTCTTTTACATTTTCCAATTTTGTGGCATACAGGCTTTTGTAGTAAGATCTAATGATTCTCTGAATTTCCTCTGTGTCTGTGGTTATGTCCCCCTTTTCATTTCTGATCTTATTAATTTGCGTGTTCTCCCTCTGCCGTTTGATTAGTTTGGCTAAGGGTTTGTCAATCTTGTTGATTTTCTCCAAGAACCAGCTTCTTGTTTCATTGATTCTTTGGATTGTTTTCTGTGTTTCTATTTTGTTTATTTCTGCCCTCAGTTTGATTATTTCTAGTCTTCTACTTCTCCTAGGTGAGTCTGCTTCTTTTTTTCCAGAGCTTTCAGGTGTGCTGTTAAGTCACCAATGAGTGCTTTCTCCGTTTTCTTTAAGTGGGCACTTAGTGCTATGAACTTTCCTCTTAGCACTGCTTTCATTGTGTCCCATAGGTTTGAGTATGTTGTGTCCTTGTTTTCATTAAATTCAAGAAAGACTTTAATTTCTTTCTTTATTTCTTCCTTGACCCAGGTGTGGGTCAGTAGTTGACTGTTCAGTTTCCATGAGTTTGTGGGCTTTCTGGGGGTAGCATTGTTGTTGAATTCTAATTTTAATCCATGGTGATCCGATAAGACACAGGTGGTTACTAATATTTTTTTGTAACTGTGGAAGTTTGCTTTGTTACCAAGTATATGGTCAATTTTCGAAAAGGTTCCATGAGCCGCAGAGAAGAAGGTATATTCTTTCCTTTTTGGGTGGAATGTTCTATAGATGTCTGTTAAGTCCATTTGGTTCATTACCTCCATTAAGTCTTTCAATTCTCTGTTAGGTTTCTGTCTGATTGACCTGTCCATTGGTGAGAGAGGAGTGTTAAAGTCTCCAACTATTAGTGTGTGTGGTTTGATGGCTGCCTTGAGTTCTAGAAGTGTTTCTTTTACATAAGTGGGAGCTTTTATATTAAGGGCATAGATATTCAGGATTGAGACTTCATTCTGATGGATTTTTCCTGTTATGAGTATAAAGTGTCCCTTTCCATCTCTTCTGATTGATTTTAGTTTGAAGTCAACTTTGTTGGAAATTAGTATGGCCACACCCGCTTGTTTCTTAGGGCCATTTGCTTGATAAACCTTTTCCCAACCCTTTACTCTGAGTAGGTGTCTGTCTTTGTGGTTGAGGTGTGTTTCTTGTAATCAGCAAAATGTTGGATTTTGTTTTCGTATCCAGTCTCTTAGCCTGTGCCTTTTTATAGGTGAATTGAGTCCATTGATATTAAGTGATATTAATGACCAGTGGTTGTTAACTTCAGTCATTTTTAGTAGTAGAGTTTGTGTGTTTCCCTTCTTCTAGTTGTGCTGGTGAAGGGTCGCTAGATGCCTGAGTTATTGTGGGCGTTGTTGGACTCCTTGGTTTGTGATTTTCCTTCTATTACTTTCTGCAAGGCTGGATTTGTGGCTGCGTATTGTTTAAATCTCTTTTTGTCCTGGAATATCTTGTTTTCTCCATCAATGGTGAATGCAAGCTTTGCTGGGTATAGTAGTCTAGGCTTGCATCCATGTTCCCTTAGTGTCTGTAGCACATCTATCCAAGCTCTTCTGGCTTTCATGGTTTCCATTGAGAAATCAGGTGTAATTCTGATAGGTTTCCCTTTATAAGTTACTTGACCTTTTTCCTTTGCAGCTCTTAATATCTGTTCTTTATTCTGTATGTTTTGTGTTTTGATTATTATATGGCATGGGGATGCTTTCTTTTGATCCAGTCTATTTGGTGTTCTGTAGGCTTCTTGTACCTTCATAGGAACATCCTTCTTTAGGTTGGGGAAGTTTTCTTCTATAATTTTGTTGAATATGTTTTCTGGGCCTTTGAGTTGTAATTCTTCTCCTTCTTCTACCCCAATTATTCTTAGGTTTGGTCTTTTCATGGTGTCCCAGATTTCCTGAATGTTTTGTGTTAAGAATTTGTTGATTTGTTTAGTTCTTTAATCTGTGAGTTTATTTCCTCTATACTATCTTCAGAGTCCGAGATTCTTTCTTCTATCTCTTGTATTCGGTTGGAAATACTTGTCTCTGAAGTTTCTGTTCGTTTACTCAGAGTTTCCATTTCCAGTCGTCCCTCAGATTGTGTTTTCTTCAATACCTCCATTTCATTTATCAGGTCTTGTACTGTTTCCCTTACCTGTTTGATTGCTTTTTCTTGTTTTTCTTGTTTTTCTTGGGTATCTTTGAGAGATTTATTTATTTCATCTACCTTTTTGTTTGTCATCTCCATTTCTTTATGGCAGTTTTTTACCTCCTGTTTAAGGTCCTCTATTATTTTTATAAAGTACTGTTTAAGGTCGGTTTCTTCTATATCTTCTGGGGTAGGGTGTTCAATTCTTGTTGTTTCGGGATGTCTGGATTGTGGTGATGTCATGTTACCTTTCATGTTGTTGGAGGAGCTCCTGCATTGGCGCCTGCCCATCTCTTCCTTCAAATAGAGCTGGGAGGCGTTTGGTGTCCTAGACCAATCTTTGCTGTGACTGAAACTGGTTGGATCTCCCCAGTGCCAGAGGAGGACCTATTCCTTGCGTCACAATCTGAAGAAGCCCGCACTCCCTTGCAGGAATCCTCAGACCTGCCTGGAGGCCAGAGTCTGACTCCTCTGAGTGGATGGCCTTAGAACAGGAGCAGGACACCAGTTCAGATGGAACTGAACTGGTGGAATACCACACAGCGAACCTGGCAGCACAATCTGAAGGAGCCCGCACCCCTCTGCAGGAATCCTCAGACCTGCCTGGAGGCCAGAGTCTGACCCCTTTGGCTGGATGGCCTTAGAACAGGAGTAGGACACCTGAGAACACTAGGGAAAGCTTGGGGGACACAGGGACGGAAGAAACAGACACAAGCCTGCAGAGGGAAGTGGGGGTAGGGAGTCTGTGCTCTCTTCCAGGGCAGGTTGCCCCAGGGTCCACATTCACTCACCAGTTCAGATGGAATGTCAGTGCACAGGATCAGGGATTCCAGCTTCTTTTGGTTTTTTGAGACAGAGTTTCTCTGCAGCTTTTTTAGAGCCTGGCCTGGAACTAGCTCTTGTAGACGAGGCTGGCCTCGAACTCACAGAGATCCGCCTGCCTCTGCCTCCCGAGTGCTGGGATTAAAGCCGTGCGCCACCACCACCCGGCCTATTAGACCTGTTTTTTGGTACCAACTACACAAGACAGTTTCAAATGGTGTACAATTTTGACAACACTCTGGCTGGACCTCCTCAAAACACTCAGAGGCTAGTTACAATTTCCTTGACCAAATGTTATTCTGGGAATTTTACCATCATTTGCTTTCACGGGACCCCCTGAGAAGAACGTCGCCCCCATGTCAGCTAGAAGCAATCTTAGAGGACGACGCCCCCTCTCCCAACAGAGTTTGCCCTCTGGTTTAGGGACATCATTTTGTAGTTGGTATAGGGTTGAGGGGATGGGGGAGGTATTATATGGACTCAGGGGTGTTTAAAATAAAAGGGGGGATTACTTGGTTTGATGGGATGATTGGTATTTGTGAATTATTGTTTTTAGAAAATTGCATTGTTGTTGATTCTTGTATATTGAACATTATATGTGAGTATGCTTCTACCTCTATTGTATGAGAGTATGCTTCTACCTCTGTTTAAAACAATTGTTATATTGAGCTATTTATCATACTGCAATGTACATTTCTACCCCTAATATTATTTGTGTAATGACATTGTTTACGTTTGGGGATATTGTCCTCATTTATTGCACAATTGTTTATTCTCATAGTCTCCAAGTTAGATAGGTATCGAGAATTATATATCAATAGTCATATATGTTTGTCATATTTATATTTAGGATATTCAGGTTTTTTAGATACATAGAAATTATATTTAGTATAGATAGTATAATCTTCAACCTCTTTGAAGAGCTGTAGAAAATGGCCTTTAATCTAATCTAGAGTTTTGTACTTATGAGACACAATCACTCCTGGCAACACTGCTCTACTCCCGAGAGAATGTTGAGCACCAAAGGCACTCCACTGAGAGCTTGTCTTCTTCTTGGCAGAACTGGCCTTTGGGCAAAGAAAAGCCCATATCAACTACTGACAAAGATTCAGAATATCCATAAATGGATAAAAAAGGATTGTCTTATCTTGCCAAGACAGGGTAGGACAGTTCTACAAAAAGTTCCTTGTCTTTAAAAAATGTTATGTCAGTTGTGTTAGGCCTTAGCCAAAGTTGGTTGCCTCAACATTGCAAAACGAAACTTTGGGTGACTGCCTAAGTAGTTAGTTGTCTCTGTCATTTGTTGCACATTTTGGAAGTTTCTTGTTTGTACTTCCTGGTTGCTTAAGTAATATTACTTCCCTTCTCAGATCTTTGATGGGGTTGAAGATTAGATAATTGTAGTTACCCTCTACATTATTTAGACTCCTTGAAATAGAATGTTTAGTAAAACTTTTGTTATATGTTTCTTCTTAATATTATTTGTTGTTTGTAATTTTATATTTATTATTTGTTCCTATTGAATATAGTTGTATTTGGTTTGGTTCTGTCTTATTTAGACAAAAGGGGGAGATGAAGGGGAAGCCTAGCCAAAAACCTTGTTTTGTAAGACGTGTCCCCCTTTGTCTAAAGGCGTGTCCCCCTTTGTCTAAAGGCGTGTCCCCCTTAGGCTAATATTGACTTATAAAATCTTGCAGGCCTGCGGCCCACCTGCTCTTTGTTTTCCTGCGCTCCTCACTGGAACCTTGGATCTGTAAGTTCCCTTTCCTTTCCTTTATTAAAACTGAATTATATATATTAAAGCTTGTCTGGTGAATCATAACTGCCGATCAACCACACACCTTCAAAATTCTAAGCTTTGCATTTTGAATCTAACTATCTGTTTGAATTTTCATTATGGACAGTTGAGGAAAAGAAAGAGTGTGACATAATGAGATTCACAATGAGAGTCAGTGAAGACAATCCAGCATTGGCATTGATTTGTTGCTTTCACTATGAATGGTTAAGTTGAAATACTTGGCTTTTCAGGAGGTGTACATGCTGACCTAATTTATCATTATTCAGAACAATAAAATTAAAGTTGTGGGCATGCTAAGGACAAAGTGATGGGAACAGGTAATATCTAATTCTATTATTTGTGGAAAATGTTCTAATTCTCACAATTCTCAGTGGTTTCTGTCTGAATCCCCTATTTCCACTTCACTTTCTAAGAATCCCATCATATTCAAGCCATTCGTAGAATCTGCTTTAAAGACCTCTCATGTTTGTATTAACCCTAAATCACAGTGTCTTGTCAAAAAGTCTCTTCAAATCTGAACTATATTTCTTTGAAAACTGTCCATAAATAAACACGTTTAACAGTTGTACACCCAAATTTTGAGTCTGTAGTTGTATTTAGTTTTTGAGAATGACCAAAGGTCATCCATTAATTAGATAGATGGAGTTTAATATTTTTTCCTGTATCTACTGTAGGGGTGATCTGGTTTCCTCATATGTTTTTAATAGTTATTTTTTAAAGACGGTGTCCTGTCATATTTTTAAGGCTAGTTTATTTTATTATTATTATTATTATTATTATTATTATTATTATTATTAAAAATTTCCGCCTCCTCCCCACCTTCCATTTCCCGCCTCCTCCCTTAACTCCCCTCCTCCTCCAGTTCCAGTCCAAGGAGCAGTCAGGGTTCCCTGCCCTGCAGGAAGTCCAAGGTCCAACCCCTTCCATCCAGGTCCAGGAAGGTGCACATCTAAACAGACTAGGCTCCCCCAAAGCCAGTACATGCGGTAGGATCAAAACTCAGTGCCATTGTTCTTGGCTTCTTAGTTAGCCCTCATTGTCCACCACGTTCAGAGAATCACATTTTATCTCATGCTTTTTCAGTCATAGTTGAGCTGGCCTTGGTGAGCTCCCATTAGACCAGCGCCACCATCTCAGTGGGTTGGCGCACTCCTTGCGGTCCTGACTTCCTTGCTCATGTTCTCCCTCCTTCAGCTCCTCATTTGGGCCTTGGGAGCTCAGACCTGCCCTCGAATGTGGGTCTTTGTCTCTATCTCCGTCCATTGCCAGAAGAAACTTCTATGGTGATATGCAAGATATTCATCAGTATGGTTATAGGAAAGGGCCATTTCAGGCTCCCTCTCCTCAGCTTCCCAAGAAACTAGCTGGGGACATCTCCATGGATACCTGGGAACCTTTCTAGAGTGAAGTTTCTTGCTATCCTTAAAATGGCTCCTTTAATTAAGATATCTTCTTCCCTTCACCCCTATCCACCCTTCCTCCATCCCAAACATCCCATTCCCCCATCCTGCCTCCTCACTTTTCTCTCCACATCTCCCTATCACCCCTTACTGCCATCCCACCCCTACCCCCAATATCCCAATTTTTGACTGGCAATCTAGTCTACTTCCAGTATCCAGAAGGATAACTCTATGTTTTCCTTTGGGTTCACCTTCTTATTTAGCATCTCTAGGATCAAGAATTATAGACTCACTGACCTTTATTTATGTCTAGAATCCACTGATGAGTAAGTACATACCAAATTCATCTTTTTGGGTCTGGGTTACCTCACTCAGAATAGTGTTTTCTATTTCCATCCATTTGCATGCAAAGTACAAGATGTCATTGTTTTTTTTTTTTTTTCCGCTGAACAGTACTCTAAAGTGTATATATCCCACACTTTCTTTATCCATTTTTCAATTGAAGGGCATCTAGGTTGTTTCCAGGCTCTGGCTATTACAAATAATGCTGCTATGAACATAGTTGAACAAATGCTTTTGTAACATGGTAGGGCATCTCTTGGGTATATTCCCAAGAGTGGTATTGCTGGATACTGGGGTAGGTTGATTCCGAATTTCCTGAGAAACCGCCACACTGCTTTCCAAAGTGGTTGTACAAGTTTGCATTTCCACAAGCAGTGGATGAGTGTACCCCTTTCTCCACATCCTCTCCAGCAAAGGCTATTCTTAGTGTTTTTTATTTTAGCCATTTTTACAGGTATAAGATGGTATCTCAAAGTTGTTTTGATTTGCATTTCCCTGATTGCTAAGGAGGTTGAGCATGACCTTAAGTGTCTTTTGGCCATTTGAACTTCTTCTGTTGAGATTCTCTGTTCAGTTCAGTGCCCCATTTTTTAATTGGGTTAATTAGCATTTTAAAGTCTAGTTTCTTGAGTTCTTTATATATTTTGGAGATCAGACCTTTGTCTGTTGCGGGGTTGGTGAAGATCTTCTCCCAATCACTAGATAGCCCTTTTGTCTTAATGACAGTCCTTTGCTTTACAGAAGCTTCTCAGTTTCAGGAGGTCCCATTTATTCAATGTTGCCCTTAATGTCTGGGCTGCTGGGGTTGTACATAGGAAGTGGTCTCCTGTGCCCAAGTGTTGGAGAGTACTTCCCACTTTCTCCTCTAACAGGTTCAGTGTGCTCAGATTGATATGGAGGTCTTTAATCCATTTGGACTTGAGTTTTGTACATGGTGATAGATATGGATCTACTTTCATTCTTCTACAGGTTGACATCCAGTTATGCCAGCACCATTTGTTGAAGAAACTTTCTTTCTTCCATTGTATTCTTTTAACTCCTTTGTCAAAAATCAGGTGTTCATAGGATTGTGGATTAATATCTGGGACTTTGATTCGATTCCATTGGTCAACATCCCTGTTTTTGTGCCAATACCGAGCTGTTTTCAATACTGTAGCTCTGTAATAGAGTTTGAAGTCAGGGATGGTAATGCCCCCGGAAGTACTTTTTTGTATAGGATTGTTTTTGCTATCCTGGGTTTTTTGTTTTTCCATTTAACATTGATTATTGTTCTCTCAAGGTCTGTGAAGAATTTTGATGGGATTTTGATGGGGATTGCATTGAATCTATAGATTGCTTTTTGTAGAATTGCCATTTTTACTATGTTGATCCTCCCAATCCAAGAGCAAGTGAGATCCTTCCATTTTCTGGTATCCTCTTCAATTTCTTTCTTCAAAGACTTAAAGTTCTTTTCAAATAGATCTTTCACTTCCTTGGTTAGAGTTACCCCAAGATAATTTATGCTATTTGTGGCTATCATGAAAGGTGATGCTTCTCTGATTTCCCTCTCTGCTTTTATATCCTTTGTGTATAGGAGGGCAACTAATTTTTTGGAGTTGATCTTGTATCCTGCCACATTACTAAAGGTGTTTATCAGCTGTAGGAGTTGTTTGGTAGAGTTTTTGGGGTCGCTTATGTACACTATCATATCTTCTGCAAATAATGAAAGTTTAACTTCTTCCTTTCCATTTTGAATTCCCTTGATCTCCTTATGCTGTCTTATTGCTATTGCTAGAACTTCAAGCACTATATTGAAGTGATATGTAGAGAGTGGGCAGCCTTGTCTTGTTCCTGATTTTAGTGGAATGGCTTTGAGTTTCTCTCCATTTCTGTCAGCTTGCTGTAAATAGCTTTTATTATATTTAGGAATGAACCTTGTATCCCTAATCTCTTCAAGACCTTTATCATAAAAGGGTGTTGAATTTTGTCAAATGTTTTTTCAGCATCTAATGAAATAATCATATGTTTTTTTTTCTTTCAGTTTATTTATCTGATTGATTACATTGATAGATTTTCATATGTTGTACCAGCCCTGCATCTCTGGGATGAAGCCTACTTGATCATAATGGATAATTTTTCTAATGTGTTCTTGGATTCGTTTTGCCAGTATTTTATTGAGAATTTTTGTGTCAATGTTCATGAGTGAGATTTGCCTGTAATTCTCTTTCTTGGTTGAGTCTTTGTATGGTTTAGGTATCAGGGTAACTGTGGCTTCATAAATGGAATTTGGCAATGACTCTTATGTTTCTATATTGTGAAATACATTAAGGAGTATATGTATTAGCTCTTCTTGGAAGTTCTGGTAGAATTCTGCATTGAAACCATCTGGTCCTGGGCATTTTTTGGTAGGGAGGTTTCTGATAACAGCTTCTAATTCCACGGGACTAACAGGTCTATTTAGATAGTTCACCTGATTTTGGTTCAACTTTGGTATATGGTACTTATCTAAAAAACTGTCCATTTCTTTTACATTCTTTTACATTTTCCAATTTTGTGGCATACAGGCTTTTGTAGTAAGATCTAATGATTCTCTGAATTTCCTCTGTGTCTGTGGTTATGTCCCCCTTTTCATTTCTGTTCTTGTTAATTTGCTTGTTCTCTCTCTGCCATTTGATTAGTTTGGCTAGGGGTTTGTCAATCTTGTTGATTTTCTTCATTGATTCTTTGGATTGTTTTCTGTGTTTCTGTTTTGTTGATTTCAGCCCTCAGTTTGATTATTTCCAGTCTTCTACTCCTCCTGGATGAGCGTGCTTCTTTTTTTTTCTAGAGCTTTCAAGTGTGATGTTAAGCCTCCAATGTGTGCTTTCTCTGTTTTCTTTAAGTGGGCACTTAGTGCTATGAACTTTCCTCTTAGCACTGCTTTCATAGTGTCCCATAGGTTTGAGTATGTTGTGTCTTTATTTTCATCAAATTCAAGGAAGACTTTAATTTCTTTCTTTATTTCTTCCTTGACCCAGGTGTGGTTCAGTAGTTGACTGTTCAGTTTCCATGAGTTTGTAGCCTTTCTGGGGTTAGCATTGTTGTTGAATTCTAGCTTAAAGCTAGAATTCATGGTGATCTGACAAGGCACAGGTGGTCACTAATATTTTTTTTGCATCTGTGAAAGTTTGCTTTGTTACCGAGTATGTGGTCAATTTTCGAGAAGAAGGTATATTCTTTCCTATTTGGGTGGCATGTTCTATAGATGTTTGTTAAGTCCATTTGTTTCATTAACTCCATTAATTCTCTTTTTATTTGTTAGGTTTCTGTTTGATTGACTTGTCCATTTGTGAGAGATGTATGTTGAAGTCTCCTAATATTAGTCTGTGTGATTTGATGACTGCCCTAAGTTCTAGAAGTGTTTCTTTTACATAAGTGGGTGTTTTTATATTAGGGGCATAGATATTCAGGATTGAGACTTCATTCTGATGAATTATTCCTGTTATGAGTATAAAATGTCCATCTCTATCTCTTCTGATTGATTTTAGATTGAAGTCAATTTTGTTAGAAATTACTATGGCCACACCTGCTTGTTTCTTAGGTACATTTGCTTGATAAAGCTTTTCCCAACCCTTTACTCTGAGTAGATGTCTGTCTTTGTGGTTGAGGTGTATTTCTTGTAAACAGCAGAATGTTGGATCCTGTTTTTGTATCCAATCTCTTAGCCTGTGCCTCTTTGTAGGTGAATTGAGTCCATTGATATTCAATGATATTAATGACCAGTGGTTGTTAACTCTCGTCATTTTTTTTGGTAGTAGAATTTGTGTGTTACCTTTCTTGGAGATGTGCTGGCAAGGGGTTGCTAGATGACTGAGTTATTGTAGGCAGTGTTGGCATTGTTGGGTTTTTTGGGTTGTGATTTTCTTTCAGTTACTTTCTGTAAGGCTGGATTTGTGGCTACACATTGTTTAAAGTTGTTTTTATCCTGAAATATTTTGTTTTCTTCATTGATAGTGAATGAAAGCTTGGCTGGGTATAGCAGTCTGGGCTTGCACCCATGCTTTCTTAGTTTCTGCAGTACCTCTATCCAGGACCTTCTGGCTTTCATGGTTTTCATAGAGAAGTCCGGTGTAAGTCTGATAGGTTTACCTTTATAAGTTACTTGACCTTTTTCTTTTGCAGCTCTTAATATTCTTTCTTTAATCTGTATGTTTTGTGTTTTGATTATTATATGACGAGAGGAAGTTTTTTTTTTTTTTAATCTAGTCTATTCGGTGTTCTGTATGCTTCTTGAACCTTCATAGGAATATCTTTATTTAGGTTGGGAAAGTTTTCTTCTATAATTTTGTTGAATATATTTTCTGGGCCTTCGATCTGTAATTCTTCCCCCTCTTCTACCCCTATTATTCTTAGGTTTGGTCTTTTTATTGTGTCCCAGATTTCCTGAATGTTTTGTGATGAGAATTTGTTGGATTTGCTGTTTTCTTTGATCAGTGCCTTTATTTTCTCTATGGTATCTTGAGAATCTGAGATTCTTTCTTCTATCTCTTGTATTCTATTGGTTATGCTTGTTTCTGTAGTCTCTGTTTGTTTACCTAGATTTTCCATATCTAGCTGGCCCTTGGTTTGTGTTTTCTTCCTTGACTCCATTTCAGTTTTCAATTCTTTAACTATTTCCATTACCTGTTTGTTAGTTTTTTCTTGATTTTCCAGGGTATCATTTATGGATTTACTCATTTCTTTGAACTTTTTGTTATCCTTCTCACCCATTTCTTTAAGGGAATTTTTCATATCCAGTTTAAGGGTCTCTATCACTTTTATAATGTCAATTTTTCCACTTCTTCTAGATTAGTGTGTTCAAGTTCTTCTATTGTAAGATCGATATATTCTGGTATTTTCATGTTGTTTTTCTGATTGTTGGAGGGATTCTTGCCTTGGCGCCTGCCCATCTCTTCTTTCAAACGCTTTCCAATAGTTCCTCTGGTACAGGATTATGGCCCCCTTGTTGGCCAGGGACCCCTCCGATGGATTTTCTGTTACAGGATAAGGGCTCCTTGTTGGGCAGGTACACCTCCAATGGGTCTTCTGTTACAGGATATTGGCTCCTTGCTGGGCAGTTATCTCTGACAAAAGGCCCAGCATACCACCAGCAAGCTGAGTGAAACAAAGGATCTCCCGCCATTCACCACCGGGTCCCAGCCCCAAAATGGGCCGAGCAGGGGGTCCTGTGGCCCTGAAGGAGGGGAGGGGTGCCTTAGGGATGCTGGGATGGGGTAGGAAGAGAAGGGCAGTGGCCGCAGGGAGAAACCCCTGCAGAATGACCAGAAATATTAGGGGGTCAAGGAATCTTCAGGCTAGTTTTGAACTGATAGGAAAGTGGCACTCTTAGGTTAGCATTCCCACTCTTTAGACTGCAGAATGTGACAGTGTGTCTGACTCCAGACTATGTTCTGTAGTAGGAGAACTGCTTGTTTGTTCCTGGCTGCTCAGCCCTGGAATAACCACACAGAAACAATTTATTTAAGTCTCTGCTTGGCCAATTGCTTAAGCATACTAGAGCTAGCTCTTATATCTTTGGTTAACCCATTTGTATTTGTATTGTATTTGTATTTGTATTTGTATGAGGATCATGGCCGACCAGCAAGTTCCCGGATAGCAACTCACGTCTTTCCCCTCTATTAGCTCCATGGCATCTCCTGACTCTGCCTTTTATCTCCCAGCATTCACTTTACTTTCCCAGCCTAGCTCTGTTTTTTCCTGTTATATGCCCAAAGCAGTTTCTTTATTAAATAATGGTAATCCCACATCACTTTCCCTTTTTTGTTTAAATAAAAAGGAAGGTTTTAACTTTAACATAGTAAAACTATATATAACAAAATAGGTTTCTGGCAAGAATTACAGTTACAACATGTATATCTATATTATCTTTTATAGTAACTAAGGAAAACTATAACTATAACTATGTATCTATTCTTCAACTCCATCAACGACTGCAAAAGGATATAATAATACCTAAGTAAATAGGAAGTGCATTGTAGGCAAATTCCAGAAGTCTAGAATTGACAGAGTCATCTCACTGTCTGTTCAGTCACCCAAAGTTCTTTGGTAATGTTGTGGTTACCCATCCTCAGTCTATGTGCATATAGTACCTGGCAGATTTTTTTTCATGAAGCAGGAAATTTCAAAGACAGCTCTACTAATACTGACAATTTGTCCGTTACTTTCTTCTGTATCCTGTAGAATGTCTGGCAGACTCTTTCATAAAGCAGAAAACCCAAAGAACCACATCACCCTTAGGCAAATTCAGCACTCATTTTTCTATGGGTCCTATAAGTTCAGTTTATACAGCATATCATCAAGTAGTCCAGGCAAGTACAGTTTCTTGACGAAATGGAGCCTCTTCAATGCCCATCATTCTCTTGAAGTAGTTGGTGCTGCTAGGAGCAAATATGTCTCATTGTCATGAAAAATCCTAAGTTCTTAAAACATTTTAAATGCCATATTCTGAAGGTCTCTGAAAGATTTAATAATACCTATCTAACTGAAGTATATCTCTATATATCTAGAAAACCTAACATGACTATGAGCTTGACTATTATAGTTATCTATTAACCTATATTTCTTAATTATACATTACATTTTTAAATGAGCTTCACAAACACATTATCTTAATCAAGAGATGAAATATACATATAACAAAGTTGATCTTAATTTTGTATCAATAAACCAATATCCATAGCAATGCAAATCTCTATAGCATATCCCCCTTTAAATGTAAACAAGCATTTATTTATAAACAATATGTGGAAATTTGGGCATAGTTCTATTCAAACTTTTTGTCGGGTAAAGTATTTTTGGGGGTGTTCACAGTGACTTTTTGGTAATCTTGGTCCATTAAACCAGATTAGTCTGGAATAAATCCACAGGTTCTTATCTTTTATGGAAACAGAAGCAGAACCTCTTTCCAGATTAACATACCCTTAGACCCAGATTCTGAAGTCATGATACCTTTAAAATATATAGGTTGATTTAACTTAGTAGCCCATATAATGAGATTTCTCTCAGTACTTAGCCCCTTCACAGTCAAAAAATTCAAAGAAAACATAATAATATACATAATCCAGATGCTCTGTGTATATTTCATCTTTACTTAAAATAGGCTTATTTTACTCCCTTTTCTACAAGTATAATATTTATTTTATTATCTTTACTGCTTTAATCTATGACCGTACTCTTTTATATTACATTTACTGTTTCTTTTTTCTTTTTGTTTTCTCTCGCAAGCCTATGTAGATTTTTTAAACACACTGTGTCTTATTTAGAGGTCTTTTATGTTTGAATCTGTTTTTATTGTATATCTGTAATCATATTCTGACCAGAAACACCCTTTTTATTAAAATGCTAAGCAGGCTTAGTTAGGGCCAACATGGCCCTGCCTACTTGTTCCACTCAATCCAACATGGCAAGAGGCATGTTTGCTGCCTCTGAGAGCCATTTTTTGGTGCACAGCAGGTCTATGCTACCATTAAGCAAGTTGCCACACAGACCCCATTTAAGTGCTCCATAACCAGACCTCCTGAAAGAGTTCGAGCCATTTGTATTGCTGAGTCTGGAATCTGCAGCTTTTTTTTTTTTTTTTAAAAAAAAAAGAAGCTGTGCAGTTCTTACTGCACCTCCTTGCAAACAGAGCCTATCTAAAAACTTGCTGCTAGCAAGAAACTGCCCTTGGCTCCTGTTTTTGTGGGTGTAAAAGTCTATAAAAAAACTTTCTTGAACTTTTTGTGGAAATTTTTAGCCCATGCTTGTGCACCAATTTGTAGTAGGATGAATGCTTATTTGTTCCTGGCTGCTCAGCCATGAAATAATCACACAGAAACTGTATTATTTAAATCCCTGCTTGGCCAATCACTTAAGCTTACTGCTAGCTAGCTCCTATATATTTGGTTAAGCTATTTCTATTATTTTATATTTTACCATGAGAATCGTGGCCTACCAGCAAGGTTCCAGCAGGCAGCTCACATCTTTCCCCTCTGGTGTCTCCATGGCAGCTCCTGACTCTGTCTTCTTTCTCTCAGCATTCAGTTTAGTTTTTCCGCCTAGCTCTGTTCTTCCCTGTTATAGGCACAAAGCAGCTTCTTTATTAATCAATAGTAATCACAGGATTATGGCAAAGGTAATGGTAAACACAGAGGGGAATCCTACATCAATGTTCTAATATTCTATGCTCTACCAAACAGATGCTATATGGGACAAAAGGAGATGGTAATTACAAATGAAACAGAGCATGAGATACCTTCTGCCAGCATCCAAATATATCCTGAGATCACAATTCCTGTGAGTGTCTATAATTCTTCAGGTCAGAGGTAACAGTATACAGATCTCATACATCCCAGACAAGGCATCAGAATTCAGTTTATTTTTTTTTAGTAGTTTTAGAGACTACCTGCGGGATCAGCATGCATCAGAAATTTTCATTTACACTTGCAAATAAAGACAATCAGAATTCAGAAGGAAAAGGAAATAGGTCTGTAGGACCATTGGGGTTAATTTAAAAAGAAGAGGATGAAAGGAGTGGTATTAGCAGAGGCAGAAGATGCTATCATGCTTGTACTTGATGGAAGGAAGACTTGATACTAAGGGATTAGCCCATGGAAGAACAGTATAAGGAGGGAGATTGCCCAGACTACCATGAACTCATTTTCAAAACACTGTAACTCAGTTAATTTCTTGGTTGCATTCACTACATTATTCCAGATTGCTAATGTTTCCCTCTAAAATAAATCTGATGAGACTTGAGGAATGTGTTTGAGAAGGTTATTATTCTTTTAATATAATAATGCTTCTCATTGTCAAAAACTCAAACTGTGTTTAAAAGCTGTTGTGTATGACATATGTTACATAAATTAATTCTTTACATGGTTCATTCAAGCTGGCATATCTGGAATTTGAATCTTACTTTATCTGGTTCTAGGATAAGATTAACTTCATGTTATAGAAGAAAAAAATAACTTAGAAATATTAGGCAATGCAATAAATGCTGGGACATGATATAGAGTGGGGGGGAGATCTAATCAAAATCAAGTAAGTGCTGTCAGTCAGGGGGAGCCAATTTTAACTGAATGGAGACAAGTTCTGACGCTAAAACTCACCGGCTCAGTGGAAATCATTTATGTGAGTTATATGACAATGGGAATTGTGAACTGGCACAGGATAGGCCATATACCTTCACTTGGAAATGGTAGACAAGGTGGGAAGCTGTGAGGAAAGAGCATAAATGAAGCCTTCAGCTGTTGGGGGAGGAAGAAATGCAGTCAGTGATTGATTAAACGTTTGAACATAACATAAACAAAGGGTAACTTCTATGAGTTTCTGGAATTCATTATCTCTTTCCCTGGGCATTCCGGACAATCAATGTGTCATGCCTGTAGAGGTGTGCATACCCATGGAGCCTCTGTTACTGTGGGAGGAAGGGTCCAACACTGTACTTCTTGGACTTTCTTGTAGAACATTGAACTTGAGATCCAGGCTGGATGGAGTTCATACTTGCTTTCCTTTAACCTAGAACATTATGAAAATGCAAGTCGCTTGGGAGGCTAGCTGTGGAGGCTAGCTGTCTGGAGAAGTCAGATCACTACTGCCTTGGAGAACTGTGACTATGCCACGTAATTGGGTATCATAGATAAATACAGAGACATTGCACTTTCTTTGTGAAAGGTCACATATCTATCTTACAGAGAATAAAGTCTTCGTTGTGCTACATGACTCATTTCTTCATTTTTACCAATCTTGTCCATTGGTAGAAAGATTATGACACAAGAAAGAATCATTCATCATTCCAGCTTCTCTCAAATTCTGAAGGTTTGGAAATGATCAGGCACTACAATGGTCAGGAGTTGTGTAACAGCTTCACCTTGTGGATGGAAAATGCAATTGTTAGAAGCTATTCATATTTAAGAGTGACTTCAGTGAATTGCTGAGTTTGGGGATAAAGTCTCTAAAGACACAGTCAAGATTCAGTGAGACCATGGGAATGGAACCCTACCCTTATAGAACTGCTATCTTTTAAGAGAGTCTTCTCTCCCTCCCATTATTTTTCCTTGCTATCTTAGCCCCTTTGTTCCCTTTCCCTCTCTCCTTTTCTATCATCATTTCCCCTACCCCTGACTACATAATTCCTCACAGACATAAGTTTGAAGCAGCAGCAGCTGGTTATAAGCCAGCAGGAGTGGCCTTACCAGATACTGACTAGATCAGTGAGAAAATATTGTTTTGTTGTTTATAGCATTTTGATTTTTAGGTCAACTCTAAGATACTCAGTCTCACTTTTTATATGCAACCTCTGTGGATTCTGTTCTCTGAACTTGGAAGTTAAGAGCAATGAAGATCCTGTTACTCAGCTTGGTCTGCTGGCAGATGAAATACAATCCTAATTAATATTAATAATAAAAACCCAGAGTCAGATATTGGGGTAAATGTTGAAAGATCAGAGAAGTAAAGGACCAGCCACAGTCACCTCTTATCTCTCTGACTGCTCAGACCAAAAAAGCCAAGATCTTGTCTATACCCCTCCTTATCACCACCTCTCTCCATCCAGCCTCATCACTTCCTGTTTCTCTGTAGAGACCTCCAGATCTCTATGATTAACTAGTGGCAACCTCCACCCTTTGATTTCCACAAAGCTTTATTTGTCAGAAGACAAACAAAATATCACAACAGGCAGAGATAGACTTTTTAAATAAAGGACTTGGCATGAGTAATGCACAGTCTGATATCAAAGGACTGTGATGACAATGGATAAGATGTAAGGGAGAATACAACAGTCTTTTTTTGTGGGGAGAGAGCTGTCTTTACTTAATGTTTAAATTTTATGTATGTATGTATGTATGTGTGGGTGTGTGTGTTTAAATGCATGTGTTTTACTTGCAGGCACCTATAGGCAACATGTTTGTGCAGTACCACAGAGGCCAGAAGAGGGTGTTGAGGACCCTCTGGAACTGTGGTTACAGAGAGTTTTGAGTTAAATGTGGGTTCTAAGAGATAAAACTGGGTCTTCTGGAGGAACAGCCATTGCACTCTCTCCAGTCTAGAGATAACAGTACTTAAAACATTTACCCTCTGACTCTCCAGGAGACACTGCACAGTAACTAATAGCTAAATCATAATCCCCCAGTCCTCCTTCTCCAGGGCAAGACTCCAGTGTCAAGACAGTGACACAATGGGACAGGGTTAGCTCTCAGAGCTGTTTTTACCATGGAAAACAAATAATGCTGCCCTTCCCCAGCACTCACCCTTCTATTACAGCCATCATTTCTGGTCCACATGATTCAATAGTTATTTTATGGTGAAAACCAAAAGGTGAGTCAGATTTTCAGGGTGATGCTCTCGCTAAAGGTTAGTTCCAGGTCTCCATCCCTCTCCACCTCAGAGGCTGTGTAGCGTTCTGGTTGGCCCATCCTGCACCTATAGCACAACTCCTAGTCATCAGCAGTGGAATCTTTCCCACAAAGCATGAGACTACAAATAGGCTTCTGATCATACATCATCTCTACAATGGAACTCTTACCTCAAATTCCTACTGTCTGCCCAAAGTATGAGCCTTCACTCTAACTTTTGCACCTCACATGATCACACATTACTTCATAGTGTTAAAGATGAGAGATGTTTGATGATTGAAAGTTATTTTGGTTTTCTCATATTAACATTGACACTGACTGAAAGGATTATGCTTCATCAAAATGACTACTTGGGGAAACTGCCAAGTTGGAATTTATTTAAAACTGAGCTTCAGTCTTATCTAAATGTCACACAAAGTTACTTATTCTTATAAATGTTGATCACTCTTCATAATATTTATATCTAGTGTCTGTGTGATTTCTTCCTGTGAATTACCACTTCTTTAATTTATGACTGGGGTGGAAGGCTCAGTCAGTATCTTCAGAAATGTAGCCTCTGATAGGTTGACTGCCCATGGTACAATTAGTAGTCTTATACTAATACATACATTGGCAGCATAAAGTAGAATCAATAAGATTTAAAGTGACACATGGAGTTGGCAAGAAGAGGTGGAAGAGTTATGGGGGTGTCTCAGATGGGGTTTTTATTTCTGTGAAGAGACAATATGACCATGGTAACTCTTATAAGAAAAGCGTTTAGTTGAAGGGACACACAGTTTTCTAGATTCAGTTCATTATCATCATGGTGGGGACCATAGCAGCATGAAGGCAGACATGTTGCTAGAGAAGTAGCTGAGAATCCTGCATCTTGCAGGCAACAGGAGGTCTGGGGCAGTTTAATGACTCAGTATATGATCTCATTAGGTGTAAAGTTATATGTCTCAATTCTTGCATTAGAAATCATGGTGAGATAAGAAGCCCATAGTAGAATCAGGATGGACCTGATGAACATAAAGTGTGATTTCTAAGTTTTAAATTTTAAGTGCATTTCTAGACTCTAGTAGGCAATGGGTCCAGTTGTCATAGGGATAATGACTCAGAAGGACTTCCTGTGTTATTAGTTAAAGGCCAGAAAAGATTCCATTTCTGTGCTGGATCCTTTTGGGACCTTGAACTATACCCCAGCCCCCAGGATAAGCTGAAGGCTGCAGAAGAGCTGAAGGCCACCCACAGCCCCCAGGATAAGCTGAAGGCTATAGGACCCCTCTTTAGGGGAAGTATTAGCTAATGAAGAAACCTAAGTTACATAAAGTCGCTGACTGCAGTCCATTCCCACACCCAACTTCCCCTATCAGCTGGGTGATATCAGCTGGGTAATATTTCAAGCAGCTCCTGCAGACAGCACAGGGTCAGCAGATGTCTGGAGGGTGTAACCAAGGGGGCTGTGCTATCCCCCTTAGATACTAATAGCTTATCAGGAGCTAAGAGCTGAGCTTTACCTCACCTTTAGCCAATTGTGATATAGGATACATAGTTTTATATTTTGAGATTGTAACCTTCTGATTGTTTTGTGTTTTTTGTCTTTATAAACCCCATACAATAGTAGATGGGGTCCTTCTCCCTTCATCTGCTGTGTCAGACTGTGAGGCAGCGAACCCGTACTAGCCTGTACCTAATAAACGAAACCTTGCTTTTGCATTCAGAAGTGTGGCTCCATGGTAGTCTTCTTGGGGGTCCTTGGACTCAGGCACAACATTTGGGAGCTTGTCCTAGATCTCCAAGACCCCCAGACCTTCGCCCTGAAGGTTTCCGGACCACCTGTGAGTGATATTGTCTGTCAGATGTTTGTAGCTGTGATTTCTGTCTGACCTCAGTTCTGTGTGAATCTGGTAGCCTGCTAGCAGGCAGTTCCGGAGGTTCCCCTTTCTTTGTGGGTTGAAAATTCTCTTTCCTTTCAAAGCAGTCCAGTTGGTGTTTGTAGCGGTATGCTGTGTCTGAGCCTGTGAGGTGGTCGATGTCTTGAGCAGCTGACAGACATGTCAGTAGAGCCGAGGTCATGGGCATCCAAGAAGACATTCTGGAGCCCACTGGGGGAGCAGGCCCACATCTGGAGGAAATTGGATCCTCCCTGTTGTTCAGAACCCTTGAAAGGAGCCTGGAGTCTGTGCAGAGTGGAAAAGCAGGTTCTGACCAGCTTCCTCTTTGGAGGGCGTGGAATCCTGTCTGGAGGATAAGTCCTCAATAACCTGGAGCCTCCACAGGGAGCCAGGGTCTCATATGGTCTTTGGAATCGTGGATGCACCCCAAGCCAGGGGAGGTAGCCACAGTTTCAGACCTCTGAGTTTTTGAGTCCTCACTGTTTTCTTCCTGTAGCTTTCATTTGTTGTCTGATTGTTGTCTCTTTGTTTATTGTGTTTGAGACTGGACTGACGAGGACTGAAAAAAATGGAGCACAACTTAAAAAGGGGAGTGCACAACAGGAACAATAGAACCCTGGATGCTGCTGCTGATGACTTGTGAGCAGTCCACCTAGGGTCTGCACTACTAGCTCTGAGCCAGGTCTGATGGCAGAGAATACACTGTCTGGAAGCTGAGAGCCAAACCGCGAGACTGCGGGAAGTGCCAGGCAGCAGAGGACCTGGGGCTCTAAGGTGGCAAAGCTCCCTGCATGCTGGAGTCCTGGGGTCCCTCTGGAGGTGGTAACCTGGGCAGGGCTAGGTTGGCGAGCAACCGACTGGGGGTAGAAGGTGGAGGCAGCGGATTGGAACAGCCCTGGCAAGAGGAGAAAACAGGCTACAACAAGCATGGGGGTCAGGACTTGCAGCTGACCAAGAAGCGCCACAGTCTCCGCGAACAGCTAGGGAGGCGCCCGGGAGACACCTGCGAAGTGAGCATTTTCCTCTATTGTCCTCTGCAGGCCCTGTCTTGGCTTCTTGAGGGTCTCTGCAGGTCTCTTTGGGCAGGAGGGAGGGACCTGCACACCTGTGCATAGGGAACTGATTGCTTAAAATTGAAAAAAAACTGCTCGAATATAAAACAGAGAATCTGAGATTATGAGCAGAGAAAAGTTAACAAAAATTTTTTTTTAGGAGCATTGGCAGCCAAGGACACTCTCTGTGCTTACCAATGCTGCCCCCTCTCTTTCCTTAGCCAAGTTCTTCTTCAGTGTGATAATATTCAAGGTCTCTTCTACTGGCCAACAGTTTCCCATCTTAACCCTTTTCTGTCCTGATACTACTTATAAGAAATGTTAAGTTATACCAACCTGTATACTTTAGTAAACGTTGATTTTAAAGTAAAAGTCAAAGATGCATTATATTTGGGACAAATTATGCTTTTGTTTCCACAAGAAAAAAATATATGGGTGTTAGTCATTTAGAGCCAATGGTTTATAAATACTTATCACCTTTGTAGGAAATTGGGTACAAATTATTATTGATTAATATATATATATATATTTCTGCCTTTGTTTTAAATGTTATTTCTATACAATGTTCTTGACTGCTGAAAAAAATTACAGGAAAAGACTTTGATGGAAATTTGCATGTTTTCTAAAAAAATGAGAGGAGAGACAAGAACGTTTTTGATGGAGGTTTTATGTTGTCTGGAAAAAAAAGGGCAGGAGCCTGAAATAATAGAGAGACAGAAAATTGCAGAAGATATATGGAAAGTCACAGAGGGTATGTAAAAAGTTGTAAAAGGCCAGAGAATGTGAACTATGTTTGCTGTGGTTTCTTGTACCTGCAAATACTAAATTTGAAAAGAAAACATAGAAATAAACTAAATGTTTAACATATTAGGTTAACTCTGGCTTTAAAAAGTATTATTTATTTTGTTAAAAGGTTATGTATATTTCTAGAGAAAATTATGCATGTTTGTTTTGTTGAAAATCGTCTATGGTCACTGTAAGTTTTGTACTTATAATTTTTCTCTGAGCTCTGGTCACTAGATTTGGGTTAGTAGGAATTTGGATGTCTTTTTAATGTAGATAATGTTAAAACTGTTTTTATGCTGTTCTTTATTGAAAAGCTGCACATCAATGCTTTTATACACAAGAATACACTTTGCCCTGTCAGTTAAACCTTGTAATTCAAGAGTCACCCAGGTAAAAGACATAAAGGAATCACAAGGAACAGATGTGAAAGTCCAGTGATAAGGATGGAACACCAATTCCAGGTGATAGTCACCAGAAGCGTCAGCTACAATAAAATAAAATAGGCTATGGAACATTTGTGCTTATAAAATGTTTTAGATTGTTAATGTCTTGATTTTAAAAAGTTAAAAACCAATGGTTTAAAAATGTCTCTTAAAAAATAAAAATGTCTCTTATTACTTAAGGTCTAATCAAGCTTAAATATGTATGTCTAGCCTCATACATATTTAATTACTAATTAAATATGTAGACTAATTAATAGTCTACAATAAGTTTGCATATTTAATAAGACCAGAACTTTATATCATATTTTTATCATATATAATCTTTAAGTTAATGATTTTATATTGAAGCTAATAAAGAAACCAAATTAGCTATTCTGACTAGTCTAGCCTCATTGTCTTTGCTAACTTTGTTAAACTTAACTATTTGTATAAACTGAGTGATATATACTAAAAGGAACTAGTGGCTCTTCCATTAATATATGGCAATATAATACAAATTTGTTCTGTTTTTTATCCTCAGAATAGCTAATTTGGTTTCTTTATTAGCTTCAATATAAAATCATTAACTTAAAGATTATATATGATAAAAATATGATATAAAGTCCTGGTCTTATTAAATATGCAAACTTATTGTAGACTATTAGAAATACAAGTTAATAATCAGCTATCCTTAAAGTACTGATATAATTACAGGGATAAGCCTTACTTAGTGCTCTGTATAGATTTTGAAAGTCAAGCTTAAAACAAGTAATTAGTAAGAGAGTTTGTCTAATCAGATATACAAAGGCATCCCTAAATACTTCAGAAATATGTGGAATATGGCATTTATGACAATTAAAAAGTTTATATCACACAGAGACTCCCAGATCCTGGCAGCGACCCAAGGTCTCCAAGAATATTATGGGACACCACGATGTCTCTACCTGGATATTGATGACGCTCACTGCTGGGCAAGATGCCCCAATGCTACAACCTGCTGCCAGGACCCAGCATAGACTGTAGACACTGGAGAATCAATTGCACCATTTTTGCCTACACAAAATAAGGTCAGTCTTTTCCATGTCCCTCTTCCACAGGTTCCTTATGAGCCTGGTAAAGCCTGCTGTTCTGATACTTCTGCCTCCAATGCTAGGGAGACTTGGGTATGACTGTATATGGGCTGGTCCCTGTCATTTTTAATAGTTTCAAAAACTGTTTGGTCTGTACTTAAATATAATTTATTTTTCCTTCTGATATCCCTGACAGTATTGATGGCTAGGGAAGCTGTAGCTTAATTAACTTGACAGTATCAGAAAAATATAAGATATAGTTCTTATGGGTTGATAGAGCAATGACTACTTACTGTTTGGGTCACAAGCTCAGGATTTTAAATTTCTATTGGTTATCTTCTAATTATAAGTTTACACACTTTTAACCCAAATCTAGAACTTAAAGGTATGAGTCTATTTTTGCACTTTTATAGATTTCTGTTATTTGCTTTTTCTATAATATGGATTTTAATATGGGTCTGAAAGTTTCAAATGTATTATCTTTCCTTAAATGTATAAATTTTAACCTCTGATCCCAGTTTTAATTTGTCTCAACAGGTTTTCCCTTGGTTGGCAGACACAACCAAGCACCAATTGTTGATTATAATCCACAGCAAATGACTGTGGACTCTGAACTTGCTAAAATTGATATGGATCAGTCTAGCTGATGTGAATGCTCCCTGGCTCTTTAAAAGAGTCCATAAACCAGATGCTTCTGATAAATACTCCATTGCCTAAATTTCTTCTTTGTTTTTGACTGGCATTTCACCTTTGTTAACTCTTGACTATGATGCTCCAAAGTAGGCAGAAAGCAGATAAAAGAATACATCTTCCTGTAATCCCTGCTTGAGGTGCTAAATCAAAAGTCAACTCCCTTACATAGGAAGACTATGTGCAGTTTAAGGAGAGAAGTTCTGTTTTTACACTAACCATTCAGGAATTATAAGAGACAATTTAGCCAAAGTTAAGTAAGGATTTGGCCAAACAGAAAAAAGAATTAGACTCTTCACAAGAATGATTTAAATTCTGGCTTAATAGCTCTACTTGGCTAACTACTCTTATTTCTGATCTTATAGGACCTTTATTGGTTTTGTTGCTTATTTTGACTGTTGACTCATGTATAATCAACAGACTGGTACAGTTTGTAAAACAAAGGCTTAATACCATTTAACTTATGTTCAGCATACTATTGTATATTGTATAATATTGTATAATATATATTGTATAATATTGTATATTGTTCTGCCTATTATTCCATTTCCAATGAAGATGAAATAGAATTTGCAAGTTAGTCTCATCAGGTTGAGGAACCTAGAGTTCAGGATTGAACTCCACTCAGAACTCCTGGGGGGAGGGGATGAAAGCACAGAAGAGATCACATTTCTGTGCTGGATTCTTTTGGGACCCATGCTAGCCTGTACCTAATAAACCAAACCTTGCTTTTGCATTTGGAAGTGTGGCTCCATGGTGACCTTCTTGGGTGTCCTTAGACTCAGGCACAAAAATTAGCCACAACTGTTTCTCTTCTGTTGGTAATCCAAGCGCATTCAAATTAAAAAAGCCCCTTTCTATAAATTTCCAGCTCATCTACATTGTCCTGTTCTCTGATGGAAAATTCCCATTATAGTAAAGGAGCTTATGTCTTCTTCCCTCTCCTTAATAATTTCTCCACAGATTTTTATGACTTCTGGCTTATTCTGATTCTCTCTCAACTCTGTTAACCTTTTTGCTGTCATTCTTTTAAGCAGGGTTTGGTTTTTTAAGACAGGGCCTCTTTGTGTAACAGTCCTAGCTGTCCTGGAATTCACTCTGTAGACCACACTGGCCTTGAACTCACAGAGATCTGCCTGCCTCTGCCTCTCACATGCTGGGATTAAAGGTGTGCCCCACCAAAGCCCAACATTTGTTATCATTCTTATAGAGGTTTAGGATTTTGAGTTTTGTGCTTAAGAACATTGGATTTAGGATACTGTGTTGATTAGTTTTGTTCACTTGACACAAACTTGAATCACTGAGAAATAAGGAGTCTCAGCTGAGGAATTGCCTTTATCAGATTGGTCTCTGGGTATGTCTGTGTGATGTGGGAGAGTCTTCTGTTTGTGTTGATCTCATTGGTTAATAAAGAAATTGCTTTGGCCCATTTGATAGCCCAGTCCTTAGGTGGGTGGAGTAGACAGAACAGAATGCTGGGAAGAAGGGAAGTTAGTCAGATGCTTCAGGCAATCATCATGCCTCTCCTCTCTGAGACAGTCACCATGAAGCTAGCCACCAGGTCAGACATGCTGAATCTTTTCCAGTAAGACACCACCACGTGGTGCTACACACATTACTAAATATAGGTTAAAGCAAGATGTGAGAATTAACTAATAAGAGGCTGAAACTAATGGGCCAGGCAGTGTTTAAATGAATACAGTTTGTGTATTGTTATTTTGGGTGTAAAGCTAGCTGTGCGTGAGCCAGGCAGGATGAAAAGCAGGCCTGCTCATCTCATCACTACATCTGTGGGGCATTTTCTTAATTAATTATTATTGATATGGGTGGTATCATCTCTGAGCAGATGGTTATGGGTTTGTATAAAAAAGAAAACTAAGCAAGCAAGTAAACAGCATTTCTACATGGTATTTGTTTCAGTTCCTATTGGATTTCCTGACGTGATGTCTCTCAATGATGGGCTGAAACATGGCATTGTAAGCCAAATAAACCCTTTCCTTCCCAAGTTGGTTTTGGTTAAGTGTTTTACCACAGCAATGAAAACAAACCAGGACAGACATCTTGGTTTAATATGGAATAATTTTATAGACTAATTTAATTTTACAGCTTTTCTTTTTTAGAGTTGTCTTATTAACTGTTATATTGCTATGAAGAGACATCATAACTAAGGAAACTTTGATAAGAAGAAACCATTTAATTGGGGACTTCCTTACATTTCAGAGGCTTAGTACATTATCATTATGGCAAGAAACATGGTGCTAGAGCAGTTGCTGAGATCTACTTCCAGATACACAGTCAGAGAGAGAGCATGTAGGAGGATTTGCTGGGTTTGGTATAGGTTTTTGAAACCTCAAATCCCACTCCCACCAGTGTTTAAACACCAAAACTATTAAAGTAATATTATTCCACTAGGAGTCACTGTGTCTCAGTGAAATCAGTCCAATCATGCCCACAAACTATTTAGCTACATAAATATGACTTTCAAACATCTACCTGAATGTTCCTCAGTTCTTTCTGGTAATCATTATCAGAAACAGTAGACATATATCAGTTTCTGGAAAGCCAGTTTCCATAAGAAAGACAAATGTTATGAGATTATTTCAAAGACTTTGAACCCTTCACCTCAGGGTAGGAGTCTCAGCTCATTGTTGTTCTTTGTGACACAAGGGCTCCATCTTTTCGCAGTGTATATTGAACTGTTTGGGGATTAGCTATTTACAGCTTTTTGGAGTGTGGTCTTTTGCTCATTTCAGCTACTACATGCCCACTCTTCCTATGTATTTCTCTCAGTCAGAGGTAGGTGGTGGATCCATGAATACCACCCCTGAAAGAAGGACTGAATGAAGGAGGCATTCAGGGATATCCTCATCCCAGGGATAGTATAGGATACTGCTGTGGGACAATGGTCTTATACCATGTAAAGATTTGTCACTTGTATTGGTTTAATAAAACACCGAATGGCTAGTAGACAGGCAGGAAATATTGGCAGGGTGACCAGAATAGGAGAATTCTGGGAAGAGGAAAGGTTCAGTCTGCAGTTGTCACCCAGAAGCAGAGGACTATGATGAGAATGCCTCACTGATAAAAGGTACAAAGCCATGTGACTAACATGGACAAAATTTATGAGTTAATGTGAGATATAAGAGTTAATTAATAAGAAGTCTGAGCTAATAGGCCAACAAGTTCATTATTAATGTAGGTATCTGTTTGTTTCTTTGGGACTTAATGGCTGCAGGACCAGGCAGGAAAGAAACTTCTGTCAACAATTGGTGTCAATGTGACCAACTAAATCCACTGAAAACCTGAGAGAGTTCCCTTTGGGGGGATGATGCCCACAACCTACTTCAAGTCTGGAGGCTTCAGCACTCTCTGCCTGGGCAGGCAACAGATCAGCTCTGCTAGGCATGCACAGGCAGGTCAGCATAGCAGATTTGGGCTGCCATCCCAAATAGAGGTATTTCTAGACCACACAGTGAGTTGTATGGTAGATTTAGCTTTTAGTTAGATAAAAAGGGTTTATGTGTTGCACAATCAGAGTTGAGGTGGTGAGGAAAGCTCCCACCCAGCAGTCCCAGAGTAGGCAGTGAACTGCCTCTGCCATATTGAAAGCCTGAGAGAGGCAGATCCAGCATCCAACATTGCTGAGACCAAACTGATTACCATTTTAAAAGTGCTCCTGATCAGAAAATTATTACAGATATTCAATAAAGACAAATTCAGGTGTAAGATGATATCTCAGAGTTGCTTTGCATTAGCATTTTCCTGATGGCTAAGTATGTTGAACATTTCAAGTATCTTTTGGCCATTTGAGATTTTTCTGTTGAGAATTATCTGTTTAGTTTCTTTACCCCATTTTTAAATTGGGTTATTTGGAATTTTGATGTCTAATTTCTTGAGTTCTTTATATATTATGGAGATCAGTCCTAAGACCCTAAGCACTAGAGGAGAGGATGCCCAAACTGGCCTTGCCCTGTTATCAGACTGATGAATATCTTAAAATTCACCATAGAACCTTCATGTAGCAACTGATGGAAACAGAGGTCCATAATGGAACACTGAACTGAGCTCCCAAAGAACAGCTGAAGAGCGGGAGGAATGAGAATATGAGTAAAATGGTCAAGATCATGATGGGGACAGCCACTGAAACAGTCTACCTGAGCTAATGGGATCTTACCAACACCAGCTGTACTGGGAAGGAACAAGCATAAGATGAAACTAGTCCCTCTGAATTTTGACAGTTGCATGGCTTGGACAGACTGAGGGGTCACTGGAACTGGCACCAGGATTTATCCCTACTGCTTGTACTGGCTCTTTGGGAACCTATTCTCAGCCTAGATATAGAAGGGAGGGTCTTGGACCTTCCCCCAAAGCAATGGGCCTTACCCTCTCTGAGGAGTGGATGGGACATGGGTTGGGGGGTAGGTGGAGGGAATTGGAGGAGGGAGGTAGTGGGAACTTGGATTGGGTATGTATAATGAAAAAAAGTTTGTTTCCTTTTTTAAAAAAGAAAAAAGACAAATTTAGATGCAAAAGACCTCTAAATGGGTCAAAGTGTTGGATAAATGTATGTAGGCTTAGGAGAGATAAAAGACAGTTAAAAAATAAATGGTTTTAAAAAATAAAACAAAAACTTTAAAGAGACAGAGTATAGACAGTCATAGATTAAAGGAGTAAATAGAAAAATAAGCCATGCAAAGATGAAATATACATGGAGAATCTGGATTATGTATATTATTGCATTTTCTTTAAATTTTTTGACTGTGAGTGAGCTAAATACAGAAAGACATCTCATTGTATAGGCTGCTAATCTAAACCAACATATATATTTTAAAGATTTATTGACTTCAAAATTTAGGTCTGAAGATATATTGATTTGGAAAAGAGGTTCTGCTTTTGTTTCCACAGATAATGCGAACCTGTGGATTCCTTCTAGACTAGTATGGTTTAATGGACCAAGAGCCCCTAAAAATCTCTTTTAGAAAGTAATGACCCAGATGATACAACATTTCAGAGGACCTCTGATGGAGTTTTCTCTGAATTATACATTCAGAACAGCTTCAAGATTACTGGTTGAGATGATCAAGCCTCACGGAATATTCTAGTCAGGACTTGCTCATATCCTAAATTTTCTTTAGGTCCCCATAAGATTATCAGCACCCTCAATAAGCAAGCAGAACATAGTTTAAAAACTATACCCAAATTTCCAAAAATAGATTATGGATATTTGTCTTTGTTTAGAGTATTGCTTATAAGTTGTTATGGATAATGGTAAAAAAATCTAAACAAAGGAGATTAGATTCAGAGTTCTTGTTCTAAAAAAGGGGGGAAGGTGCTATGGGACAATGGTCTTGTACCCTGTAAAAATTTGTCACTTGTATTGGCTTAATAAAATGCTGATTGGTCAGTAGATAGGCAGGAAATAAAGGTGGGATGACTAGAATAGGAAAATTCTAGGAAGAGGAAAGGCTCAGTCTAGTCATTACAGAGACACAGAGGACGCAAGATGAAAATGCCTCACTGATAAAAGTTATCAGTCCATGTGGCTAACATAGACAAGAATTATGGGTTAATGTAAGATGTAAGAGTTAATTAATAAAAAGCCTGAGCTAATAGGCCAACCAGTTTATGCAGGCCTCTGTGAGTTTCTTTGGGATTGAATGGCTGAAAGACCCGGAGAGGTAGAAACCTCCGTAAACTGGATACAAGTTTCCATGTACTTCTATACAAGAACAATAAATTACACACATAGCTAGAAACAAAAATAGATACAATTTATTTTTTAAAAAGGTAGACTGCTTCTAATAATTGGAGTTATAGAGTGAGTTGGGGAGGGGTGCCATATAAGAAGATACAGGGATTATGATCCTTTATGGGACATTTACCTACTATGTGGCTTACCTTCATTTGGATATATTTTGTTTGTTTCTGATAAATAAAGCTTGTCTGGAGATAATAGGAGAGAGATAACCACTATTTAACTATAGAGACAAGGCAGTGGTGGCACACACCTTTAATCCCAACCCTTGGAAGAAGGAGACAGGAAGATCAGGCATTCAAGGCAATACTGAACTACAATATATTGGACCAGTCTGAAGGAGAAACAGATCAGGGCAGTGGTGGTGCATGACTTTCATCCCAGGGAAGTGGAGATAAGATATAAGGTCAGTAGAGATAGGATGCCTGCCCGCATTCAGTCTGAGGATTCATAAAGTTAAGAAATTTTACTAGTGGCTACTGCTTTGTTCCCCTGATCTTTCAGTTTTAACCCTAGTATCTGAATATGGATTTTTATTTAATAAGATGAATTAGGATTGCCCTTCATATATGTCTTGTTATTTTCTTTTCCTTTCCCCCCCTTTTTTTTTCACACAAGGTTTCTTTGTGTAACTCTGGCTCCTTGTTGAACATGTGACTTCCTTAGGAATCATTGAAGACATTTTTCTGTGTGACTTTCTGGTTTGTAAACTTTTTACTGGCTATGTTCCAACATCTGAGTCTTCACAGATTCTCAGAGCAAGATAATAGATAATCTACTACAGAGTAGTCTTTCATTGTCCCACACCTAGTTTAACTGGGAGCAAGAACCTCCAAACTATCCATTCTTTTAAATTTTACATTTACTATGTTTGGCCTCCAAGTTTGTTTCTGAAAATCCTGAAGGTCATTTATACTAACCAGTCTAAAAGAAAAACTTAGACAGAAAGCACATCTGATTTCTTTTACCTTTGATAAATAGACCCACTTAGAAAATGGTATTGAATCATAAATTGTCAGTATTGGTCATTTATTTTAAAACAATTGACTTCAACTTTCTGTTGGTATTGTACAAGGCCAAGATAACATAAGTTTTTAAAGCTTTGATAATTAATTTGTCCCAATTATGGAGAATACACCAAAAAATAAATCAATATGTCTTATTTAGGGTTTACATTGTTACAACTAAAGACCATAACCAAAAAGCACATTGGGGAGGAAAAGGCTTTTTCAACTTGTTCTTCCATGTTGCTGTTCATCAACAAAGGAAGTCAGGACAGGAACTCAAGCAGGACAGGAACTTAGAGGGGGGAGCTAATGCAGAGGCCATGACCATCCCCATTGATCACTAATTAAGAAAATGCCTTAGGAAGCATTTCCTAAACTGAGGCTTCTTCCTCTGATGACTCTAGGTTGTGTCAAGGTGACATAAAACTAGCTAGTACACAATAGGGTTTAAAGTGAAGAAATAATCCAATGTGGTTTAAATGATCTACTTTTTCTGACTCTTACAAGTCAGGACCCATAAATTGCCTGGAAATCAGCAGTAACACTTATCACGCAATCCTGCAGTTGAAAAGCAAGGTTCAAAAGTTTACTGGGAATGGGCCTAGCATATTGTCATCAACTCTGGAGATACCTTAGTGTTGACTAAGTTTCTGAACTAACAAATCTCTGGACCCACAAATTACCTGAATCAAGCATTACTTAAAAAAATCAATTAAGAAACAGGATTTCCTCTTTCAAATGTTGCATTGTTTTTCCTCTTGCTAGGATCTGGAGTGATTTGGAGAAATCTACAAGAGTTACTTGTAGACGTCCATAGGCCATGCTGCCGTTGGTGACCATGTTGATGTAAATGGCCTGTTCAGTCATCAGAGTCCATGTAATGCAGGCATGTGCTACTGTTAAAGGCCATGTTTGGAACTGTGGTCCTAAAACAGCTGGAGTCTATGTAGATGTCCATGGCATGTGTTTCTACCAAAGACCAGATGGATACCTGTGGTCTCTGCCCTCACTTGAGGTCATGTTGATGTCTAGCAGCCATGCTGCCACTGGGACCATACTGATGAGTGGCCTGTGCCATAGTGACATCTGAGCCTAACCTGCAGCTGAGGGTCCTGTCTTGGTCTGTGGGGGGGTTGTGTTGATGTGCATGGCTCATGGTGCCGCCAAAGGCCATGGAAAGCTGGCCTTTGGCCTGGGCAGCAGAGGGTTGGTCTTGACCCTATTGAGCAATCTCAGTTGGAGAACTAATCCCTCCTCCTAGGACAACAGATAGTGTTATGGTCATGAGATATTTGGCTGTGAGACCCTTGACAGCCCTGGGAAAACTGACTTCCAGCTTGCCAGTCCCTGCAATAGGAGAACTGGCCTGCACATGAGAGATCTGTCCCATGCCTCACCATCTGTGCAGGAAAGCTGTGAGGGAGAGCTGGCCCTGACCTTCACCTGAGTAGAGGCTCAGACTGACCAATTTAGCTACCACCAGGAGCACATCCAGGGCCTTGAGTTGGATCACTCCAATATCTACTCCACTTATTACCTGCTGGAGCACATGAAGGGATTGGGCTCCACAGAATCTCCATGACTCAGGACAACAGCAAGATATCCAGGAGAGGTTTCAGCGAAGATCTAGTATTGATGGTGTACCAGAAGGCCTTGAATCAGCAACTCTTCGCAATGAACATTTGCTAGTAAGGCTATTTGGGCAAAATGATAGGCTGGGTTGACCCATCAGTTGACAAATGAACATGTGATGGAGAGGTGGGAAAGATGGAGAAGCAAAATTTTTTCTTCTTTCTTTTTTCTTTTTAAATTATTTTTGTTTTTAAAATTTTCTTTTGTGGAGGCTGTAACATGAATAATAAAAACCTAGAAACAGACATTGGGGCTTAAGATGAAAGATCAGTGAAGCAAAGCAGCCAAACTCTTACCTCTATGAAATATTCAGACTGAAAAGAAAGTGAGTTCCTGTCTTATACCACCTTATGTTCCTCTATAGTGCTGGGATTAAAGGCATGTACCACCACCAACCAGCCTCTATGGCTAACTAGTATGGCTGCTGGGACTAAAGGTGACTGCCACCACTGCCTGGCCTAGATGGCTGACTAGTGTGGCTAGCTTTGCATTCTTATTTTCAGGTAAACTTTATTTATTAAAACAAAAATAAATTATCACCATAGGGGGCTACGAAGGTGGAGGGTGGACATGGAAGTACTGGGAAAAGTGTTGGACTGGGGTATATGATGTGAAATTCCCAACAAATCAATAAGATTTATGTTACTGTCAAAATATGTGTTAAGTATGCTGAAATGTGGCTCTCCACAACTAATAATTTCTGGTGGGGGATGCAGGTAGGTAAAGACTCAGTTTTTTTTAAGGGCTGTCCATTGCGACTTTGACCATGCTCCAGTGAGTATATGGACAACACAAATTGGATTTGTGTTCTTTTGTTCTCTTTTTTCCTACTTTTTTTTTTTTTGCAGGGAGAAAGGTCACAAGTGGTGGGGGTCTGACCTGGGAGAACTGGGAGTTGAGTGTGATTGGGGTGCATTATGTGAAACTCCAAAATAATCAAAAATATTATGTTGGAAAAAACAAAGAAGCCAAAATCATTTAAAAGATAGGATTTCTTGTCTTAGATGTTACATTATCTTTCCTTCTGTTCAGATTTGGAATGATTTGGAGAAATCCCTAGAGCTATTTAGTGTAGCCACAAATGTGTTGTGTTAGAGGCTCATAGCTACAGGAGAATCTGCAGGACCCAGTTCATACATTGTATAAGATAACTGGCACAAAACCAGGGGAGCCCACAATGAAAATCTGTTACTATCTCCTTATTTTGAAATAGGAACTTTATTGACCTAACTACATGAAAGTTCTCTCCCCACTCTTACCTATCTTGGAGAAGAGTCATGAAGGCAGCTGGTGTACAATGCATGTCATATTATTTCCCTGGATTCCTACAAATGAGGCAAGGTTGCAGGATGCTGCTATAGTTTAAGCTTCAATCATTTCTCAAACTTCCCCTATTACCTAGCTTGCTCAGAGACTGGGCTTTAAAATATTAGCATCTTTTCTTTCTCTTTTTTAGTTATATTTTATTATTTAAAACACTTTTTAAATTTAAATATGTTTTAATTATATTCTTACTCTCCTCCAAGTCCTCCAAATCCTTTCCTCCTCTCTACCCACTAAAAAGTTTAATTTAAGTTCTTTGTCAAAAATCAAACAAACATCCAATAAAACAATCCCTAACCAAGAAAAACAAACAACTCCCAAATAATCCAACAATCTGTGAATAAACAAAAGTACACACATATGCATAAAACTGTGGAGTCTGTTATATGTTGGGCAGTTACTCCTGAATATGAAACCTGTTCTAGAGTGCTTGATATATCCAGTGTCACTCTATTAGAAAAATTTCCCCTATCCTAGCAAGTGTAAGTGACAGTTCAGTTGTTAACTTTTACTACTGTGTCTTGATATGTATTTGTTCATTTACTCATTTTTAAAGAATAGAACAAAATAAAATATAATAAGGTAAAACAGAAATTATCACATCAAAATTGCACAAGAAAAGTAAACTGAAGGAAAAGAGCCCCAGACGAGGTACAAGAGTCAGAGACCTACTGTTTCATAAAATCAGGAATTCCATAGAACAATAAGCTGAAAGCCACAATATATACCCCCAAAAGACTTGGGATACACCCTTGCAGGCCCTATGCATGCTGTTTCAGTCTCTGTGAGTTCATATAAGCTCAGCTCATGTTGATTTAGAGGATCTTATTTTCTTGGTGTTCTCTATTCCTTCTGGCTCTTATATTTTTTTCTGCCTCCACTTCGTGGATGGAGGAATTTGAAGGTGACATTCCATTTATAGCTGAGTGTCTAAGGTCTCTCGCTCTCTGCATAATGTATGTGTATGGATCTATCTATCATCTATCTATCTATCTATCTATCTATCCATTATCTATCTATCTATCTATCTATCTATCTATCTATCTATCATCTATCTATCATCTATCTATATGTTGCCATTTGCTGCAGGGTGGAGCCTCGCTGATGATAGCTAAGCAAGGCACTGATATATGAAAATTGCAGAGATGAAGGCGTAAGTCACAAACAATACCACACCAGTTTGGAATTATGATTAATAGAATGGTTATTTATTCAAAAGGGAAAAACTTACAGATCACCGTCCCAGCCAACAGCCCTCTGCGCAATCAGGAAGGAAGCCTAGTCGCCGGAAGCAGAGCCTGAAGGAGCGGGAGTTGAGGGAAGTGGCCGCATTTTTAAAGAGAGAGACCACGCCCCAAAGGGCTGGTATCTCAGCGGCTGTTGGCTGAAGAAGCGGAAGGATTTTATCATTACATCCACCCCCTCATTTTATTTTTTAGAATTTATTTATTTTAAATTTTGTGTTCATTTTACATATCAGCAACAGTTCCCCCTCTATCCCCTCCTCTCACTTCCACCATTTCCTCCCACCCCAGCCCCCATCCACTCCCCAGAAAGGGTAAGGCCTCCCATTGGTAGGCAACTAAGCATGGCACATCAAGTTGAAGCAGTACCAAGCCCATACCCCCTCCATCAAGGCTGATCAAGGCATACCACCATAGGGAAAGAAATAGAAATAGATCCTGGTCTCAAAGCCAGCGGCTCCATAAGAAGCCACACAACTGTAGCCCCCATGCTCAAGGCTTTGTTTGGTCCCATGCAGTCTCTCCAGCTGTCAGTCCAGAGTCTGTGAAGTCCAAACAGCTCGGGTTAGCTATCTCTGTGGGTTTCCCCCATCGTGATCTTCACCCTCATTTCTCATATAATCCCTCCTCCCTTTCATTGACTATTCTTCGTGTGATTAATGCAGGTAGTGTCTTTGTCCTGGAGCCTCACTTCTTACAATCTGTTCAGGTGGTGTCTATGCCAGAAGCCTCCACCAGTCCAATCAGTGCAGGCAGTGTCTGCATTTCTAGGAGCTGCTAATGCCAGGGAGGGTGGTTAGGGTTGGCAGGAAGAGTTGGCCTTGTGATTACAAGACCCAATTGGGATATGGTGGTGGAGAGGCCTGACCACAGGTGCCTTGCCTGCTGGCAGGATAGTGGGGCTGTAATCAGTAGGTGAGAGGTCTGGGGCCTAGAGTTGGTGCTGTCCCAAGTGGGAGACCAGTCACTTTGTACAGTCAGTTCAGGTGGTACCGGTGTCTTTAGGAACTACTGATACAGAGGGGAATGGTGGATTTTGAGATGTAATGGGCCTTGTAGATTACAGGGTCCAGTGGGGTGGTAGTGGAGAGATAGCCTGCAGGCACCTTTTCTACTGACTGACTAGTGGGGCAGGGATGGGTGGGAGAGGGGCCTAGGACTTAGAGTCTTACCTGTCTTGGTGGGAGACCCATCACTTAGCACTTTGTGCAGTTGGTTCAGGCAATGTCCCTGTCTCCAGGAACCACTGATGCCACGGGGAGGGGAATGGTTCTTGTTTGTCATTTGTATATAGGGGGAATACAGATATTTTTTGAGTTAATCTTGTACTCTATTACTTTGATGAAAGTATTGTTGTAGGAGTCTCCTGGTAGAATTTTTAGGGCCATTTATATATACTATTATATCATCTGAAAATAAAGGCATTTTAACTTCTTTCTTTCCAATTTCCATCCCTTTGATCTTCTTCAGTTGTCTTATTTCTCTAAGACTTCAAATACAATATTGAAAAGATATGAACTGAGTGGACAACTTTGTGTTGTTCTTGATTTTAGTGAAATTTCTCTAAGTTTCTCTCCATTTAAGTAGATGTTAACTATTGGTTTGCTATAACTGCCTGTTTTATATTAGCCTAGCTGTTTCCCTGCCCAGAGTCAGCTTCTTTTCTTTAGATTCTCAAGATCAAGCTTTCTTTGATTCTTGAAGCTGCAATTGTAGTATGGGGTAAAGGGACACCCTCAGTGGAGTGATAAGCTTTACAAGAGTACATACCCACCAGTCCATTCTCAGAGTTCTCATGAAGGTCTATGGTGTGTCTCTTTTCCAATTCCTCCAACCTAAGCATCCTGAGGCAAACCTCAGAGTCTCAATAGGCGAATCAAAGACTGGTTTCAATCTCCAACAGTCATACTCATCCTTACTCTGGCTGGAGTTTTGACTAATTGCTTACCCTTACATTGCCTCTGTTCCAGAGCTAACTCTGTAGTCCATATTTTGAGCATATTTGGGCTTTGGTCTTTTACTTCAGCATCATAAAATCATTCTTTTACACTCTTCTGAAGAAACTCTTTAAAAATCCTGACTTGTTTGCATAAACAGATTTGGCTTGGATTTTTTTTTTTTTTTGTTTTTGTTTTTTGTCTTTTTTTAAAAATATAAACCTGAGTTGCCATTCAGGTGAGCAGTGCATGGGTGGGAATTTTCTTTGGGTCTAAAGCTTAAAGCAATGGGTTTTTTCCTTGAGTTATTATTTCCATAACCTTAAGAACAGAACTTTTTGCAGTAAATGAACAGTGAGGAGTTGAGAGCAGTTAGAACAGTGGTTCTCTAACTTCCTAATGCTGCACCCCTTTAATACAGTTACTCATGTTGTGTTGACCCCCACTGTGGATAGTGCCACCCTCAGCAGGTGGTCCTAAGTTGTATAAGAAAGCATGTTGAATAAGCCACGAGACCAAGCCAGTAAGAGCATTCCTCTATGGCTTTTGCTTCAGTTCCTGCCTTAAGTTTCTGCCCTGACTTTTCTTCATGATGGACTTCAACTGTAAGCTGAATAAAACATTTTATCCCCAAGTTTCTTTTTGTCATGTTGTTTTGTCTCAGTACTAGAAAGAAAACTAGGATGGAAGGCATTTGCTCCAAAAGCACTGGACTATGAGGTTTATGGCTCTTCACAGGTAATTTATATAGCACCTACTTCTCTCACCCATGGCCTTTACTGACCCATGCTCTGGTGTGTGTGGCCCAGATATTCCTCCCTCTGTCTTTGTCTCAACTGCCTCCCTTTCCCTTCATTCCCCCTTCCCTCCTTCTCACCATATAATTATTCTGCAAAAACGGAAGCTACATTTTTAGAATAAGTACAGATAGGGCATCAGCAATAGCAGTAGTACAGTGCAAGTAGAATAGCTGTGAGGAAGTTTATAGTTACAGAACAGGGGATTGAATAGATGGTTTGTAAGTACTGGCTAACTTGGTTTTCTCTTATAGTAGTTTTTAGACTAAAGATGGAAGTATAATTTGAGTTTATAGACAGGAAGAGATATGACCAATTTGATTAAGAAAGGCTATGATTAAACATCAAATTTATTCAAATTTTAATTTTATTTTTTTCTCCAAATATAGAACATTTATTTTCCATTTAAAAAAATGGGGGCACTGATGCATATTTAAATAAATTTCCTGCTTTGGAGACAGCCTCAAGTCCATCTCTTCCTGTTTTCTTCAGTATAATCCTGAGGAATGTGTTAGTAGTATATTACTCCCTGGCCCTCAAGCTTTACCTTCCCAAAACCATTAAATCTGAATTTTAATTTGTATCTTAAGACATCAGAAGCTGTCATATTAATCAAAACCAAGCTTCTTAAACAGACTACATATCAGAATATCCTGATAGAAACAATATATATTAAACCCAAAATAAAATGTCATTCCCATAATGTTTAACCCACCATGGCAATGAGTCTTCAACAATAAAAGAGTTCATCATGATGAGTATAGTGGCATTAGATAGCATTAATGTGTTTTCCATGTGCTCAACTTTATTTTTAACTGTAATGTGGAAAGTAAAATGAGGCACCATAATTGGCCCTAGAAAATGCTGGATGACGCCGGGCGGTGGTGGCGCACGCCTTTAATCCCAGCACTCGGGAGGCAGAGGCAGGCGGATCTCTGTGAGTTCGAGGCCAGCCTGGTCTACAAGAGCTAGTTCCAGGACAGGCTCTAAAAAAGCTGCAGAGAAACCCTGTCTCGAAAAACCAAAAACGAAAATGCTGGATGACAAATCCTCCCCAAGTTGAGGGATGTAACTAAGTTTACTTGTCACAGCAGGCATGTTCAAAGGGTCCTTTCTCTGAGTGGTTGAAGCACACAGGGAGTGTGTGATGGCTATTCTTGGTTACCAATTTAACTACCTCTGACTTTAAATAAAACCAAAAAAATGGAGGGCATACTTGTAGGGATTTTTGCTTAATTTGAAATAGAGAGATCCACTTCTAATCCAGATCTATGATTGTGGGTACTGGTGAGTTGCAGGTCTGGAGACCTTTTACTCATTATTGTTACTCATATTGCCCAACTCTGTGTTTGACTTAACTTTGTAGTGATCATTAGATAAAACCCTTTAAGGATTTGAGCTTTCACCATCCTAGAGGCTACGAATATCCTAAGGTATTATATGAAGCCCACAGCAGAGATTTTTATGCTCTGCTCTGGACTGCTGGCCTGAGTACTACAAACACTTTTAAAGAAACACCAAAATTTGTGACTTTTTTTGTTTTATTTCTAGAGAAATCTTATGAAATTGTTACCATATTAGAACGTTGTATTTGGGACAAACAGAATTTGTGCTCTTTTTCCACTGTCACAAACATTTGGCTCCTGAATAAAATTTGTCTTATTATTTTTGAATTGAGCTTTGCGGTTTTATATCAACATAATCTAAGGGTGTCTTCTCTCTCTCTCTCTCTCTCTCTCTCTCTCTCTCTCTGTCTGTCTCTCTCTCTCTCTCTCTGTGTCTTTCTCTCTCTCGTTTGCTTGCACTCTCTTGTTTGTTCTCTCTCTCTCTGTGTCTCTCTCTCTGTGTGTCTTTCTCTCTCTCTCGTTTGCTTGCACTCTCTTGTTTGTTCTCTCTCTCTCTCTCTCTCTCTCTCTCTCTCTCTCTGTCTGTCTCTCTCTCTCTTTCCCTGTAGTCCTTCCCTTGGTCTACATGACTTTTGGTCACCAACTTGCATTGGTTGTATTGATTGGCCTTTTATGTATGAACTGGGAGGGCAAACTATCTCAGCTGTGTTTATAAATTGCCAAATGGTGTTGTAGAAGAAATTTTTCTATGAATACTGCAGATTAGATTAAGGTATTTTTAGTTAAATAAACATCATACTGAAGGGAACTGGATTGCTTGCTTAGAACTCTAAAATTCATCTCTCCATGAATTATTTTATTCCTTCCATTGTTCTTTGCCATTTTGAAGACATGAACAATGTTCACTTCTATCAGAAAAAAAATATATATTTGAAAGGCAAATTATGTATTTGAAAATTGAGAATACAGTTTCTTGTCATCAGATTGAAGAACCATTGACATCAATATTTGTTAGATTATTATGGCTAACAAATAAGACTATTGTAAAACTATCAAAATGACTAGACTATTAAGACTAGTTAAGAAATCCTGGGAACTTAATTTATTAAAAACAGAGGATGCCTTGTAAAGCATCAGAGTATAATCTGTTTAGTTTTCATTTTGTTAGCACATGGCATGAAGGAAGTCAATCAGATTCTGGAGAAACAAAGTTTTCATTTTTTTTACCCGTGCTCACTACATATCGCTTCAGAGTATTCAAACTGTGCTTATTATAAGGCTAAAAAAAGAGAAGAAACATAATTCAATGCATTTACTCAAAGTTATATTGTTTTGGTACTGTTGGAAGTAAACAAAAACATGAAGAAGTCAATGCAGGACTTCATGAGCAAGGAGAGGATGGATTCGGGTGATGCAGAAGTTTGTCTTTTCAGGGAAAGCTTCCTTGAAAGGATTAATTGTACATTCCAAACCAAAGGCATTTCATTAGGAAGATTGCTTGAGGATATACTTAGCAATAAATTTTACACAAAACATAGTTTCCTTGCATGTTGGCTTTATCTGGGATTCTGGAAGAAGAAAACCAAATTTGCCTTTATCACGGAGCTCAAAGGCAAATGTGTGCTTGATGCCTGCGTGGTAAGCCCAGTCTAAAGAAGAACCTGATGTTGGGTCTGCAAAACAGAATCAGTAAATATTTCATTAGAGGCAAGATTCTTGTTTTAAGACATGGAGATTGTTGATGCCGAAGAGATGACTCAGTCGATAAAATATTCGCAGTTTAAAGATTAAGTCCTGAAATTGGATTCTCAGCACCCATAAAAAAATCAGATATGGTGGCTCATGCCTGTAATGACAGTGTGTTGATAGGATCCCCAGGGCTTGTTGACCATCCAGTTTCTCCAGATGGTGAGTTTCAGTTTCCATGAGTGGCCTTGTCTCAAAAAAATTAAGTATAAAACAATAGAGAAAGAAACCCAGTGTTGGCTTTTGGCCTCCAAACTCAACACACACACACACACACACACACACACACACACACACACACACTCAAAATTGCATGTGTAAAATTAACAATAAAACTATTTATATGTATGGGTAATTGCAGTACTGTCAAAATAGTGCAAACAGTACAGAAAGCGCTTACAATCTACCATATATTTTAAATATGTACCCATTAAAAACTTTTAATTTTTTTCTTTTATTACTTTTAAAAATAGTTAATATATAAAGTGATTTCATTGTGACATTTTAATATATATCTGACTTTATAACTTTTTCACACTTTTGATCTCTTGTCATTTATGCTCTCAGAGAAAATCATTTACAGTTATAAGACCAAGAATATTCAAGTTAGTTACTTTAAAAATATATTTAATACTCTAATTTCAAACTTTATATCAATTTTTTGAAACTTTACTAAAGTTGTCATTATTTGGAAAAATGCTAAGATATTAACATCTATAGAGAGGTTGCTCTCAATGTGTATGTGTGTATATACTTACAGTATGTATGAAAATGCATGCTAAATATAGATGCATACACATACAACATACTGTAAGTGCATGTATGTATTTTCCTTTATGTAATGCAATAGTACTTTCGTGTGTGAAATCATTGATGTTTTATGATACACTTAATTGATACCAATATTTTAAGTTTGAAAAAGAAGAATTTAAAGATTTTATAAAGAAAGAAGGGATATTTGGGTGGGAAGGGTTACCGTTCAATTATTCAATAGCTACTTATGGTCACTCATATGCCCAATAGACTTTATATGGGCTGAGCACAGTAATGAATTTATCTAATTCCAATAGTACAGAGATTTAAACAAGAGCATAGTGTGAGGCCAGTGTGGGCTACTTTGTAAGACCCTACCTCAAACAGAAAAATAAACAAAACCCAAAACAAACTTAAAACAAAAACACACTACCTAACCAACCAAAACAACCCCCAGAACAATATATTTATTTGTCCAGGAGAGGTCAGGCAATACAGGGTTACCAGGGTGACTTGTGGTTTCAGGATCTTGTAATTTAAAGGAGACATAAGGGTAAAAACCTTAGTGCAGAGCACAGCTGTAATTACCACAGGAAAGGAGTACTACTTGGTAAAGATTTGAAAGAGAAGCAATGTTGTGCTTGATGAGCAGGACTCATACTCAGACATGTCAAATTCCACTTTCATTTTGCACATCATATTAGGGAACCAAAGTAAGATAATATATATATATATATATATATATATATATATATATATATATATATATATATTTCCAGGTGGAAGTAGAGAAAGACATTCTGGCAGGTGAATACCAACAGCAAAAAATCCAGAAGGATTTTAGGGACTTGTGAGGTCTGTTTGGGCTGGAGTTAAATAAGCAGTGAGTGGGAAATTTTGTAAATCTTATAGGTTCAGACTGTTTTTTTGAGAACCGATAGAAACTTTCATATTCTTTATACTATATGCAATAAAAAGCCTTGGTGAGAAAGTCTAGACAGCTAAATGGTAGGCACCATGAAGTGAAAGGCAGAGAGCTAGAATAGAGACAACACACCAGGAATAGCAATGGGGTAATAGATAGCCTAATTTGATAAAACTGACTAAAATTTTGATATATGTAGTGGGAAAAATCTGTATTGCTAACAAAAATTGGGTGAAGTAAGGAAATGGGAGGACCAAAGAAGAGAAAGGAGGTGGCATTTGGCCTTATTAGGGAGACATTCAGGAAGGAGGCTGGGGAAGTCAAACTGTTACTAACAAAGTGTTATGTGCAGAGGTGATGCATATATACTTAGGGTTATTTCCTTGTTGGTGGATGGATCTTTGGTTTTGCTCTGATACTATCTGATATTTAACATAACTTCCTCTTTCATTTTGCTTAATTTTTATCCTTTTTATTTCAAGAAGTCTATATAGTTAGATTAGAAATCAGTTTTTTATTGTTTTTATTCAGCTATATAATTTTCTCTGCATCTCTCCCTCATCTTTCCTTCTTCTCTCTCCCATGATTCTATGCGCCCAATTTATTCAGAAGGTCATGTCTTTTTCAACTTCACATGTACATTAGATCCATGTGTGTCTCTCTTAAGGATGTCTTTATTGTCTAGGTCCTCTGGGATTATGAATTGGGGACTTTTTTGCCTTATGTCTAAAAGCCACTTATGAGTGGCTTTACATAAAATACATATAATATTTATATTTCTGGGTATGGGTTATCACACTCAAAATGATGTCTTCTTGATCTATCTATATGCCTGCAAATTTCAAGATGTCATTTTTTCTGCTGTGTAGTACTTAATTGTGTAAATGTACTACATTTTCCTTATTTATTCTTTGGTTTAGGGGCATTTAGGTTATTTCCAGGTTCTGTCCATGACAAATAATGCTGCTTATGAACATAGTTGAGCACATGTCCTTGTGGTATGATTGAGCATCCTTTGCATATATTCCCAATAGTATTGCTGGGTCATAAATGATCTCAGAAATTTTACCAAGGAACTTTTACAACTCATAAACATCTTCAATTAATGTAGCAGGATTAACTAAAAATTAATTAATTAATTAAATTTTATTAATTAATTAATTAAATTAATTGATTAAAAATTAATTAATTAAATTCAATTAATGTAGCAAGATTAACTAAAAAAATCAGTAGCCCTCCTTTACACAGATGATAAATGGACTGAGAAAGAAACCAAAGAAATATCACCCTTCACAATAGCCACAAATAAAATATCTTGGAATAACTCTAACCAAACAAGTGGAAGACCTATATGACAAGAAGTTTAAAAAATCTTTGAAGAAAGATATTGAAGAAGACACTGGAAAGTGGAAAGATGTCCCATGCTATTGGGTAGATAGAATTAACATAGTAAAAATGGCATTCTTACCAAAAGCAATCTGCAGATTCAGTTCACTGCTATTCAAAAAACAATCTTTAGCAAAATCCCAGCAAAATTCTTCACAGACCTTGAAAGAACAGTACTCAACTTCATATGGAAACAACAACAACAACAAAACAAGGATAGTCAAAACAATCCTGTACCATAAAGGAACTTCTGGAGGCATCACAATCCCCAACTTCAAACTCTTTTATAGAGCTACAGTGCTGAAAAGAGCCTGGTATTGGCATAAGAACAGACAGGAGTACCAATGTAACCGAATATCAGTCCACACACCTATGAACACCTGATTTTTGACAGAGAAGCAGAGAATATAAAATGGAAAAAAGAAAGCATATTCAAAAAATGGTTCTGGCATAACTGGATATCAACATGTAGAAGAATGAAAATAGATTTATATTTATTGCCATACACAAAACTCAAGTCCAAATATATCAAAGACCTCAGCATAAAACCAACCACACTGAACCTCATAGAAGAGAAAGTGGGTAGTATACTTGAACACTATGGCACAAGAGTACACTTCCTAAATATAAGCCCAGTAGCACAAACATTGAGACAAACAACTAATAAATGGGTCCTTCTGAAATGAGAATCTTCTGTAAAGCAAAGGATATGGTCAAAAAGACAAAATGGCAGCCTACAGAATGGGAAAATATCTTCACCAACCCCACATCAGACATAGGTATGATCTTCAAAATATACAAAGAACTCAAGAAATTTTCCATCAAAAGAACAAATAATCCAATAAAAAATGAGGTACAGACCTGAACAGAAAGCTCTCAACAGAGGAATCTAAACATCCTTAGTCATCAGAGAAATGAAAATCCAAAACAACTCTGATATTCCCTCTTACACCTGTAAGAATGGCCAAGATCAAAAAACTGATGATAACTTATGCTGGAGAGGATGTGGGGTAAAGGGAACATGCCACCAATGCTGGTGGGAATGCAAAATGGTACAGCCGCTTTGGAATCGAAAATTAGGAAACAACCTACCTGAAAACCTAGAAATAAGATTCTTATAGATGACACATTGATATTAAATGTGAGTTATCTTGAGTATTTATACAATGAATTTTAGAGAAAATAATAGTTTTTGATTCAATCATGAGGACATGCTATTATTTTATTATGTATGAAGATATGCATATGTCTCTATTATCTAATAACCTATCTGTTCTCTCTACTCTCAGTCTACTATTCTTTCCTCCTGCACTTCTCAGCCTTTTTCTGTTATTATTTCCTTTGTATTTAGAAAGATTCCTTTAGCAGTTATTTAAAGGTAGATCTGAAGGTAACAAGTTCTCTGTTTCCTGTGTCTATTTCCCCCTTTGCTCATCTTTAGTACCTAAGTTTGCCAGTTCTTTCTTTTCAGCATCTGAAATTTCATTGATCTTTTTGATCTTCATGGTTGCAATGGCAAACAGTCAAATAAATGTTTTTGGGTAAGTCATAACACACTTGTTTTTGAAGAAGTGTATAGGATTCTAGTTCCATGTCCCACATTTATGGTAAGGTTAGGGGCTATGATGTAATAACTAAAATACTTACATTAACATAACTATACCTCCTTTTAATTTTTCCTTATATTGAAAACAGATTTTTTCTCATGTAATATATCCTGATTATGTTTTTTCCTCTATATAATCTTCCCATTTCCTTCCCAATTTCCCTTCCATTTGAATCTATTCCCTTTCTGTCTCCCATTAGAAAACAGACAGGCTTCTAGGGGATAATAATAGATAAAATATAATATGATAAAATAAAATCAACACATTGGAATTGGACAAGAGAAACAGTGAAAAAAGCCATAGAGAAGGCACAAGACTCAGAATTTTAACACTCAGTAATTCCATAAAATTATTAAGCTGGAAGTGATAATATAAATGCGGAAGACCTGGTACAGACCCATGCAGGTCCTGCCCATGCTTCCCCACTCTCTGTAATTTCATATAAGCTATACTTATGTAATTTAGAGGACATTGGTTTTGTGGTGTCCTCCTTCCCTTCTGGCTCTTACACACTTCATGCCCTCTTTTCTACCGTGTTCCCTGAGCCCTGAGAGGAACAGTTTGATGGAGACATCCTAGCAACTATAACTCCTGTTATAAGAAAAAAATTACCTTGATACACAGAGTTTGGTTTTTGGAAAAATAAAATAATGTTTTGATTGTTCATTTTATTAGTTGAAAATAAGAAAGTTTATTTTCACAAAAAGTCACAAAAACCAAATAAGGGAAGTCATATGCATAGCAGTGAGGACTTTGGTTTTGTTATAACTTAACTTTGTAATTCCCTTGCCAGTCTTTGTAAGTGGGAGGTAGTATTTGCTCATGGCTTGGTGTGTTTTGTTTTGTGAGGATTAATTTAAATCATGAGAATTAAGTGCTGGGCCTAGTGGCTAGCAAATTAGTTGACAAAAAATTACAAATGATACTTAGAACACATGCTGAGACTTGATAAGCTATTTCCTCCTGTTTTTGTGAATGGAGTTTTATATGAACATAACCATACTAATTTCTAACTTATTGTCTTTGGCTGCATTTGAATTATAATTCCCCAGTTGAGTAGTCTCAACAGAGCCTATTCTGGTATTAAAGTCAAAACAAATAGCTGACCTTGTGGAAAGTTCATTGATTCCATGTAGAAAGAATAAAAGATAAGAAAGTTCTGTAAGGCTAAGCAAACTAAGTATAAAGCCAATAGCAATGAAAGTCTATAATATTTTTTGAATGAGTATAATATTAAAGAATTAGAAATTGCGATGAGGATCTAAATAAAAGAAGAGAACTCAAGCCTTACCAACTCCTTTCCTACTATACCACACATATTCATTTACCTGTAACAGGAAGAATGGATCAGAGGGAAAAGAGACTATGAGTCAACACACACACATACCGTAGATTAAGGGGAAGACATTACTAGAATTGAGACAAGGACAAAGAAGAGAAGATTCAATTCAATTTAAATAGATGAAACTAGATGTTGCCTCCGCTCCAATTAATTCTTGTTCTGGCAAAGATTAAACATTCTGTTGTGGAACAGAACAGTAGATGAAGTAAGCTATAAATTTCTATTAATTTAATAGTTTATCTTAAATTTATAGGTTTGTAGAAGTTCATTGCGATTTGTTTCACAAACTGTCCTAACTCAGAAGACAGGCAATCCTGCCTTTCAGGTGCACATATAATGTAGAACCTCTTGCAACAGCTGGAATTTATAATCTACAAATTTGGTAATTTTATTTACTAATAACATAGACATAGCTAAACAACTATAGTAAATGAGAGGAAAAACTCACACATTGTTGATGCAATTGGACCATAGGTGTAACGGGTTTCATATCTAGTTGAGAGAACATCAGTTGCAATTCTTGAAACCTTCAACTAGAGAGAAAAGTGAGACTGGATTACAGAATATTATATGAATACATTTTTTAGGAGTTAAAAACCAATTTTACAGGTTATTTAGTATTGGAAGATCAAAATAATGTAAATGACTAGGTAAAAATATTATCAAAGTGCAATCAATCAATCAATTATATGGAATAATGTTGCATTTTATCTCTTTCTCTGTATCCTTTAAAATAGTTTAAAGATTTATTTATATAAATATATAATTGTTTGAATGTTTTGCCTATATGTATGTTTGAGCATCACACTGGTGTCTGGTGCCCATGGAGGTCAGAAGAGAGTAACAGATTCCCTGTAACTGGTGTGAGAGGGCCTTCTGTCTGTGTGTTGCTTTTATTGGTTAATGAATAAGGAACTGCTTTGAGCCTATGGCAGGGAAGAACAGGACTATGCAGGGAAAGCTAGGCTGTATGCTGGGAGAAAGAAGGGCAGAGTTAGAGAGAAGTCACGGAGCCACCGAAGACAGATGCTGGGAACTTTAGCCAGTAAGCCACAGACACGGGGTGATACACAGATTAATAGAAATGGGTTATATTAATATGTAAGAGTTAGCCAATAAGAATTTAGCACTATTGGGCCAAGCAATAATTTAATTAATATGGTTTTCGTGTGATTATTTTGGGTCTAAGCTAGCCAGGCGGCTGGGAACCAACAAGCAGCTTTCCTCCAACATGTAACTGAAATTACAGACGGTTGTGAGCTACCATGTGGGTGCTGGGACTCAAACTCTGATCATCTTCAAAAACAAGTGCTCTATACAGAGTAACCATCTTTTTAGCTTGGTGTGTCCTTTCTTTCAGATTCGCTTTTGGAGTCATATATTCAAAAATTAGTTTCATTCATCCCTTTCTCTGTAATAAGTCCATTACTGATACAAAACTTTCTCTACTTGTGTAATAGAAGAAGTGTAGTTGATTCATTTTTTAACTCTTAATTGATTAAACTTGTATGTATCATGCATGTGTGGGAATTGAATATAGAATACTGCATAATAGCCAAACTCTTGACCACTGAACTGCATCTCTAGTATAGCTTACTCATCATTAAAATGGTCCTGTTATATTAGGGTTTCTCCTGGCATGGCACTTATTCATATTTAATCAGTTGTTTGTGATAAGAAAGTAACTGTTGAAATGAATGCTAATGAACACAGTATTTAATATATTTGAATCCAAATGAATGCTTTTCCATTGCTATGTATAAATGTATTTGATTAAAGAATTTATTTTACTTAATATATAAATAAAATGCTGCTGTATAAAAACTTTCAATTTACTCAGAAAGACTTGCTATGTATATCTATGTGCATTTTAATCCCTATCTTCCTTTTTGTCATAATATGCAACTGCCTTGCTGTATCTGTACAAATTAAATAACTTATGGGTTCAGTTTCTTAGCTAGAATGGATCATACACTACAGTGCAGTTACAGAATACTAATGTATTTTCTTCATGTATAAATGGAATTAATGTTTGCTTAAAATTTCATATTTAGTTAATATTAAGTGCCACTGTGAAGAATACAATTGAGTGAGGTCAAGATAAAAATTATGAACCAAATTTCTCTTAAGATGTTTTGAAATGTCTAAGTCACAGCATTAGCTATGTCTGCTAACTACTATGTAATTTGGGACACCAGACCTTGTATACTGACCGTCTTTTCTTCTACAGTAATTCAAGAGAGTTACCTACATGTGCAGGTTAACTGTGTTTATGGTGTTCTTTCTAAAGCTTATATGATCAAATAAGATGCAGAGAAAGAAAAATAATGTTAAGTGGATCACTAATTTGAAATGATATCATATTCTTACTGACAGAGCACTATAATATTCTTGTGTTTTCTATAGAGTAGAAGAATTTATTTTTTCAGATTTTAATAGGGAAAATTATCTTGGAACTTTTTCTGTCTGGTGTCCGGAGGTTAGATCTATCTGTCTCTGCTGCTCAATTAGGCTTTTACCTTGCATGGTTTTATAGTGTAACTCAAAGAAAGTATTAAATACTATTGTATTAGAATTCTATTTTACTGCATATATTAGGATTCTATATTTAGATCATTCAATATTAGAATTCTATTCTTGTTGGTCTAGATTCCTTTTTCTTATAAAATTTTTCTTATAATCACATATAATATTTTATTGTTTATAACTATCAAAATATTTAAAGATTTAACTACAGAGTAAAATTCACTAGTCCTAATTTTTTGGTATTAAAATGTGGGGTCTTGGTGTTGTGGCAAAAGTGTATTTCTAGGATTTGGGAAGCTGAGGCAGGGTAGATGGTGAGTGTAAGTTGAGGCTGGGTCACATATTGAATTCAAGGCCAGTCTGAATTACATACTAAGACTTTGTTTCAAAACAACTACCAAACAAAGTGAAACCATTTCAGCATACACCAAAGCTGTTAAAAAATACATTCAAAGTTAATGATGGTGTAAATGTACACACGCATATGTGTATGGATATGAATACGTATGTGTTACATACCAGATCATCATAGTTGGGTGGCAGTTTGGATGTGTAGCCATACGGAAATAATAGCACTTGGGAGTAGGAATGAAAGGTGATATAAGCCTTGATTGAGTTCTTATGTCTTCGAATGAAGTTAGTGACAGCTTTTGTCTCTTTTTCAGACTCTGCTGCAGGGCCCCTGTATGCATTCAGGCATGGGTTTGCGGTGTTTGAAGAAGCTACAGAAGAAATGTGGATGAGATCACAATGCACTGTCCACTAACACCACCCCTGCCTCTTTTGGTTCACCCAAAGTTTAAGACATGAGATATCTCCGGTTACATGGTCATTAGAGGTTTTGTGGACATATGTCCCATAGACTGTAGAAATATTCTTAGCCTTATTTGTCATCCTTTTTCAGGTTATAGTAAAAACACAAGCATCCCAAGGCTTAGAGCCTAGATCCACACCAGTTTCCATTCAACCCCAGCTCTGACTATTGAGAACTGGTGGGAATCTCCTGTCTTGAGCCCAGGTTTCTTCAGTATCTTTCAGGAGAAGTCTGTCTATTGATTAGGGATAAGTGCTACTATTTCAATATTCATTACAGTAGAATAGAGTTAAAGGGTATGGTGACCTTTTACAAACCAAAGTAGGTAAAGAAGAAGTGCACAAATTGGGGCAGAGGTATGGTCTCTCTAAAGTCTACAATGATAAAATTGTGTGTGTAGAAATGAATGCATCGTCTGAAGTAACAGGTCTAACTGGTCACTGTATCCCTAATATACTTTTTAGCTGATCTCATCCCTAATTGTTCTTCATTAAACAGCTGTAGAATCATTACTTGTATGTTGGTTTTAACCACTGGTATTTCTCAATTTCTATAAAGTTAAAAAGTGGTAAGGCCCCAAATCACCAAATCACCAAAATATCTGTTTGTTTGTATGTGTGTGTGTGTGTGTGTGTGTGTGTGTGTGTTTTATGTTCAGTAAGAGGTGGCTCAATAGATATGCAACATCTTTTCCTGTTTCCTCCCACAGAAAACCTTCAAAATCTTTCCATGGTACTGATGATTATCTTCTATTTAAGAGATAAGGAAATCAACACTAACTCAGGGGATATCTATTATTGCTGAAATAAATAGGTAGTTTATTTAAACTCATGGTCTAAATACAAAACCATTTTCTTGACAACAAATCTACAACTCACAGTTCCATGAGACATCAAAGTTCCTGTTGAGGTCAGTGCCAATGCAGGTCGAATTCTTGTTCTTGGAACGGTTTTTTCTCCACATTCGGTCCTGCCAGAAGGGACATCAGAGTGTGGACACATGTGCAGCTGCACTATTCAGTGTTACCACCTCAGATTCTCTCTGTAAGTTGAGATCTCTATAGCTAACCTGATCTCCTTTATTATAAAGAAATGCTTTCTTACAATATCTAATTTTTAGACACAATTTTTAATCTTAATGTTTTTAGCATTGATGAAAATTTTCCGTAAGTTTATGGAAAATGGTTGATTAGTTTTCTGTATTAGAAAATAACCATTACCTGCCTTGGAAAGAAGCAAAACATTCATATTATTTTAATAACACCCTTGCAACTAGAATATCACAGTTGATCAATGGGCAGAACATAAGAAATTTGAGAATGATCAGCCCTAAATGTTACTTTCCTAAGTGGGATACCTGTATCACACCTTTTCCTTTCCTAGGGGAAGAGAGATTGGAAAGAATGTGAAGAGCCAGAAGAGGTGGTTGACAACAAGAAAACTGTTTTCTAGACACAACAGGGCAGACACACGTGAACTCATGGTGACATGACAGCGTGCACTGGATACACCAGACAAAAGTTCAGCATCAAGTGGGGAGGTGGGCAGGAAGTCCCGCCTTAACTGAGGAGCTATTGACATTTGATTGCTGCTGGGAAAAAAGAGTCAGTTTTCTTTAATGATACTGGGTATATCAAGCACTCCAGGGCAAGCCCCATACTCCAGAGTAGTCAGCTGACACAAACTGGACTCCATGTCTTTTGTTTGCTTGTTTTGCTTCATTTTTTAAGACAGAAAACATGAAGTTGGGTGAGTATGGATGTGAAACTGATTCTGGGAAGAGATGAGAGTGGGGAATAAAGAAGATAAAAGTGTATTGTATGAAATTCCCAAAGATTAAAGAAAGATATTTCTTAAAAATTTAAAACGTTACTTATGTGAATTGTAATCAAATAGTCATCCAAACCTTTAACATAATAAACAACAATACATGTGCATTGAAATCAGTGACTAATAAGTTTCTTAAATACAACAAGTGTATATAGAGCAGTACCTGAGTCCATGACCAAATATACCCATCTACATTGAATACAGGCAGAACGTAAAAAGTCATCCGGTCCAAGAGTTTGGTCATGATTCTGTTTTTTCCATAACTCTTAGTGGCCTAGAGGGGATAGAAAGTGAGGTTGCTATTGAGAAAGCTAGATCCTATTAGCCATAGCTACCACTCTTTGAGTTGTTTTCCAAGGTTATAAGATTTTATACGGTTTTAAAAAGTACATAAGGATAAATGACTCATATAGGTTATAGGGAAAAAGCATTTAATAAATGCAGGGACATGAAATGAAATGAACAGTCTTCAAAGGTCCACTTAACTATCCAAAATGGAAACTGCCAGATGTAGCTTGTATAACAACAGAAGAAATACAATCAAGTGAAAGGGGATAATGCCAGGTACTTGATAAGGTATTTGTCTTGTGTCCCTTAAATAAATATAGCTCAAATCTGTGAACCTAGAGAGACAGGAACATTGGAGAAGATTCATAAATATTTATAAATATGACTAAAGAAAAATCCTTTTCTGTGCTGTAGATTCAACCAAAGTTCTTGCACATACCCAGCATGTGGTCTGCTGTTGATTCATACCTCCAAGCCAGAGAATTCACATGTGCATGTGTGTACAGGTGTGTTTTGTGCACCTGGGAGTGAAGGCCCGAGATTGACAGCAGATTCAGATGACTGCCTTAATTTTTCTCTATTCTCATTGAACTCAGAGCTTGACCATTTAGCAAGAGTGAATGCCAGAAGACCCCAACGGCCATTTGTCTCTGCCCTATCCGAGTCCCCTCCCCCAGTGTTAGGATTGTAATCATGCACTTTGCCCATTATTTTTTACATAGATACTGGGGGTTGAATTCTGGTCTTCATGCTTGTGCAGCTAGCACTTTACTGACTCAGTCATTCTCCTGGTCTCACAAAATTAATAAAAATCTCTGGCAATTGTATATGCTTCCTAGAAATCACAAAACATTGGGTTTAATTTCTAACAATAATGATAAAACAGAAATTTAAATGTCACAAATTCAGAAATTGGCCTGTCAGTGTTTCTATTTTCTGGCATAAATTCCAACAATTATATGAGCTTTCTGTGGGTATCAAAATTCTCAAACAAAAACAAACAAAACCCCTGCCCATTCTTGGAAAATTCCTCTCAGGATATGTACATGCATATGTGTGTGTGTGTGTGTTTCAGAGACAGAGACACAGACAAAGGGAGAGAGGAAGTGTGTGTGAAGATCTCACCATGCAGCCCAGAACAGCCTCAATCTAGTTCTTCTGCACAGGTGTCCCAGGGCTGAGATTGACAGCGTGAAGGAAATTCCTTGCAGTCATAACGCTTTGTCCTTGTTACTTGGTTAAGAGGGGGTTTTGGTCTTTAGTTGTAATTGTCAAAAAAACCAAAATTATAAGTCAATACTATGCAGCATCTTTCCTAGTGAACGTATCTGTGGGTCCAACAATCATTGTTGTGGGTGTTCCAAAGTGCTATGTGAAATAGTTGGTTGAGAAAGTTAAAATAGGATGTGTCAAATACATTGTCAGTAGATATTCAGAAACATACAAACTAGATCTATTCGTATAATACAAGCTGTTACTCAGTTGAAAAGAATAAGTAGGAAAACCCCAAGTTTGTATATGACCAATAAAATTAGTTAAGCAAACTAAAAATTTATGTTCTTAGTTTATCAAAGAAAACAAATCTCAGTTTATAGCATAAAAGAGGTATCAGATTATTATATAACTGCAGGATAAATGTCAGTATTACAACTAAAAGAAGGTGTTTTCATTATTATAAACTTTCAGGTAGAGTTTAAGAATTTATAAAATGATGAATAAAACTCAGGCCTGTATGTGCTGCCAAAGGAAAATGGATATTTCTCTAATTAGGTGGAACATCACACTTTTGGAAAGGAATGTTGTCAGTCAGTAAAGTCTGGAGACCAGTTAGAGAGAAGCTGATTGTGATTGGCTCACTTACCTGATAGACAAACCACTGACAGAAAGCTGGGGAGACCCATTCTCGTGCATGAATGCCACAGTCCATGAAGATAGCCTTTCTTTCTCCATCTTTTTTCCCAATCTGTTAAAATAAGGGATTATTTTGCATTAGTTCACTTTTTAGTTTCTTATCATCCAGTAATTCATTTTCTCAAACAATTATTTCCTTGTCTATCGTTGAACACGAATCATGCTTATGCTTACTGTCCTCAGGGAAGCTGATGGTAGCTATTCTATCTATACATAATTCTTCATCTATTACAGGACAATTTTTTTTTCAAAAAATTTTCCAAGGTTTCAAGTTGCTTTTAAGGTTTTCTAAAAAGCAAACAAGACAAAACCAACACAGTCAGGGGATAGAAAGATAGTTAAAGTACTGCTCTCACAGTGGGTCTGAGTTCTGTCCCCAGAGCCCATATCTAGTGACTAGCAACTGCCTGGAACTCCAGCTGCAGGGCAACTGACTCCTCCTTTTACTCCCTTGGATACCAACATTCACATGTACATATTCATATGTAGCTATCCAAGCAAATACATCCTATTAAGGCTAACACATATCTTCAGAAAACGAAATGTAGTATCAGTGAGAAGGCTCAGGGGATAAAGGCACTTGATGCTAAGCCTGATGACCTGGATGTAAGGGAAGAACTGATTCTGATGGTTGGCCTCTGTCATCTACATGTTCTATGACATGCATGCAGCTACAGACAAGTACACACAAACACACACACAAGTAATAAAAAAATTAATACCTAAAACCTCTTCTTGGACAGGATGTCACATGCATACCTGTAATCCCAGCACTCCTGAGTTTCAGGTCAGCCTGGGGTATGCAGCAAACTCAAAACTGTATCAAAAATATCTATGTTTCCAGAAAAATAAAATAGCAACCACACTATATATTGTTTTTCTTACTCCATTGTTAATGTTCTGTGCTAAGAATTTTAAAGATAGTTCATAAACTGGAAGCATTTAGCCTGGGGTGTGGCCTGGTACTGTATGTTAAGTGGCCTGGTACTATATGTTAAGTAAGGTACAGGATCTGCATCTGTTATTTGAAAGGTTTCTGTTTTAAATAGAGTTCAGATTTAGTTTGGGTGGATGGAGACACTGATTAATGGAGATATATGATGTGGATGCCTACCTAGTTATTAATGAGCTGCCAGGGAGGAGAATCTTTGTGTCTACAGAGTCTGGTAGTAGTTGAGTGGTGGTTCCTTCATGAATCTTGAGCTCTGATAAGCTCTGGTCTTACATATGCATTATACTTAACTTTTTCATCATGATATTCATTCACTAGTTTCATTTCATCTTATTAGATTGGAAAGAGGTGTGTAGACAGGGCCACTGCAAACCATTATAACAGAGTTATCCTGTGAAATATTTCTTGGTTTTCTCATTATGTAATTTCTAGTAAGTTCATGTTCCTATGTTTTTTATTGCATCAGAGATTGTAATATATGTTCTTGAATTGACAAACAGAGTTTAAACTTTCAAAAAATGAAATGACTTCCAAATTTAAATTTATCTCAGCTACCACTAAGTGACTTTTGTGCCCATGTTTTAAGATAACAAGATAATTAATGGTTCTTGAATTATTTTTACCTTGAGAACATATAATGGATTATCTTCAAAAGTTGATCCAATTTTGATTCTTGAGACCATTTCAGGATATTTCTCTACAATTTTTTCAGTCCAAGAAACAATCTTAAGAACAAAATCAAATTCAAAGAATTAAAATAAAGGAAAATTGCCTTGGGCAAAAACCACAATCATTTAAAAAAGACTATACTAGGCATTGTACACCATACCTTGCCCCAGTCATTGTATTTTGCATAACTGTGCCTGCCTGAGACTTCATCAGTCACATCAAACTGTTTCTCTATCTCTTCTTGTAGATCGTGTATCAGAATTCTGTTTGACAGCAGAATGATAAAACACATTTATCACATGAACATTTAATCACGGGAAAGAGAACATTTATCTTTCATTTCCAGGAAAGTGCCTCTTCCTCTCCTCTATCTAAAACAAATCCCATTTCCTGATTGCTCTGCGCTAGTCATCTCCTTTAAACAAGTATTGTGTGGCATCTTTTCCCCATCTATCTGGGCTATGTCTACCATTATGATAGTTCTGGATTCATGTTGCTATCCAGAACTTATAACAACCTTGCCCAGAAGTAAAGATTATAGTAAATGTACATTATGTATGACATTTCAAAGAATTTGTATGTAAAATAATTCACTAATGTGATTGATATTGCTTATATGCTTAAATAGTATCATTTGCTCTATATTTAGTTAAATAAAAATAATTATTTCTACTGCTTTTTTCACTTACAATGAAGTAGTGGCATGTTTGAAACCATACATCTGACTCAGACTGTATCTATATAATACACCTAACTTCCAAAGTACACACAGTCACATCTATATCACACAGGCAGCAGTGAGTATTCTCATGCACAAATTTACAAAACAGATTTTATTGCTTAGCTTTTGAAATCTGGGGAGAAAGTGGAATAAAAACAATGATGGTAATAAAACTGCGAATTCAGCACTTAGCAGAAACCAAGTATTTTTCTAAACTTTTATGTTCATTAAGTCACTTCATCTTTACAAGGAATTCTTACCCTCATTTTGCTGATGACAAAACCTAAGGCACAATGTGTTCAAATGTGTTATTTAATGATAGAGCTAGAATGTGAGTGGCTAGAGTGATTTTGAGGGGGCAGAAAAGGAGTCAGAAAAAGTCATTAGGAGGGTGAAACTGTTGGGGTAAAAAAGTTTATGCCTCCACTTTCAATTTCATCTCTTCTTGCATCAACTCATCTCACTATTTCCAAGATCTTATAGATTGGAGCATTTCTGGCCACATAAGTTCTGTCTGTATTGAAATTTCAGTGTTAACTTTTCTCCCAAACTTCTAAACACATCAAACTACTAACTCTTAAATTTTCTTTTGTACTTTGTTCTAAATGTGTTTAACATGGTCCAGATTCTGTTTTATATACATTGTTTGATCCTGTTAATATTATTACCATATAACAAATAAGAAAGCTATTGCTCAGAAATACTATATGCTTATAATTTGTAACTGTTTACACATTCATTTGTTTATTTATTGAGTGTATGTATGCATATGCGTGTGCATGCATGTGTGTGTGTTTTGTGTGTGTAGAGGCTAAGGTGGACTTGTAGGAGTCAGTTCTCTCTTCTCATGTGGATGTCTGAGACCAAATTCAGGCAGACAGACACATCAGCAAACTCCTTTACTCACCCAACCATGTTGCCAACCCTGTAGTTAATGTATCTGTGTATTTGGAGTTGGGAATTAGAATCCAAAATACTTCAACTTTGTTTCAAAAGTGCTATTTTCATTATGTACATAAATATTTTAATGTATTTTTTGTTTGTGGATTTGCTCTCCAGGATCATGAACTTATTCTTGAACTCATGTGTAGACAGAGACTGCTTGTTCATTTTCTGGCCAACCCAGACCCAAATAATAACACAGAAATTGTACTAATTACAACATTGTTTGGCCAATAGCTTAAGCATATTTTTAGCTAACTCTTACATCTTAAAATAGCCCCCTTTTTATTAATTTATGTATTGCCACTAGGTTGTGGCTTACCAGTACCAGCATGTTATTCCTTTGGCAGCTACATGGCATCTTTCTGACTCCACCTTCTTTTCCCTTCTATCTCTGCTTGGAATTCCCAACTCATTCTATTCTCCCCTGCCATAATTTCAAGGCTATTTTTAGAGAGTATAAAAGAAGGGTGAGATATCTATAGGCCAGTGTCTAACTGCCATGTGTTTGTGTGTGTGTGTGTGTGAGAGAGAGAGAGAGAGAGAGAGAGAGAGAGAGAGAGAGAGAGAGAGAGAGAGAGGCGAGAGAGAGACAGAGAGACAAAGACAGACACAGAGAGCGACAGAGAGAGAGAAAGAGACACAGAGAGAAAGAGACAGAGAGACAGAGAGATGGGGGGATTGTTGTTAGCTTGTTTTATACAACTGGTCTGGGCTCCCTTGATGACTATGTTATAACAGAGCTATTTTACAAATATACTTTTAGATTTTATAAAGTTGGATTTTGATAGTTTCCTAATTGGGTTACCATGTGCATTGAGCTCTGGATTTGATGAAATGGATTTTCTAATGTCTGAGGAATATCATACAGTGAAAAATAAACTTTATGGTATAGACTTGTTCTCTAGAGAGAGGAAGAGCACCTGATGAGAGCCTTAAGTTCTCCATTGCACTGAATGTGTTTGTGTATGAAAGCTTATGTTTATTTATGCACATAAATGACCTTTGCTCTTCCTGAGCTAATGAAAGGAACCAACCCTGTAGAATCAGTCACTTCTCATAAAAATCCTGTGAAATGGCTCCTTTGATATCATATTTTAAATAGTGACAAATAACCAACTTGGATGAGCCTGGGCACAGACAGTTTTGCTTCAGAATGTTTTTCCTACCACTCCCCTATTCATTTTTATTTTATTTTTATAAACCATGATCTTTATCTCTTGCAGCCAAGCTCATATGTTTAAGAAATAACAGCTGTATGTTCAGAGTAGGAAGAAAAGTGAATGGAGTAGCACTCTAAGTAAGTCATTAGCTTTATCTGATTGAGACAAGTATTTAACATGACAGATTTACATTTGAAACATAAATTTGTATCTGGATGAATATTGTTAGGTAATCAAGCATTGACCTAAAGTGTTGAATGTAACCTTGTGAGTTTATATACTTGTACCTTGAAATCTATATAATCTTGTGGAGTTTTTAATTATGATTTTATTCTATCGTACCATCTAAGTTTTATTGAATTAACAGATTGTTTCTGAATTAATTTTTATGAATAACTTTATTTTCTAATTTTAATTTTTGATCAAAGAAAAGACAGTGCTAATGATTATCTCAATGTGAAAAATTATTAAAAAAAACACATATGGTTTTAGCTGCAATTGAAATGTGGTAACTGCCCCCTGGCTCCCAATTCAGTATGTGTATTTTTCCCATTTGCCAGTCTGCTTGGGCTTCTTAGTACATACTTATTATTTTTACTCTGTATTTGATCTTTTATGACTTTGTAAAAGTATAAGTAAAAAGAAACTAACATGCTACTTTCAAATCAAATTAGTTTTAGTAGTTTAATTTTCTGAAAATTAAAAAATATGATGCGTAGGTGCCTTAGATTAAATAATGGTCCGTGTGCCCTTTTTAATATAGAGTGTCTAGACTAAGTGAATTATTGTGTCCAGCCAATTTCTGTGGCTTTAGTCAGCCAAGCCTTTTTCTTAGAACTCTCCTCTGTTATGGACTGACACCAAGTAATACACATATGCAAATAAAATTATGTACTTGGGGACTGAATTTTAATTTTTTTGTTTTTACAGATAACTTTTCATATTTATATTTATGAGGGAGGTATTTAGTTACCTGGCTTCCACATGTCTGAAACTAAATTTAGACACTTTCTAGAAACACTGTAGTAAGTAGATAAATCTAATTTTAGTAAATAGTTTAGCATTTTGCTTCTTGATACAGGAAACAAGAAACTCTCTGGGTGTCAGATGAAATGACACTTGTGAGGCTCTCATTACAAGGCCACTTCAGATAAGAGAGGCCTGCAGGACCCAAGAGGGGAAGGACAGTATCTGATTAGATGCATGGTGTCAGCCCCTTGCCTCAGTCTTCCAGTGGTCCACATCACCATCTATGGTCATGTCAAACATTGTACATTTTGTCTGCGTTAGAAGAGTAATAAGGAAAGCAGAACTCTTTATTTTTGATCCTGCTGTTCAAACCAGATTATATAGAATTTGCCTGAGCACTGCTGTGTTTTAGTTTGGGCTAGATACTTTGTGAAAATTAAGTAATACTAGGAACTGATATCAGGTCTTTATTAATTATGTAAACTGAAGGATGTAGCTACTGAAGCACAAATCGAAAGTCAGAAGTTTGGTTATGGAGTAAATCTATATAGAGAGACTGGAGTGGTATATGGCTCATGGTTGTTGTTCAATCAGTTACAATTTCTTTTTACTCTTCCATGAGGCAAAATGACTTACTTCTGTACCTTCATTATTTGAAGTTCTCTCTTTTGCAGTTTAAGTCTTGTTCTATTGCTTTGTTTTTTTGTTGAGGTCAATTTTTCTCTCCTAAAGAATAGAGTTAATTTATTGATTTCTCTCTCTCTCTCTCTCTCTCTCTCTCTCTCTCTCTCTCTCTCTCTCTCTCTCTCTCTCTCTCTCTCTCTCTGTGTGTGTGTGTGTGTGTGAATGAATTTTTTTATATATCAGGTCAATTTAAAAAAGAAGACAGTGCTGATTATTACGATTAGTCCATAAACCCTGACCTGTCATCAGTTATGATGACATGCCCCTTCTTAGGCTGCCCTGCTTGTTCACATCTGAGCCCTCTGCTTATGTAGCTGGAAGATGTAGGCTGCTGCCATTTATTCAGATCAGAGCAAATGTAAGATGGGGACTGAACTGCCAATAACCCTATCACCTCCATAAATGCACCCCAATAATCTGAAAGAAACTGTGAATTTTATCATCTATACATAGTACCTTAGTGTTTGGCAGACCCAATTTTAAAATAGCTTCATTGTATGGATGTAACTGTAAAATATTTTACTGAATGAGGTAACCCATATCTAGGAAGACAAATGCCAAATGTTCTCTCCTGCTTGTGAAGCAATTCTTTAGATGGGAGTAGATCTGAAATAAATGCAGAAGCCTGGAAAGTGAAAGGGAGAGGAGGATAAACAGGGAGAAGAGCTTAACCTGGGGAGGTTAAAGGGAGAAAGCAGAGAAAACTAAAACACTAAAATATTTGAAAAAGCTGTAGAAAAGCATATTGTTTTATTAATTTATTAACAAAACCCTCAGTTCCAGACAAGGGAAACATCTCTTCATGCTGTTGGTCAGGGGATCCAAGTTATACCCTTTCAAGACAATATAGGCTATTTGAAGGTAAGACCTATTGCTGAAGACACCACACACTTCAGACACATGACTTGCTGATCTACCTAGAAACTTTCTCCTTGAGGATTAGATTGTATAATATCAGAAGATGTATGTAAGCTTCCAATGGAGAGAAACAATCAGCAGTCATACATGTTTGAAAAAATTTATGAACCATAGCAATGATCATCTGGCAAGATATCCCCTAGTAACCTTCCTGTCTCCCATTTTTCTTTCTTGAACTTTTTATGGTTGTTGTTATTTGTTTTTTGAGACAGGGTCTTTCTATGTAGAGCAGGTTGTCCTTGAACTCACAGAAATTCTCCTACTTCTCCTTCCAGAGTGCTGGGATTAAAAGCATATGCCACCAAGCCAGACCACTGGCACTTTTATATTAAGGATAAACAATAGCTTTCTAGTTGTGCTTAAAGCCCATTCAGTAGAAAGAAATTCATTAGTGATACTGTAGACCTAGTCAATTTCTATGGCTAGAGACATCATAGAACCTACCTAGAGCAGTGGTTCTCAGCCTTTCTAATGCTGTGATCCTTTAATACAATTCTTCATGTTGTGGTGACCCCAAACATAAAATTATTTTTATTGCTACTTAATAGCTGTAATTTTGTTACTGATATACATCATAATGTAAATAATTTTGGAGACAAATGTTTGTCCAAGGAGTCAGAATGTGTAGGTTGGGAACCACTGCCCCAGAGGAAGATCTATTACTGCTATTCCTTCTAAATCACTATAGCTTCTAACTACATTCTAAATCCTTATACATATACCCATAGACTTAGCTCACCAAAGAAGCTTCATTTTGCAAGAGATAGCATCTTGCAAACATCCTCAGCTGGTAAACTGTGGGGTGCCAGCCCTAGTTTGTACATCTAGGATACAATCTTTTCAACTAGGTTTTGAGGACTTGGAAGAGAAGGTGTAAGAACTGTAAGAACTACAGGGTCAGGATTTCTGCTGAAAGATAGTGACTTTGAGACACAACCAGTTTTCTGCACCTGTGAAATCCCAACAATATAATTGTCTACACAAGGTCTGCATAATGACCATAGCAGTCAACACACCAACATGGATGGGACAAGCTTTGCTAGTTGAAGAGCTACAAGAAGTCTATAACTGCTGAACGAGAGATGATCACTTTTCTTCAGGGATAAGGCCCTTGATATAGGTCATATAGGTCATATAGTCCTATATGGTCATCCCTAAATACATGTACCTATGAACAATGCCAAGTGATCTCAGTAAGGATGTGTGTGTGTGTGTGTGTGTGTGTGTGTGTGTGTGTGTGTGTAATTATAGAAGATGGCATCATGAATTCCAGAGGCTGTGGATGGAAAGACCCGGGAAGAGTTGAAGGATGGAGAGAGAGGGTTGGAAATGATGAGAATACAGTGTACTCATATGTAAAATCTACCCTCAAAACTTCAAAGATTTGTAAACATCCCCAAAATTTCAAAGTTACCCAAACTCTGATTATGAAACATAAATGGATATTTCTCCAGGACTTACTCATAGTTCATTTTATGTTGTTCCAAGATAGACTGGATAGTTTGAGAATCCTTCTCACTAACTCGGAAATCCACTGTCATATTAGCAGCGACATCATGAGTAATATCAGGATACCAGAAATCAAGCTGTGGAGACAAGCCCACTGTTAGCTCTTGGTTTGTTTGTTTGTTTGATAAACATGTATATATTTAAAAAGTTAAATGTGGCCATGCACACCTGTAACTTCAGAATGGTGGGGAATAAAACATGAGGATTTCCAAGGCTTGTTGGTTCTTGGGTTTAGGGAGAAATCTTTTCTCAAAGAAAAAAGGCAAAGTGATAAAAACATTTGAAGATTTCTTCTGGCCTCTCTTTTTAGATTGGTATCATACATGCTACCAACACACAGGAGAACATGCACTATAGTAAACACAGATACCACACACACACTGATCGCATATTATTCACTATAAAGTGGTGTAGAGTTCTGCTTAATGAATAAGGTAATGAAAAATTTTTAGACAAATGTATTTAAGAACTATTGAATATCAAGGAGTAAGAAAGAAAATTATACTAACTAGAATTTTAGGACAATACATTTATCAGAGAAAATAGAAGAGACAACTACTTTAGTTAATATCCCTTTACTTCTATCATTCTGGATGTGAACAAAATTATTTCATAACTGTTTTAATCACAACTGGCAGTAATCCAGCTTTTATAATTTTCTGAATTCTCCCATGCATTTCTCTTTGAATTCTGGAATTTCTGGAAGGTTTGTATTTGTCAAGAAGATATACTTTATTAACTTTTTTTAATTTTATTATTTTGGTAGTACATTCTTGATCAAGTCATTGGAACTGATTGTTTTTTCAGTGTTCCTTAAGGAAAAAAATATGGCCATTAGGATTCCTTGGTGAGTACTGTGGATATAGTGAGGTGAATATGCATTCTTAGACATCCTGAGATTTCATAAGAGATGTTTTCCTCTTTACTATGTTCCCACAGCTGAGAATCTCAGCGATTTGATGAATAAGCCAACAAGGAAAGGATTTTGGTTAAAATAGAGAAAAATCAATTGCTTGGTTCTTTATAATAGCTGTCACTTTTGAAGCCAAGTGAAGTACAAATTCCCAGTCAGGGTGATGTCAAGGAGATGCTCAGTCTTTACCACCACACTCCACCTTTAAGATGTAAAGAAGATGCCCATTCTCCACCATTATACTCCACCTGGGAAATATGAGAACAATATCCTGTCTCTACCATCACTGCAAGATTGAGGCATGTCCAAGTCACCTTTGATGTCTCTTAGTTACATTGCACGTTAGCTTTTATGCAGTCCATTATGGGACAACATGAGATTTTTATGAACCAATCAACACATCTGTTTACTTTGAAACATTATATAAATTGGACACATCACCATTACACAGTAACAAATCTGTGTTAAAGCAAGAAAATGTGGAGGAGGAATTTTAAGATCAAAGAACTGTTGTGAGCATTTATTAAGCAGTAGATGCAGAGGTCGATGCCACAGAAGTGTCTTACAGGGAAGTTGTTAAGAAGAGGTTTTGTGTGGCAGACAAAGCCAAATATGCATATTTCCATCATGTTAGGTAACAGCAGAGGAAGGAGAGGGTGTCCTAACAAAAAAGAGCAAGGGAACTTTTAGGTTTTATGGGCCGATCTCAGTCTTGTAGAAACAAGAAGACTCAGCCAGATAAAAAAAAATATTAGATAATAACATTCCTCATGAGAAAACAAATACAAGATGGTGAAATTGTGATGTCCATGAAACTCTATGGTCAGGAAACATAGAGGAGGGTCTTGTGCTTGATAATAAAGAGGCTAGCCAGGCGGCATGTCTTGGAGGACACTGGCTAAACCAAAACCCACAGAAAATGCTCTAAAAGTTTTTTTAAACAAAACCAGAAGGCTGTGATATCCATTGCTGCTGCTGCTGCTGCTGCTGCGTGCAAGATTGTAAGCTGTATATTACAGAAGCAGAGGTCAATACCCCATGAGCATCTGAAACATGCCTAAAGCCACAAAGTCAGTTTAGCTATGATTTGAACCCTTGCATCTGGCTCTGAACAACAGGCTGTCCTCATAAACATTTTCAAATTAGGAAGCACAGCTGTCAAGTTTTAAGATTGCGGAAGGTGGAACTGAAACACTGGATGCTGGTGTGCTAGTGAAGGGACACCAGAATTGCTTCAGTAAGAGGCAGGAAGGACTTGCCATTGACAGCACAGAGGAGGTGATCATGTGGGTGTGAGGAATGCTCAGGAATTAGAACGGACAGAATTTGGCTGATTTGACTGAAAAGATGAGTGTCACTAAAAAGCCAGGCTTGGTTCTGGGTTTAAATCTGATTGTAATTTTGGCCATTTAACTTACTATCTTTTTTACTTTCAGTCCAGTGTTTTAAAGGTGCTTCATTGCAAATCTACTGGTAAATATGAAACAGAAGGAAGGTGACTTGTGTAAAAGAAGTGGCTGAACCAGTTCCCTTTTCTGTTGGAGTTTAAGGAACTGCTTTACTGTTAAGAATTTCTTTCGACAGAGTACCCACTCTTGGCAAAGTACTTTACAGTCATCAGTTTGTACTTGAACAGAAGTTTCCAGAAGAAATTGGAGCAGATACTGGGGTGGGCTGATGCAGGATACAGACGAGAGGGAAAGGGGGCAATGAGAAAGGTGTCAACAATGTCCCTTGATTTATATATTTATTAAGAAGTGATTGCTTGTGAATCTGGAAGGAAAAGCAATGAATTATTGAAAGAAAATAAGGTTGTCTATGATCCAAATGGTGCCTGTCATCTCACTTTTTTGTCAGTCTTTGGTGTCCCTGTGGTCATTGAAAAGAAAATAAAAAGAATATCTCTTACAGAATAGAAAAGAAAGATGTAACACTCTTCTGAATGTTTTACCTCAATGGTTTGGGTCAAGTCCTTCAAGACGCTTGCTTGCTTTCCATCCTGGGGTTTTACTCGGAATACCTTCTCCCTTCAAGTAAGCAAAAGACAAAAATCAAAGAAGCAAAAATAAAGAAATAAATAAACAAACAAAAAACAAAAAATAATAAAAAGACAAACTAAACAAAAATTGTAAAGACATATTCCTTCATTTTCTTCTCAGCCAGAGACTGGATCAAAGGAAGGCAAGTTTACCTGTCAAAGCGAACATGAGCAATCACAAGTGTGGTAGAGATCACAGCCACAAGCCAAGAGAACTTCATGGTTGTTCTTTGCTTAACCTGACCCTTCTACTGGTTTTATAACCTCAGCTTTTATCTTAAGGAGCAGCTGATTTCCTCTGGGGTTTTAAGGGATGAACTGTTTTTCCATCTCATGATTTTACAGTTGGAGTGTGGGCAGACATGTGAATATCCAAGCTTCTCTCAACGGTTTTTTGTCAACGGTTTTTTGGGTTTGGGGTTTATTTTGTTTTTTTTTTTTGTTTTTTTTTTTTGGTTTTTCAAGACAGGATTTCTCTGTGTAACAGCTCTGAGTGTCCTGGAACTGCTTGATAATTTAGGTTGGCCTCAAAACCGCTGCTTCCCAAGTGCTAGGACAAATGGACACCTGGTCTTTTCTACTTTCTTGATTATAGGAAATATATACTTCTTAGGGAAAGAATGGAAAGAAAATTACTTTAGCAGGTAAATTGCCCAAAGTGATAGGATGGAGCTATTTTAGAGCTGGGACAGGAACTTAGTTTTTTTTCTCTAAAATACTAGCTTCTTAGTAAGCTTGAACTGAACAGCAGATAAAATCAATTCATATGTTTAAATGCAAAAATATTAACATAGTTAATTTTTATGTGTGTATGTATATGTGTGGAGTGGAGTTTGTGGATACCATTATGTGTGGGGAGACCAGAGGACAACTTACATAAAGAACAGATTCTATCCTTCCATCATGTGGGTCTCTGGGGATTGGAACTCAGGACATGGGGCTTGGTGGAAAATGCCTTTACATTGAATTATTGAACTGACCTCTAGCTTCATCTTAAAACTTACAATTATAATCTCAAATGAATTTGGGTGACTGCCAGAGAACTTTTATGCATAGACTTAAGTAATAAAACTTTATAGAGTTATGGTCTCTTCTCTTCTCGCCTCGCCTCGCCTTGCCTCGCCTCGCCTCGCCTCGCCTCTCCTTCTCCCCTCCTCTCCTTCTCCCCTCCTCTGTCATCTCCCTCCCTCCCTCCTTCCCTCCCTCCCTCCCTCCCTCCCTCCCTCCCTCTCTCTCTCTCTCTTCCCTTCCTCCCTCCCCTTCCCTCTCTCCCCATTTCCTTCTTTCATGTGGCAGAGACAAGTTACTGCTATGTAGCCCAGGTTAACCTTGAACTCAGAAACTTCCAGCCTCAACCTTATCAGTGCTGGGATTACAAGTGCATGATACCATGTTAAGCTTGATTACACATTATAATTATCAAAATAATAATATTGAAAGAAGTCCTTATTATCTGAGAAAGAGTTAATACTCCATACAAGAGTTTCATGTGTTCTCCCAAGAATCTTGTCTAAACTCTGAAGAAAAAAAAAAGGAAATTCTTACAAATGCTTTTTTTATGTCTTCATTGGTCAAGGTTGTCAAGGTTAAAAACTCCCAGAGCAAAGGCTTACTCTGTTGCTTTTCCCTGAAGATGTATTTAACAAGGGCAAACTAAAAAGGAAAAGTTGTTTTTAGATTTAAACTGTTACAAACTCAGAATGGCTCCTAAAGCTCTGCTGTACCAAAGAGAGCAGGATTTTGCCTTTGTTCCTTGTAAGTGAAATAAGAATGCTAAAAAGATGCTGATGAATGATGGTTGGGGTTTACTGTGATAGTGTATGTAAGGGAATTGGCATCCAGTAAAGGACTGTGCAGTGAGAACACACCTTTACGTGCTACGAATAGAGATTTACAGCTGGCCACGGTCAGGGATCAATATGTATCATGTGGTAGAATCAAGTAGAGACAGTAGTAAGCTTTAGGGATGAAATCTCTGAATTTATGTTGATGTTTCCTACTTCAAGAAATGGAACAGTTTTTTCTACGCACTTTATCCTCATGTTTAAAAGCCTCTAATTGATCACTGAAAATAATTTTATACATTATAAGAAAGAAACAAATCTTCCTTAATTCTGTCAGTCTAAGGTATTTTTTTAAGTTTTTTTATTGGTCTTTAAACTCTGCCACCAAGCGTGATGACTTGAGCTGTATCTCTGGGAACCACAAGGTAGAAGGGGAGAACTGACTCACCTAGGCTGTCCTGAGTGTTTAAGTTTTCCTTGTGTACAGTTGGGAAGAGGTTTGATTTTCCTAGGGATCCAGATGATTTGAGGACAGTGGTAATCTCATGATAGTGCTCTGATAATAAACTAAGTGTACTTTGGACTTGTAATATCTAGTGCCTGTTGATAACTCCATGTCTGAGTAATATTTTGGCTCACCATACATTAGTGTCACTGCCCCCATCCCACCCTGCTAATCCATTTACCCTGAAAGCAAAGGACAGCAGATATCAAGAATATTCAGGAACTCAGAATTTGTTATTCCTTGGCGGGCAGAGTTCAATGTAGCCTCCTATAGCCAAATCAAAGGTTATAAAATGGCTTGTCCTAAGTGGAGAGCAGGAAAAATAGCTGTGAGAACTCATGCTATCTCAGGATGGGCCGTGTCAGACTGTAGTAATTCACAGGATAAATGAGTCCCCTCAAATTAAATGTTTAACACTTCACATAGCAATAAGGTTTTGTCCTTTGGAGCTTCAGGCTCCCAGGATTTTATGGCCATGCTCATCTCTAAGCATATGTTAAGATATTGTTTGATTTTTTTGTTCTACTTTTCTGCTCTCTAACATTATTACCATCAAAGGAATGTCATAGAAAATGGAAGAGAAAGTTTCTCGTGAGTTAGTAGAATCTTTCTAAAGATTCTCCTTATTAAATTTAATTCATTGAACTGCCAGAATATCTTTAGATTTCTCACTACAGATTGCACTGAGAGAAAAAAAATCTGGATTAAGTTGTAGTTGTTGGATTTATTTTTTTCCTATGATACTGGAGTTAAACTAAGGGATTGGATTCTGTAATTAAAAATAATGTTGATTGATAGATTGTGTGTGTGTACTTAAATGTAGTGTGTGGAGATCAGGGCATAATTTTGTGGAGTTGTTTCTCCCCTTCCACCATGTGTATTCTAAGACTTTGTAGAAAGTGTTCTTACCGACGAAGATGTCTCAACAGTCCAGAATGGATCAAAGTAAGCAAAGTACCTAGTACATGCTATAGAGAAATTTGTCTTCTTTAGTTCAGACAAAGGTAACATTTTTCTAAATGAATATGTAAATGTGTGGTGCAGGAGTGACTATCTGCTCTAAAGAAACAGTTTTACAAAATTCCACGTGGCTTCCAAATGAACTTGTTAAGTTTTCAGATTTTTTAACCTACAAAATCTGTCTTTGATCAATTCATATGGTTCATTTACAAAACCAGGGGAGTACATATCACTGGGTGTTAGATATGCAGAGATTACATAAGAGGGACCAGAAAATATACTGCTATTTTTAAATCAAATCATGACAGGCAATAATTAAGCATAGTCAATAATGGTTAATTTGAGAGCTTGGGACAGAAATGGCTGTGGTGTGGAACTGGGCTCACCAAGTGGAAGAAGTTAAAAGAGGAAGAAAAAGCTTTCTCATGAGCTGAGCATGGGTGCTCATGCACGGACAAGGATAAGAAGGGGTGGGTCATTTCGGCAAAAGCTGACTGGAACGATGTACTGGGAAGGAGTGAATCAGACTTTTGCATTTTCATTTTTTTGATATATCTTAAATGCACATAACTTTTAGCCAACTACCAGTTAATTTTCATTAGAAATAAAATTATAGCAAAAATGGCTTTTGTAGAAAATCTCAAATACTCATATTCCTGACAATATTTGCATGTTTGCTTTCTTATTCCTTACTATCCTTAAGTTATCTTGCCAAATTTTAGAAAAGTCTACATGTATTCTTTGACATTTCAAAAAGCATTCAGGTTAAGACTTTGGAAGGTTCTTCTTTATCTTTGTGATTTGCATATTTGCTTTGCTGCATTCTTTAGTTAGGAATGGGTATTATTGGCCAGATGCAAGGTAAGAGAGTGTCCTGTGGAACAGGAATTACATACATGTCATTGCAGAAGAATTTCACTCATAACTTCAGCTGAATTAACTCTCAAATTTACAACAGCAAGCTATAACTGAAAAAAAAAAGATGACGGGGAGCTACTTATACACATTCACAGGAATATACATAACATACATATGCAAGTAAATATATATTCAAGGGGATTTACTTTTTGCACTTAAGGATCTCTCAACTTAAATGATGGATTCCTAATTGCTTTGATGATTGATGAATTTTAGCAGTTGTACTGCTGCCATCTTGTGGATTATCAGGGCATTAGTCAGTCTTCGGCTTGACAGTTTTTTCCTCAACCTTAAATGCCTGTAACTTTAATCGATTTTTGTATTAGAAAATTTAAATTTTAATATATTCTGTTCATATTGTATTGAATATAGAATCTTATTTTCCGTGGCACTACATGTTTTTCTATAAAACACTCTCAAATTATAAATTAGGTATATATTACTCTACTTTAAAAATTGTACTTGGTGTGATATATGTTAGTCCACTTTCTCCTAATTCCAGAAAATATCAATTCATGTGTGATGCATAAGTTGTGGACTTGCTTTTATTTCTTTTATTGGCCTAGCTGGTTTAGCGAGCATCTCTTGTCTCGATTTCAATATGTTGGCCATAATCATCTGTTCTAAGAGGACTGTGGTAATGCCATTCAAAACTCATATCTTCCATAGTTTATCATGATTCTTCATGATTCTAAGCTCAGTGCCTCAGGTTTCAACACAGGTGTTGGCTCTGTGTGATTTGTGTGATTTGGTTTTTCTCTCCCAACCCAAGTCTATCCGGACCCTCCCTGCCAACTCTCCCATTTCTTTACTTACTGACTTTCTTCCATTATTTTTAGAATGATCACAGGAAGTTGTCTGTCAATTTGTACAACTTATTGTGATTCATTTACCCATACTTAACATGTCTTAAAATCCTTCTCTCCACAGCAGGAAGTACACATCTTGCATGTTCTTTTTGATCAGTATAACTCAAACAGCTAATTATTTTTATAAGTTTTGTTATTTTGTCAATTAAAATAACTAATTATTTTAGTTGATTACTTGTTAAATGTCTGTCTTATCTAATGGCCCATAAATACAGAATAGGAAGATGTATAATCATTCTCTTTCATTGTTCTGTCTTCAATTGCTTAATAAAACTCTTCGAATGCTATGGATATTTCATTATAACACTTGAATGAGCTGAAATAAAAACTTAAGCCAAGATGTCACCTTTTCAATTGTACTGTCTTGCAATCTTCCACTTCCGTCTGTATTTCTTCTTATTCATAAACTTCCCATTATAACTAGGAATATCTGTCAGTGTAGGCCAGCTCTCCAAGGACTAGCTTTTCCATAGTGGATCACATAGCACAAGCACCCAGCTGGCTTGCTTATTGGTTCAGTCACCCTCCCTCCCAAATCAGGTAATCTGCTATGTTTTCCAGTGATGATATGATTTTATTAGGATGAATTTTAGATGTCCACATAGCTTAATACACCCAGAAAATTAAAAGAAAGATTAGGATCTGCAAAGTCTCCAAACAAACAAAAAAGTCAGGACAAACAAAAAAAGAACCATGAGCACTTTGAATAAGATGCTTCCTCACTAATAAGGATGCTCTCGGACATAATTGGCTATGTACATGACTGCAAGCATTGTCTCCTCACAGGTTGGGCGGATCTGGGACTCAGGAAGGAGAAAGCCATAGGTGCCTGTATCCCGGAGTTCAAAAGTGAAAGAATATTTTATTCCTTGGTCATAAGCCCAGTCATCAGAGCCCCCGGCAGCAAGATCTGAAATGAGAAAACAGCATGGGAAAAGAAATCAGCAGCTTCTCTCTCTAACCACAAATTCTTCACTGTGGAAAATATTATGGAGAGACTAACTAACTATTCAAAAGAAAAATGAAGTATTTCAAAAAAATCAATCAAATTTTACCCTAGAATTATTTTATGAGAATGATCTCGAAAGGCCTTTTTAGTGAGATTAAAGTCTCAGTGCACTTTTATGTGGTTGGGGAGCGCACAAGGAACAGTTCACTAAAGAATGGATGTCTTCCAGGGAAGCATAAGCACCTTCGAGTGGAAAGAGGACAGCACCCCAAGTTTCTAGAAACCTAAGAATCACGCAACTTCGCAACATGAGGCTTAAGGGTGCCCCCCTTTTCTTTCAACCTGGGTCCTTTGAACCTGGGTCCTTGTTCATGTTAGGCAAGGCCTTTAACACCAAGGCATGCTACTTCTACTCTCTAGGCTTGCACTTTATATCTTTGGTATCTAACAACTGGCTTGGCATAATTATTCATTTAGCTGATTCATTTCATTATATTTTTGTCACTAATATGTTTGTTTATTATTGTTCATTGATTTAAATCAAGAACTGAACATCTCCCACTGAGCTGCAAACCATGTGCTCATCTCTAGAGATGCTGGGACAAGAAGAGATATTGTCCTTGCCTCTTATTGGCTTGCAGACAGTGGCAAGATAAACATAATTTAACTCATCTGAATAAGCCCATGGTTAAAAACATTGGTGAACAAGTAAGTCATCTCTGTTAGAACCACCTTAAGAAAATGAGGCCACAGAAGATACTACTCCACTGTCAGCTTAACAAATGCAGCAGCTAAGGCTGGAGTCTCTCATTTGCAGTGGAGGCCCTTTGATGACACTGGACTGATTCTTTTTCCTTGTGTCTTTTTCTAATCCTTTCAGAATTTGGGCAAAAAGAAATCATTGGAGGGGAGAGGAAAGTAGAGACCAAAATCCAAAATTGGTTCTGAGGACTGTGCCTTTTAAGGTAATTTTGAACTCTGCAGTGACCATAATGCTGAGGTCTAATTCAGACCTTTTCTTTCTGTTTTGGTGTGTGTGTGTGTGTGTGTGTGTGTGTGTGTGTGTGTGTGTGTGTGTGTGTGTGAATACGTGCATGTTTCATTGTGTAGAAGATGGTACTGAATCCCTTGGAACTAGAGTTATAGGAGGTTGTGACTCAACCATGTGGGTAGTGGGACTTGAACCAGGGTTCTTTGTAAAAGCAGTGTCATTCTCATATTGTAGTCCCTTCTTTCTTCTTCCCTTTAAGACCTCTTCCCTATCGTCCTCTCCTGGGTCCTTCTCTAGTTTCCTGTCATTCATATACACTGGCTCTGTAACAAATACACACATATGTAAAGCCAAGATCTGCAATGAGTGAGAACATGCAGTCTTTGTTTATCTAGTCTGGGTGACTCTACTCCATGTAACATTTTTCAGTTCCATCCACCATTTTTTTTTCTTAAAATTGAATGATTTCATTTTTCTTTATGGCTAAATAAAATTCCACTGTGGTACCTATTTGCTTTGGTGTGTGTGTGTGTGTGTGTGTGTGTGTGTGTCTTGTTTGCATACATGGAGAAACTGGATTCCTCTGAAGAGTGGCTTATTCCTCAAGAAACCCTCTTTCCTACCTACTTTTTAAAGGGGAAATTACTTACTACTGTGTTTTCATCCTGCAAGGATCCTTCAGCTAGGCATCTTAGTCACCACATTGGACATAATATCCTCAGCATGCAAGATATGTGTTCTTACTTTGTAATATTAAGGTCATCTCTCTTAGTACCTGTGTCTTTCCACGCTTCGCTATGGTGGCTTCTTTGAAGATTGCCTTTGTCTACCTGCTTTCTCTTTTCTTCCTGCTTTCCTACTTTGTATCCTTCCTTCCTTCCTTTCTTCCTTCCTTCCTTCCTTCCTTCCTTTTTGTTTTAGTACCTACTGAGATCTTGGCATACAGTGGATGCCCAAGAGATACATATGGAAATGTGGTTTGGAAGGAATATTTATTTCTCTATCTATCTACTGAGTAGAAGAATACATATTTCATTTAAAAGTCACTGTGTGGCAAAGTCATATATTTTCAATGGTGAGAAAAGAAATTCAGTGGGAAGCATTTGTTCCTCCCTAGACATATGATTTCCTTGCATAGTTCTGAACTCAGAACTTACAGATTGTTGTTGCTCCTGGGCCATACGTGTACTTGGTGCCATACAGAGAGGCAAGTTCCGTGGCTGCACCTTTCACCAGGGCTTTCTGCAAAAGAATCATCAGGAAGTGAAAAAATGAAAGCAATCATGCCAAACAAGCACACACCCTGTACACTTGAAAAAAACCAAAGATATTTATGACACATTTGGGGGTTAATATTTTGTACTTTTTCAATGTCTCTTTCAAGTTTTCCAGTTTAGTAATGCTGAAATTCACAAAGAAATCTTGAGAAAGGATCTCTTCCCCAGAGCAAAGCAAAGGCCAGGAAGGCTCTATGCTGTGACAAAGGTTGTTGATGTCATTGCACAGGAACAATACTCAAAAAGACAAATAAAACCTCCATGAATTGACCATGTGATAGGTAAAGAGCAAACACTGAGTCATTACAAGATGGTATGAATTAGGGCTGGAGTACTAGCAGCTGAACACACAATGATTGCATAGAAAATGTAACTGTCTTTTGGAGTTCATTCCTGTGTGAGACTGACATTGGCTTCTAAAGGCTGTTCTTTTATTGCTATTACTATTAAAAAAGCATTTAGTGTGTGCCTCAGCCTCTCCTGCACCTGTCCCCAACTGCTCTCTCATATGGACATTTATCTTCTCACAACCATTTTAGGGTTACCTCTTCATCTCTCTTAAATTGCTCTAACTTCCTCTTCTGACAAAAAGACTCAATGTGAACTCACCTCAGAGGTCTGTCTCAAGTCTCCTCTCATACTCTTTCTGAGGTAGAATTTCCTAAATGGGCCCCTGTACCCCTCAACTTCTTCTCTTTGTTGCTGACTTTAGGTATTCGTTTTCCTTCACTGGATGCCCTTCCCCGTCTTGGCTTAAACAGTTTTTAATCATCTCTCAGGTGTACTTTCATGTTATCTTCTTTGTAAATTTGCTCCCTCACTCTCTTTAAGAGCAATGGTCTCTATTTTGCAGTAATTCCTGTCTATCAGAACTCCTTCAGCCTGCTGAAATCAGTTGTTTGGGCATCTATTATTTATATTATTTCTCTGGAGGATTTGTGGCTAATCGTTTTTTTTTTTTCAAATTTTTGTTCTGTGTTCTTTATACATAGCTCAATTGACAAGGATGGTATGGGAGAGGGTGTTATTTCATGTATTTATGGCTGATTGACTGTCATATTTAGATGCTGACATTTATTACAAAGGGAGAAACCTAGACTCTTTTTTCTAACTCATTTAAAGCTAAAAGATAGAAAAAAGACAAAATAATATTAATCAGCTAAAATTTTGTATGGTAAATTCCAATTATCTTAACAAAATTCCCTACAATCAGTTTAGGTCTTTTCTTTTGACAAATTCAAATAATTTCACCACAAGTACTCATTTATCTTCCCAATATATCAGTCCACATTATAATACCATAGAATTTTCCAGCAGAATTGAATGCTGTGTGGAAGAACACACTCAATGGGAATGTTCCTGATGAATATCTAGCCCCTGTTGAGAGCTGTGGGTGGAAGTGTGAATCTAGCATTTGCCACAGTGTGTGTGTGTGTGTGTGTGTGTATTTCATTTAAAAATCACTGTGCATATATGTATATATACAGACACACACATATATAAAAGTGTATACACACATATGTTTTTTATATATATATAAATATAATATATATAAAACATATGTGTGTATACACACACACACACACACACACACACACACACATATATATATATAAAACATATGTGTGTGTGTGTGCGTGTGTGTGTGTATGTGTGTGTGTTTGTTTATATATAGGACTAGGGAGGCAAAAACCCCAAAAAATGCAGAAGACCTACAACTCAAAACTCTGGTTAAGGAAACTTTCACTGGAACCTGCCATTTGAGGAACAGGGTTTGAAACAATAACTAATGTGTACATAGTACATTAACCTTTTACTTCATAAAGAGTTCTTCCTAACAGCTAGAAGCAAAATGCAGAGGAACTAAAAGAACATGCCCAAGGGTATGTAGCCAGTTGTAGCCAGCTTGAGCTATGATATTTTTTCAATTTACTCCGAAAGAAGTGTTTTTGGTACTGGTTTACTGATTGCCAAGAACAGGAGGAGTTCAGCATAGATAAAGCCAAACCTGGCCTTTATTAATCCTTAGCTTTGAGTTTCCTACTACATTTTATTCAGGTTTTCTTAATGTAGGAGTATCTAAAGAAAAAGACAGAGTCTAAAATGTCACATGTAGCTCAAAACCTGAGAGAAAAAAGTACTACACTAGTCGCTGGGCCCTAGGCTGTTGGGGCCTAGTGGGATGAACAGCAGACGGAGTTCTTCTCGAACAATCTGGGCTACAGAGACCTCAGGCTAAAAAGTCTCTGCACATATGTTCACTCCAAGTCCTTGCACACTACTAGAATTGGGCTAATTTTCCAGAGCCAATTATTGCAGTATAGGAAAACAAGATCCCACAACCATGTCTGAGGTATGAAATAATTCTAGAAAATTTAACTTGACCAGAATTTAACTGCCCTTGTCAATAAACACATGTGATAATGGGAACCTCAAATTATCTCTAACTTTGTTTTCCTTCCCCCTGTCCTGTGATCATCTCAGCTTATACCAAGGAACCAATAGAAAATGTTACTTTTATAATTTTGCTGCCTAACAAGGTCTTTAGCTTCAAGCAGCACCAAGGAGAAAGCACTTGGACCTGGGAAATTCCTGGTTCTGAGGAACAATAGCAGTGAAGAAAGGAGTCAGGAAACAACTGGTGTAGGCCAGCTGGGCTGCTGCTTCCCCCAGATCCCGGGAGCAATGTGGGCTAGAGGAATGCTACCATTGACATGAAGCAACTTTTCTCTTTTCTTGACCTGCATGCCTATTCCTTACACTTAGACTGACAAGGAAAACACAAAGTGTGTGTCAGTTGAATTTGCAGTCCACAGAGTTTTTCTTTTGATAAAAATGGTGTTTCTCCCAAATACATTTTAAAAATAAATATTGCATAACACAGGAAAGGCATAACCTTTGGCAACTGACATTTGTGGAACATCATATTTTATTTTTGAGGAAGATAAGATCCTGTGGAAGCCAAGAGCCTTTGGCCAGAAATATGGCTCTGCTCTTACCTTTGTGTAGAGAAGTTTCTCAGTCTCTTCTCTCCTGGTATTTGGCTGGATCACTGTATGTTTATATGGGGGGAGGGTAGTTCTCCTCAGACACTGTTGCATGTTTATTAGCATTCTCTGTCCTCTACCAGAATATGTCAGTAAGCTCACATAGTATGCCAATCAAAATGTCACACAAACATTACCAAATGTCTTCTCTGGGTATGAGTGCATAGAAAGTTAGTACAAAGCAAGGAAAAAGATACAGTTATGGCAGATGAGAATTTAGGAGAAAAGTTAAAAAGGAAGATATAGGTTTTGAAGGTGTCTCTGCTGATGATGTTTCAGATATACCTCCAGCACCTTGGTTCCCCAAAATACCATCTTGCCAGCAAGATTAATAGATTTAGCAAAAATGTAAACTCCCAATTAAATGTAAATTTCAAATAAACTAGGGACATTGCTCTAGTATGAGGATTTGAGACACTATTAAAGTAAAAATTAGTGATTTTATGGAAAACTAAATTAAATGCAGAGTCACGTAACAGACCAGGCTAGCATTTACCACATCTCTAACTTCATGGCTCACTTTGATATAAGCTCCTATTTTGACATCCAGGGTCTTCCACAATATGTTCAACTTTACTACCCACCTTTTTCTACCAAGAACACTCCTTAATTCTGTTTTTCTTCCTGACTTCTGATGTTTTTTTTTGTTTTTGTTTTCAATACTCCATTCTTTCTCTGCCCATCTAAATCATGTCCAAGCCTTAACTCTCAGAATAAATATCATATACCCTCTCTCTCCTCCTCCCACTTTTCTGGATAAGGTTTTCTATTTAGCCTTGGCTGTCCTAGTACTCCCTATGTAGATCAGGCTGGCTTTGAATTCACAGAAATCAACATGGCTCCACTGCCTTAGTGCTGAGAGTAAAGGCATATGCCACTGCTATATCTACTTTCTTATTGAATATGTAGCACTTGTTATCATTTCCCTCTCATAAATCCCTACAACTGTGCACAGTTAAACTTCTGGTTATGTATTGTATAGTTTCCTGCCTCTGAATTTCAGTAAAATCCTAAGTTTTCACATGGCAGGGGCCTTAATTTATGAAACTTAGTATGTACTCAGTACAGTTTCTGTTAACTCATGTACTATTGTCCCAGGAAGAGAATTTTTATCAAGCCAGGAAGTCCCCTGAACTTTGTAATGGTATATCATCAACAAGCTTCTCTCTTAAAAGACATTTTATGGTTTCGTCTAAAACTTTTTGGGTAGTTTTTTTTTTTTTGGTTTGTTTGTTTTTGAAATGAGAGATTCTGAGAAAATACTTTAAATAGATACTTTATGCCCTAACCTCTATTATCCTTAGCTGTTAGCATACCGTTGACTGTGGGATTATGCCCTTGCTAATCTAGCCATTAGGCAGGCACATATTATCAGCTGTGGTGGGCATGTGCATAGCACTGTCTTTGTCTATCTTCTAATTAATATTCATTACGCTTTAATCTTTACATTTGTTTATACATGTGACTTTACATTTCATTCTCATCCTTGTGTAAGGTCAGGATTCCTTTTTTGAGGCAAATTAAATTAGGATTAACAATTTGTACTAACACACTCAGCTTGACAGCATTCGATTTTTGTAGCTCACTAATTAAAGTTTTATGAAGAAGCAGTGAGTGACATGCCATTGAATTGGAAGGTATTTTTAATCTGTGGTTACATTTAACAGTTTTTCAGAGTATTGTCATTTTTTTCTGGTTATTGTCATCTTTCTTCTCTTGGATAATGAATATATACTCATCAAAAGAATGGTCCAGAATCTAAGATTTTACCCTGAGAAGTAAGTGCTATCAGTCATTCTAAGTTAATACTTTGTAATATACAAGGTCAGAGGTAATCACAGGTGGATGCAAAACATTTTTAATCAATTTCCTCAAGAAAGTTGATACTGTACCATAGTAGAATGTGTAGAAATATGTGGACCTTAAATTGGTCAGTGGTGGACCTAAATATAAATCTACACACCTATGAACACCTAATTTTTAAAATAAAAAAGTTCATAAATACACATGGGAAAAGATAACACCTTCAACAAATGGTTGGTCAATCAGGATGGGAGAATGTAGAAAAATACAAGTATATCCATACTTATCACCCTGCACAAACCTCAACTCCAAATTCATCAAGGACCTCACCATAAAACCAGTACATTGAACCTGACTGAAGAAAAAAGTGGAAGAACAGTCATGAACACATTGGCACAGGAAAAGACTCCTTAAACAGAACACAACTGGCAAAATAACTAATATGAACAATTAATGACTAGGACTGCATAAAACTGAACAGTTTCTGCATGTCAAAGGACATCATCAAGAAAACAAAATGGCAGCCTATAGAATGGGAAAATATTTTTATCAACTACATGTCATAATAGAGGGCTAAAATGCAAAATATATAAAGAACACAAGAAACTAAATATCAAGAAAATACACCAACTCAAAACTAGGGTACAGATCTAAACAGAATTTTCAATACTGGAAATCCAAATTACTGAGAAGAATTTAAAGAAATATTCAATATTCTTAGCTATCAGGACAATTAAAACCAAAACAATTTTGAGTTTTCATGTTATACCTGTCTGAATGGCTATGATCAATAAAATAAATGACAGCTCAAACTATCAAGAATATGGCATGTGGCGTAGGGGGGCATACACTCAAATTAGGCTTCATCTTTCCAAAAGTACACTTGCTTAACTTGCTGTTCTTATTGCTGCTCTATTCATCCTAGTCAGAAATTGGAAATAACCTAGATGTCCCTCAACAGCAGGGATAAAGAAAATGTAGGACATTGACATAATGGATTATTACTCAGCTATTATAAGAACCACATTGGAGCACCGGACTGAGCTCCCAAGGTCCTGATGAGGAGCAGAAGGAGAGAGATCATGAGAAAGAAAGTCAGGACCGTGAGGGGTGCGTTCACCCATGGAGACGGTGGGACAGAACTAATGGGAGATCACCAAGTCCAGTTGGAATGGGACTGATGGAACATGAGACCAAACCGGACTCTCTGAATGTGGCCGACGGTGGAGGCTGACTGAGAAGCCAAAGACAATGGTGCTGGGCTTTGATTCTTCTGCATGGACAGGCTCTGTGGGAGCCTTGTCAGCTTGGTTGATCACCTTCCTGGATCTGGGGGGACTTGGGAGGACCTTGGTCTTAACAGAGTAGGGAACCCTGATGGCTCCTTGGCCTGGAGAGGGAGGGAGGGAGGTATGGGTGGAGGGGAGGGGAGGGGAGGGGGAGGAAGAGGGGAGGAGATGGAAATTTTTAAATATAAAAAAATAAACCATGAAAAAAAAAGAAGAATAGGAACACAGATGGGCACTTAAGTGCCTATATACCAACAATGTTACAAGGGCCAGCGGGGACCTTGTCCCTTCTCAAAATAAACCAACACTTTACTTGAAAAAAAAAAAAGAACTGACATCATGAAATCCAAAGGTAAATGTAAGGAACTAGAAAAAATCATTCTGAGATCCACAAAGACACAAACAGTATAAATCTAATTATTTGTGGATATTAGTTGGTAACTAAGAATCAGAGGTTATGTATAGAGTAAGGGCCTACAAGGTGACAGAGAAATAGAAAAGATAGTTAGGGATGGATGGTGTAGGGACTAGAATGGAAAGATCAAGTGGGTAAGAGGAATGGAGTGGGACAAGATTCAGGGGATATGAAAATTCAGGGACATTTGAGAGGTAATATGGAAATATAGTAGATACTTTCTAGACATTTGAGAGGTAATATGGAAATATAGTAGGTACTTTCTAGAATATGTATATGAAGGTGATCTAACTGAAAAAACAAATAATGGGGATATTGTGTATCAACCTGCCATTTCTTGTCACCAAACGAAACTTCTGTTACTGAGATTTGGTTATATATAATTGAGTTACTGGGTGCCATGGTGTGTTGGTTTGAAAATAGCCCCAGTACTCTCATAGGGAATGTTCCTCTGAAGATGTATTTTTAGAAGTTATTTTTAATCTATAGAGCTACTTTTGTTTTAATTTGTGTGTATGGGTGTTCCCAATTCAAATGCTCTCAATCCTGCCTTCCTCTTTTGGGCCATTGGTCTCAACTACTTATAGCCAGAAACTTAAAATATATATATATTTGAAGGATTCAAACATGGCTTTAAAATATATTTGCATTGATGTGTGATACTAATGTGACTTCTATGAACTTATAATAATTAATTGCTCTTATGATTATATCTTGATCATTGAACAGTACTGCTAATATTTTGTCAGATACTTAAACTTTTAAAAATTGTTCCCTATATTTAGAAAGCCTCAATCATACTATTTGATTGCTGAATGATTTATTATTGTTTTATCTTATCAAACAATAAAACAAACACTTTTTGGATCTCACAGTAGGTAACAAAACCACTCAATGTTACAACTTCTTTTTTTGTTTGTTTGTTTTTTTTTGTTTTTTCGAGACAGGGTTTCTCTGTGGCTTTGGAGCCTGTCCTGGAACTAGCTCTTGTAGACCAGGCTGGTCTCGAACTCACAGAGATCCGCCTGCCTCTGCCTCCCAAGTGCTGGGATTAAAGGCGTGTGCCACCACCGCCCGGCTTACAATGTTACAACTTCTTAATGCTATTTGCCATATTCTGTTCAAGTCAAATCTACATCAAGCAGCTTAGCCAAACACACTGGTAAAATGAGTTGTGCCATCAAGGACTTTGTTGGTTATCTCCAATATGACAAATAGTCCTTTGATAAGTGTTGTGGTTTGAAAATGAAATGTCCTCCATATGCTCATGTGTCTGAATACTCAGTCTCCAGCTGGTGGAACTGTTTGATCTTTGGGAGTTATAGTCTTACTGGATGAAACATCTCACTAGGGACAGGCTTTGTGGTTGTGCAGCTTGGCCCCACTTGTGTTCCTTTTCTCTGGGTTTTCCCCCCATGTGTGTATAAAATGTGATCTCTCTGCTTTCTAACTGCCAGAACAGCCTCATGCTTCTGACCTGCCTTCTCTGCCATGATGAACTTTATCTCCTCTGGAACCCTAAGGCAAAATAAATCTCTTTTGCCTTAGCTTGCTTTTGGTCAGGGTATTTTTATCACAGCAACAGTAGGGACTAATGCAATCACTATTGTGGAAAAGCTAAAGGCAACTACAGTCATCTTGAATATTAGTAAATAAATCACATTCAATGGAAATTTTTCCCTGTATCAAAATTCCATTTCTTTTATCCAGTTTATTCAGACAATTCAATTCCTTAATATATACTATACACATACATACAGGCTACACACACTCACATACACACATGCACACACATACACATTACACAATCCTGAAACTAGAAGGTGAACTTCCAGAAATTGTTCTGACAACGTTTTTAGAATCAGAATAAAAAGTTTCAACAGTGAAATAGTCTCCTCCCTCACCCCACATTGCATGCACTCACCAATTCCTCATTGTTACTAGGCAGCTTATAGGCATAGGAGTAAGGGTAGAGCATCATCTGGGAGTACGAGTGAATTGTCAAATAGGCCTTGATAGAGGAGAGGTTCTGGCGGATGAAATCTGCCAGGGCCTTTGTCTCCTTTTCAGACTCTGCGGCTGGTCCACAGTAAGTGTCAGAGCAGGGACTTCGAGAAGCTCCCACTTCTGCAAAAATGTATATTTCTATTAGTGGCCCATGATCACCTACTGATGTTCTCATAGGAGATGTTAGGTGTTTCAGATTTTCAAATTAGGAAGCAAGATAATATAAGGCATTATGTCAGGAGTTTTTACAACAATTTGTTATGATTTCTCATCTATCTTCTATATCTATCTATCTATCTATCTATCTATCTATCTATCTATCTATCATCTATCTATCTATCATCTATCTATCTATCATCTATCTATCTATCTATCATCTATCTATCTATCGATCTATCTATCATCTATTTATCTATCATATGTATATCTATCTATGCATATACTTGGATGTTTTTAAGCAAATATAATAAGGAATTACACATGAAATCACTAATATTTTTCCATTATAGGCCTTTTTAGCATCAGTATTTATGAAGACAAGTAGTATCTGTATTTTCTGACTGTATTTCAGTCTATACTGTATACATGTATACACAATGAGATCAAGACAATATAGGAAAATTAATAGTTTGGTTTTTATTAATCATATTCATGAAAAATCCTATGTTACTATGATCACTTAATCACATCACAATTTTCTTTAAATGATTTTTTAATAACTGTGTCTAAATGGCTGTTAGATTAGATTCTGTAAATACATTTCACACATTGTTGGATTATGTCAGGTATGTCAGTTGTGAGCTTTCAGAATTTAACATAAATATGTTCTAGGAACATAACACAGAATTTTGTTTCATACATTTTAATCAAATGAATCAATAAACTATTTTCTGTGCTTTGAAAAAGCTAAAATTCTAAAACATCAAACTTACTTTATAGTTTTGCTCATTTTGAATATTTACCTATTGTTTTCTTATGCTACTTTAAATCTTACACTCTTTAATGCTGTCTAAAAATGGTTAGTCAGACAGATACTCACCACACCAACCAGCATTAAAATTTCTGTTTGGGTCTACACCCACACAGGAACTTCCAGCCTTAGTAGAGCGGGTCTTTCTCCACATTCGACTCTGAAAGTAGATTATACGGTTAGATCAAATATCACAGGAAGTAACTGGTAAGAATTCCATAAGTCTTTCTGAATTTATGTACCCTTGTCCAGGTGTAAACATAGCCGTCAATGTTGACCACAGGCAGAACATAAAAGTCCAATTCATCAAGAAGCTTTGTCATCTGGCTCTCTTGTCCATAGGTGCGAACAGCCTGTATGTGAATAACAAGGTGGGATTTCATGGGATGAAAGGGATGATGCTATCAAAATTTAGATTACCTGTATGCATGTTGACTTTGGTACAGAAGCAGGGTTCTCTGTCTTGTTGCCAGCCTACATTTAAATTTAAACTTTCTCTGGGATTTCTTGGATAGAACATTGCAAATTAATTCAGAAGTTCTTTGAACAAAAGAAATTGGATTTTATATAACACATTTGTATATTTTTAAAATATCAATGTATGGAGTTTAGATTTACAGAAGAACTATAAAAATAGTGCAGGGGGTTCTTACACATTTTTATCTCGACTTCCCTAATATATCTCCTTAAAGTCTTATGAGCTAATCTTTGTAGCCTTCAGAGGGCTTACTGAAATCCTTATTCGTATGATATTCTAAAGGCAAGGTTGTTCAATATTTTGCATGTATTGATTGGAATTCTCACTCTTTTAGCTGTCAGTCAAACAAAGGCAAGTGAGAAAGTATAATTTAGAGAAATTGAAATAAACCTGTTTTTCTAACTTAAAGATGCATCTGACAAAGGTCTGTTGACACATGTTAAAACTAATTTCCCTCAATAGGAACTGGGAATTTTGGCTTTTGCGTGAGCATGAGTGGTGTGTGTGTGTGTGTGTGTGTGTGTTTTGCTTTCTCATGTTATTAGATTATAAAGGAATTAATCGAAATCATTACTTCTATTTGTCAAAAATCATACTATGGACCCACCTCTTTTACAAACCACTGACAGAATGCAGGAGAAATCCATTCTCTTGCATGGAAACCACAATCAATGAAGATGGCAGGTTTACTTGCTTTAGGTTTGCCAACCTATTGTGAAAAAAAAAGAAATGAAAAAATGTGATTCACCTCTTAGCACTCAGGGGTTAACCTCCATTTCCTTTCAATATGTGAATGTGAATTCACATTCAATATTTGAATCCTGACACTCAAATTGTTTTTGTCTGTGGATGCTCACTGTGTTTAAGCTGAAAACTTGCATTATTATTAGACTTATTAAGCCTACATTTTCACAAGAAGCTTGATTACCCTCTTTTTTTTTTTTTTTTTTTTGGTTTTTCGAGACAGAGTTTCTCTGTGGATTTGGAGCCTGTCCTGAAACTAGCTCTTGTAGACCAGGATGGCCTCGAACTCACAGAGATCCATCTGCCTCTGCCTCCCGAGTGCTGAGATTAAAGTTGTGCGCCACAACCTCCCGGCTTACCCTCTTAAACTATATTCCCAAACACTTATTCTCAGCTACTGTTGTTAGGTGATGTGACTATGACAACCAGATTACTAATTATAAGTAATTATGATTGTTGTTAATTTTATGAAAAAATTTATTCTCTCCATTTATATTTTGTCTTTTAATTTTGGCAATGGAATTGCAGATCAGAAGTGGCATTGAGGATGATGGAAACAAGTTGTTGATTTTTACTATAATGTGGCCTGATAAATGAGAGTAGCCCTACAGATGAATTCAAACAACAGCTTGCAATTTGCAAATCAACTTGAAAAGCCTTTCTGGAAGAGGAGAATTTCATCACTTAGATGCTTACAGGTGTGTGGTAATATTTATAAGACTTCTCATATTTTCTTTCTGAATCAACCAACAGTAATTATGTAAATGCACATAAAATGAAAGAATCCAAAAAATCTGAGCTTTAGAGGATTTTTTTCTTTTAGATAAGCATGAAAACTATGAAACAGATGCTAGTGAATCAAAATTCCTTGATTCAAACCACTCAGCTCATGTTTAAAGATTGTTACCTTGAGGAGATGTATGTTACGTCCTTCAAAAGTGGTTCCAATGGTTCTCCGAGAAATGAGGTCTGGATTATTATTGGCAACTTCTTGAATCCAAGCCTCTATCTACCAAATGGAATTGTTCTTGGATTAATGTGAAATTGTTGATTCAAGCCCCAAACTCCCAAAAAAGTATCAGAATCAAGGGTACCCATACCGTTTCCCACTTGTTGTACTTGGTGTAACTGTGTCCAGTTGCACGGGTGTGGCTATCAAACTGGGCTTCCAGAACGTTTCTCACGTTGCCTATCAATACCCTGTCAGAGTCAAAGTGGGTGTTTCTTAGTATGAGTATATTTCCTTTCAGGGAACACATATGAAAATTAGAGCCGCAGCTTTAGTGGATGCTGCAATACCTGCACCGACTTACACATTCCCTTACTGAGTTATTTAAGGGAAATTCTATTATTAGCTGCAAAATGTGAGATACTGAGGACCCCAAGGATCATGAGTAAGATGAAATCTTACAGGGCCCGTACTTCAAATACTTTAGTGACTCTAAACTTGGAAATGGTTTTCTTTGATATCCGTTGCCTCAGGATCATGGGCATCCACACAACAATACATATCTGAATTATATTTGTTTTATTTTATTTATTAAATCTTGGATATTTTCCTGATTTTATCATTGAAAGCCCTGTGTCCCAGAAACCTACTCCTTATGTAATGTGAGAGTTGGCCACTGAAAGCCAATTTTCAGGATTTTAGGAAAGCAACTTACTCGATAGAAAACCACAAAACTATGAACAGCACTAAATATTTTTTAGGTAAAAAGACACTAGGATTAAAGAACTAGTGTCTGTTCTAGAATATTAGTTAGCTCCTGCCTGGCTCTGAGTGGCATAAGCTATGATTCTCTTACCCTTTAGTAAATAATTAAATATAAATTTATTATTATTTAAATAAATAATTAAGAAAATTAATAATCAAGCAAGCAGAGAAGTTCAAAATACTGGTTATTTAGAGCCTTCCAAAGCAAAAAACTATGTAAGGAAATGATTTAGAATAAGAAAAAACATATCTCAAAGATCCGATTAGCCAGGATTCATCTCCTTTAAAAAAATAAAAAATAAAAAAGTTCAGAAAAATTGCTTAAGATTCTTGAGATATGGATGTGAGGGCGATCTGGATGCGACATCTGTCACTCCATTGATCGCCAGGGTTGATTCGGCTGATCTGGCTTCCTAGGCAGGTGTCCCCTTCCTCCCTCACCGCTCCTAAAGGCTGTTTACAGCAAGCAGACAGCTAACATCAAATTAAACGGAGAGAAACTCAAGGCCATCCCACTAAATTCAGGAACACGATAAGGCTGTCCACTCTCTCCTTATATTTTCAATATAGTGCTTGAAGTTCTAGCAATAGCAATAAGACAACATAAGGGAATCAAGGGGATTTGATTTGGAAAGGAAGAAGTTAAACTTTCGTTATTTTCAGATGATATGATAGTGTACATAAGTGACCCCAAAAACTCCACCAAAGAAGTCCTACAGCTGATAAACTCCTTCAGTAACGTGGCAGGCTACAAGATCAACTCCAAAAAATCAGTTGCCCTCCTATACACAAAGGATAAGGAAGCAGAGAGGGAAATCAGAGAAGTATCACCTTTCACAATAGCCACAAATAGCAGAAGATATCTGGAAGTAACTCTAACCAAGGAAGTGAAGGATTTATTTGACAAGAACTTTAAGTCTTTGAAGAAAGAAATTGAAGAGGATACCAGAAAATGGAAGGATCTCCCTTGCTCATGGATTGGGAGGATCAACATAGTAAAAATGGCAATTCTACCAAAATACAATCTATAGATTCAATGCAATCCCCATCAAGGTCCCATCAAAATTCTTCACAGATATTGAGAGGACAATAATCAACTTTATATGGAAAAACAAGAAACCCAGGATAGCCAAAACAATCTTATACAATAAAGGTACTTCTGGAGACATTCCATCCCTGACTTCAAACTCTATTACAGAGCTACAGTATTGAAAACAGCTTGGTATTGGCATAAAAACGGTGAAGTCGACCAATGGAATCGAATAGAAGACCCGGATCTTAAACCACAAACCTATGAACACCTGATTTTTGATAAAGGAGCCAAAAGTACACAATGGAAGAAAGAGGGCATCTTCAACAAATGGTGCTGGCATAACTGGATGTCAACCTGTAGAAGAATGAAAGTAGATCCATATCTATCACCATGCACAATACTCAAGTCCAAATGGATTTAAGACCTCAATATTAATCTGAACACACTGAGCTTGATAGAGGAGAAAGTGGGAAGTACTCTACAACAAATGGGCACAGGAGACCGTTTCCTACGTATAACCCCAACTGCACAGACATTAAGGGCAACATTGAATAAATGGGACCTCCTGAAGCTGAGCAGCTTCTGTAAAACAAAGGACACTGTCACTAATACACAAAGGCAGCCTACTGACTGGGAAAACATCTTCACCAACCCTGCAACTGACAAAGGTCTGATCTCCAAAATATATAAGGAACTCAAGAGACTAGACTTCAAAATGCTAATTAACCCATTTAAAAAATGGGGCTCTAATCTGAACAGAGAGTTCTCAAGAGAAGAAGTTCAAACGGCCAAAAGACAGTTAAGGTCATGTTCAACTTCCTTAGCTATCAGGGAAATGCAAATCAAAACAACTTTGAGATACCATCTTACACCTGTCAGATTGGCTAAAATCAAAAACACCAATGATAGCCTTTGCTGGAGAGGTTGTGGGGTAAGGAGTACACTCATCCATTGCTAGTGGGAATGCACACTTGTGCAACCACTTTGGAAAGCAGTGTGGCAGTTTCTCAGGACATTCAGGATCAACCTACCCCAGGACCCAGTAATTCCACTCTTGGGAATTTACCCAAGAGATGCCCAATCATACTACAAAAGCATTTGCTCAACTATGTTTATAGCAGCATTATTTGTAATAGCCAGAACCTGGAAACAACCTAGATGCCCTTCAGTGGAAGAATGGATGAAGAAACTGTGGAATATATACATGTTAGAATACTACTCAGCGGTAAAAAACAATGACATCTTGAATTTTGCATGCAAATGGATGGAAATAGAAAACAGTATTCTGAGTGAGGTAACCCAGACCCCAAAAGATGAACATGGGATATACTCACTCATAATCAGTTTCTAGCCACAATTAAAGGACATCAAGCCTATAATTCGGGATCCTTGAGAAGATAATAAGAAGGTGAACCCAAAGAAAAACATATAGTAATACTCCTGGATATTGGAAGTAGACACGATTGCCGGGCAAAAATTGGGAACTTGAGGGTGGGGCGAGACGGGGCCAAGGGAAGATGGGGAGAGAAAAGCGTGAAGGGGAGAATGGGGGGAGCTCGGAGGAATGGGATGCTTGGGATACAGGAAGGGTGGATATGGGAGCAGGGAAGCATATATCTTAATTAAGGGAGCCATCTGAGGGGAGTCAAGAGACTTGACTCTAGATTGGTTCTGTGGTTTCCAGGGAGACACCCCCAGCTAGTTCCTTGGGCAGCTGAGGAGAGGGAGCCTGAAAAGGCCAGTTCCTATAGCCATATGAATTTCTTGCATATCACCATAGAACCTCCACGTGGCGATAGATGAAGAAAATGACTGAGCCCCACAATGGAGCACCGGACTGAGCTCTCAAGGTCCTGATGAGGAGCAGAAGGAGGGAGAACATGAGAAAGAAAGTCAGGACCGTGAGGGGTGCGTTCACCCATGGAGATGGTGGGACAGAACTAACGGAAGATCACCAACTCCAGTTGAAATGGGACTGATGGAACATGAGACCAAACCGGACTCTCTGAATGTGGCCGATGGTGGAGGCTGACTGAGAAGCCAAGGACAATGGTGCTGGGCTTTGATTCTTCTGCATGGACAGACTCTGTGGGAGCCTTGTCAGCTTGGTTGATCACCTTCCTGGACCTGGGGGGGAGTTGGGAGTACCTTGGTCTTAATATAGAGTAGGGAAGAACCCCAATGGCTCCTTGGCCTGGAGAGGGAGGGAGGGTATGGGTGGAGGGGAGGGGAGGGAAGGGGGAGGTGGAGGGGAGGAGATGGAAATTTTTAAATATAAAAAAACCATAAAAAGATTCTTGAGATGTCACATTAAGTATACAAATCTAAAACTCTTCTAAAGCTGGGATCTGTGTAAAAGAAAGTACATGTGGTGTTTGTCTTTGTGGGTCTTGGTTACCTCACTCAGGATCATATTTTCAAGTTCCATTCATTTTCCTGAAAATTTCACAATGTCATTGTCTTTACAGCTGAATAAATTCTGTTGTGTCAATGTAATTTAAAAAAAACGAAAGAAAAAACAAGTGTTTCTTTACTGTTTGTTTGGCCTGATAATCCAAGCAGAATCAGATAGAATCAATCCAGACAGAACCTAGATGCCTGCCTATTCTTATAAATTCAGTTGAAAATTTCTACATTAGGGTCATATGTATGTGTGAGTGCGTATGTGCATGTGTATTTATCTTTATCTCCCATTATTACTTTGAGAGAAAAGTATGCTTGGAAGGGAAAAAACATCTGAGGATCGATGTCCTTGATCTCTGAATATCCCAGACAGAACAAGGCCAGTTTGAAAACTTCTCTCATTCACAGTTAAGTTTTGCAGTGGTTTTATCTGACATTAGAGAATTGTAGATACACATCAGTCATCTTCTTTGCCCTCTTGTACCCAAGGAAAGCTATCAGGGACACCCTCTGAACCTCACATGTAGTCCCCATCCATTTGGTGAATTTGGGTATTAGCATGTGTCTGTTCATAGAAAATGCAATAAATTAATGCTAAATTTGAGTTCTTAGTAAATTCTTTCTTAAAATTTAAGTCTCTTACTATTTTAAAAGATGAAAAGGTGTAAATCTTACAGTTTATTTCAGCAAAGAAATTTTCTTTGGAATAGTCATCAAAACTTTGTTAATGAGTTAGTATTCTGTGTATCACACCAAACTTAGTAGCTTAAAGTCACATAGATATATTAAAGTATAATTCTGGAGGTTAAGAGTTACACGTAGGTCTTACTGGACTAACAAAAAGGTTATCAATATGGATTTTTTCTGGAGCTTCTAGAAAAGAACTGATCCCTCCTCTATCTACAAAGCCAGCTAAAGCAAACTGACTCCTAGATTTCAGTCACTTGGGCATGAGTATGAAGACATTTGAAGATTAAAATTGCAATTTCTTTCTTTTACTCAACATTTTTACTAGCGGTTCAAAAATTTGAAAGGAAAGTAGAAGGAATTATGAGTTATGAATAAAAAGGTCAAGGAAATGGCTTGGCTCAATTTATGTATGAACTTTAGAAAAATAACGCACTCCCTGAGCCTTAATTTCTTGATTTGAGAATGGGGCTTTTGATTAGAGGACACTCAATATGCCTTTCAATTCTAAGATGGATTAAACCCATTGTTCTTTGTCCTTTACATAGAAATAAAAGTAAAAACTCTTTGTTCACAACCTTTATAAACTAAGAAAACAGAGATATTAAACCTTCAGCTAGAAAAACACTGGAAAAATTATCTCCAAGGATAATTGATAGTGAAAAAGTAGTCAAACACAAAAAATGAAAAATATAAATCTGAAAACGAAAAGGAACCAACTGACAGAAGCAACTCAGAGTGGGTGAGTCCAAGGTCATTTTCAGAAAAGATCTTTTCATCACTGTTTCTGGCATGCACTGTTTCTTTTATGAAATATGGGAAACCTAAAGCAAAAACCATAAAGGCCAATGGTTTCTAAATCTGAACAGCATGACTACTTTGTTGACTATTTTTGAAAGAAGACAGCAATATTTAAAAGCTCCTTTCCTGATCACTTGAGCCCCTAAAGCAGTGGTTCTTAACCTGTGGGTTGTGACCCCTTTGGAGTGGTCAAATGACCTTCCAAAAGGGTTGACTAAGACCATCAGAAAACACAGATATTTACATTATGATTCACAACAGCAGCAAAGTTATAGTTATGAAATAGTAATGAAAATGATTTCAAGGTTGGGGGGTCACTACAACATGAGGAACTGTATTAAAGGGTCACAGCTTTAGGAAGGTTGAGAACCACTCTTTAAATAGTAATCACTGATAACATTTTATTGTATATTTTTCAAGATATAATTTTCTATAGATTAAAATAAGTATACATATGAAAAAAAAGAAAACAATTTTTTTCAGTATCATCCAATAGAAAGAAGAAATCCTGCCAAACACAGATGAAATACTTGGAATGGAAGAAAGATCCAGTAGAAATGGCAGGTGATGTATACTTTAACTTTTTATTTTATTCATACTTGGGCCTAAGTCCAGAGCCTTACATTTGCAATGTGAACATACAGTTGAGCTGTATCCCTAGTTTTTTATTCATAAGACATACTAGAAAATATGTAAGTTACATGGTGTCTTATTGGGTATCTGAGGAAAATATATCTTAAGTTAACTGCCTTAAGACTTTCAATAGACATCTCTTATTTAAAGCCGTAATCATGGCCAATCAGTGTCAGGTGGATGACACAACAAAGCTCATAGAACATGTAGTTACCTTTTTTTTTTCTTCAAGACAGGGTTTCCCTGTAGTTTCTAGAGCCTGTCCTGGATCTAGCTCTTGTAGACCAGGCTGGCCTCGAACTCAGAGATCCGCCTGCCTCTGCCTCCCGAGTGCTGGGATTAAAGGCGTGCACCACCACCGTCCGGCTAGTAGTTACCCTTTTAACACAGCCAACCTCAAGTTCAAATGACTTAGAGAAGACTTAGCAACTATAAAAGGCTTCTGGTAGTGTTTTGTTGCAAAAAGAGACGTTCTTTTAGAATTCTTACTGTAAACATTTTTTATCAATAATCCAGATAAGAAATTATTAAAACATTTTTAATTAAAGATGATGCTCAATAATAAAAATATCTGTTTTCATCTTGGGAAAGAGCATTGGAAGACTTTTATTGTTGATCAAATTGAAATGCAATGCTAACTACTTGAAAGCTGGGGTTCACCTCAAATGATGCTTTGCAGTGTTTTAGTTTGTTGGCTTTATTAGATTTAGATCAAAATTTTATTATACAAAATATTATTAAACAGTTAGTTACTATTGTAAAAGCTTAAAACAATGCCTCTTAATATAGTAAGGGTGTCAGTGTGGCTCTAAAATACGTAGACATATACACTATATACTTCATATGTTTTTTATGACCATGCCATCGAATTTCCATTTAATTTTTTAAAACATGCAAGCAAATTAGGTAACTGTGATTCTCAATAAGATACAGAATATTATAGCTGGAAAGGAAAGGGACACATGGTATAGTTTTACCTCCTCCCTTGTGCCCACAGATTCTGAAAACTGGACTATTAAATCATTAATTTGTTGGTCATTATTATTCAAAAACACTTGCCTGTACAATATTTTTTCAGATTTTTTTTTTTAAAAAATATGTGTATGAGTGTCTTGCCTGCTTGTATGTCTATGCACCATGTGCATGCAGTACCTATGAAGGACAGAAGAGGGCATTATATCCCTTGGAACTGGAGTTACAGATGGTTGTTAGCCACCATCTGGGAGCTGGGGATCAAATGCTTCATCTTCTGCAAGAGCAGCCAGTGCCCTGAACCATCTCTCCAGCCCTATATAAATATTCAATATGATAGTGCAAGCAGTTAGCAGCATTAAGTCTCTGATTTGAAGTAGGGAAGAGATGACTTTCTTGGGCATCTTTAGGAAGGGGCCTTGCACAGTACTGTCAACCAAAGGGTTGTGTCAACTTAGCTTCAAACTGGACTCTAAAGGCCAATATTATTCAATCTCTACTCTTTCTGCATTCAAGGATACAATCTTAGCTTTTGGAACTATAGTTTTTCTTTCTTTCTTTCTTTTTTTTTTGGTTTTTCGAGACAGGGTTTCTCTGCAGCTTTAGAGCCTGTCCTGGAACTAGCTCTTGTAGACAAGGATGGTCTCAAACTCACAGAGATCCACCTGCCTCTGCCTCCCGAGTGTTGGGATTAAAGGCGTGCGCCACCACCGCCCGGCTCTAGTTTTTCTTTCTTTAGGTACACATTTTGAAATTTGTTCCATGATAAAACTCAAGATAAGACTGAAATTGCTAAATGATAGAAGTCATAGTGAAGAGTATGAGATCCACTGTACATCTATGAACCACATTTGGTGGAACTTCTGCAGTTGTTTCTGAATACACAAAAACATTTAACTGTAAGTTTTTGTCAGTGAGAAACCAGCTTATACAAACTAATTACCATCTGAAGTTATAACAGGGTACATAAGGTACACTGCTTATGAATTGCATAGTTATTGCTGAAGTGATCTTCCAGGATTCCTGGGAACTTTTTTATTATTCAGAAATATTATATGCTTCAATATTCTAAGCAGAAATGCAAACATTAAAGGGGAACACTCTATACTGCAATACACAACATGCACCCATAACCACATGTAATCTGCCAATAGAAAAAGGTAGGGATCTTCTACTTTATGTTGTTATGAGAACTGACAGGAGGTTGGAAAAATCTCAATGTATAATTGTAAAAAAATAATAATGTAACATATGAACAGAATCATGGCATTTTGGTATAGTTCACAATCACAACTCTTTGTTTTTGTGGGAGAATTCTATAGAAACTCACATTTAAGTAGGTTATTAAGGCATCTCAATCTGAGAATTTAAAAGTCCTTTCTAGACTATAAGAACAAAGTATCAGACATGACTCTTAATGTGCAATTCACAAGGTTATATTTTGTTTTTAAGAGTAAAATCTGTTAAGGTAGCATTTTGATACATTTCTTAGTAAGGATCAGAGAGTTAAGTCAGATAAGGCATGATAATGGAGCCAACCATAGCAGTCATGTAATATCTTGAAAAGCTATCACCACATTGTGTTGGAGAGATAACTCAGCATTCGAGAGTAGGCACTTCTAGGAGATTTCAGTTTGATTCCCTGCATGCACATCAGGAAGTGTACAACAGCCAGCAACTCCATTTCCAGAGAATTTGATAGCATTTTTGGCCTCTGAAAGCACTGTACTCATGTACACAAACCCACACTCATACAGACACATATATGTACAATTTTTAAATATATAAGTCATTAAAAAGGCAAGTGCATTTTCTCCCTTTGTACAACAGTAAACCAGAGAAGAACTTTCAGTAGTAGTAAATTATAAATGCAAATTAATAGCATGTTGTTCACTTATCACTGTCATCTTTCCTCATTGCATCCTCATCCTGTGGCTTCAGAAGCTGAGGCTGGGAAACTTAAGCAGATCTAAAGGTTTCATCCAGAAATTTGGAAAGACAAAGATAGACACTGATATGGTTTTCTCCAAAGCATTTTCTGGTTGTCTATGCCGCTTCTGATAATGGCATAAGTTTTATAGTTGACTTCTGACATGTTCCTTGACACAGACACTATTTTCTACATTTTAAGATGCAAAAACCCAATGAAGTAACTTTGATGCTAAAATTGTATAGTTCATATTTTCTCAAAACATAATGCAGATTTGCATGTTTGATCAGGGATTTCTGGATAAGTATTTGCACATCTTAGACTAAAATTCAAGAACTTTCTGTTCCTCCTTGAGCCATCCCTGAAGGAAGAGATCTGTGTTATCCCAGGATCATATCTTCTCTTCCTCTCCTGGAGATGCTGCTGAGTCAGCATGTTCTCTACTTTGAGCTGTAGCCTGTCATCTGTTCTCTACCTACAGGATGGCTTCTCTATGTTGTAGTTTGGCTGACCCCTACATACTCTTCAGTTCTCAACCAAAATCTCACTTTTTTTGGTGATCCTTCCATGAACCATACATTTCTTCCATTCTGCTCAATCCCCAGTGCTCTGCTCTTTCTAGTAACTATTTTACACCACTGCAATCCCTCATTTGAAGTTTATCTTCTCCTAATGGATGTAAAGTCCTAGTTGTTCTGTTCTGTATCTAATTCCCCAGATACTAAATCTATTTTGGGTTGTCAGCCAATGGACAACTTTCTCTTCTTTAAAAGGCACTCTCACTTGAATATTGTAGACATATCAATGTAGTATTTGGGGAGAGCAATCTAACAGTTAATCCAACTCCACTTTTGTTATTTAGAGTTTATGTTCTTTTCTTTTGACTCTTCTTCATAACTCCTGATACTGGTGGTGGTGGGTCCTTAAAAAGGATATATTATCTCTAGTTTTAAACTACAGGAGCATGAAGAACCCTCGCTGCCCAAAAGAGGTGTGATTGGACACCCAGAGAGAGGAGTTGAGGATAAATCTAGATCCAGATGATAACAATGTACTATGACTTGGCCTTGACTCTCTATATCATTTTTAAAGCAGTAGTAGGCCACATATTTGCCTTGTTAGAGACTGAAAAACATTTTCATTAAGCCATTAAATCTTAATCTATGGGGTCTGGTACCAGCTCCACCGTTACCACTCTGTGTGGGAAAACCCTACTTCTCATTTTAGCTTCCCTGGATTATTCACAGACTTAATAAAAGGGAAGAGAATTTTGATAGCTATAAAGTATAAACTTACTCATAGTGAAATTCATTCTGCTCCAGAAATTTCTCCACAGTTGCAACATCTTCTGCTTTAACATGAAAGTCAACTGTAGTGAGAGGTTTCACTTGTGTAGCAGAATCTGGTTTCCAGAAATCAATCTGAACAGAAAGGAATATGAAATAAACATCTATCATTCAAAGGCAAATTAGTATCTGAGAGCATTTGAATGCTCTACTTCATAAAATTATCTTAAAACTTCCGATCTTCAGGGAACCTCCTATAAATATCTAATTTGAATTAGTAAGAATCAACAAGTTTTATGCCAATGAAAAATGTCTACATGGCTGGGGAGATGACTTTGTGTGTCAGAATGTTTGCTGCATAAGCATGAAGTCTGAGTTCAAATGCCTGGAACATATGCTACAAACCAAGCTGTGTTTTGGGAACTTCTTCATCTAATAGCCTTTAAGATCCCAGCCTACATTGAATGTGATATCAAGTACTATAAGTACAGACAAAAAGTGTGCTTGGCTCCCCCCTTTTTTTCTCCTGGATTCTGTTCTAGTTCCCAATGCATGCAGATGTGAGTTTATCCCCAAATAAATAAGCCTTTGTTATATTCTATTCCAGGCTATTGTTGAACTCTTTGATGCTACTACAATATGAGGGTAGCTGCACGTACCAATAACACCATTGTTTAGTGAGGGGCAAGGAGAGCAAAGATAGAATGATCCCTGGCTGCCTGCCAGTCTTGTTCCAGGTACAGTGAAAAATCCTGTCTCAAGAAAGTAAGATAGAGAATGATAGATGAGATATCTGACATCCACCTCTGGCCTCTGTGTGCACAGATGGGTATATATAGCAGCAACCAACCATAGGTGCACATAAACCTTATAAACATACACTGTGTTATCACAAGCACACATATACACTCACACACAAATGCATGCAGACATGTATACAAAATTAAAACAATGATTATCAAGAAGCATGAAGAACATAATTGTTTCTCATAATACTAGTGTATTACAGTTTTATCTAGCTGTCCCTTTCTGTTTTCCAATTTTTGGAACACTTGCTTATTATATTATTATATATTATACTATATATTATTATATAGTATATTATATTATGTATACAATATTATATATTACTATTTCTGTGGTAAGTGATAAAGCTGCTGAGTGATAGTAAATCCACTACATATAAAAAAGGTAGTAAAGAGAAATTGAGCCTCCCTCTCATAATCTTGGAACTTATTTCTGTGAAAGTCACAGTATTATGAGTCCAAGAGCATCATCCCTATGTGTTCTCCAGAGTGCTTAGAAACAAAATGCTCTAGAGTGATCAGTAGTATACTGAGATTTCTATCTTATTCAATAACTGTTATTGGGACATATCACATAATGGGCTTCAGGTTGGTGACACAATAGTGGGTGAATCAAATATGACTTTTGTCTTCTTGGAGAAAACTTTAGAGAAAAGTAGGAAATAATAGTGTGACTGACACAATTGATTATTCTAATTCTTTTATTTATGTATACATCATCACAAATATATATATTCATGGAAAAAATATTAAACAGGTTGATATTTTTATTTGATAGCAAATAGGTTGTTGTACAGACGTTTTTCTATTTATTCTTTAAATTGAACAGAGGCCTGGAAGTCTGTGATAAATCTGACATTAGGTCTTGCCTTGCTACTGTGTCTCTCTCCATACCTGGCTAGATGTTTGTAAGCTAGACTCAGGGTAATATATGACTACTGCTGATATGTGAGGCCATTCTTGAGAAGCTTGTAAGGACAGATTTGCAGGCTGTCTGCCAGAAACTGAAGAGGCAAGGTTTTAAGGCAACCAAGTTTCTGATGCACTTGCATGAAATCTAGTAACTATAGCTGGCCCTGATGAACTTGAAACCACAGTATTAGTCTACAAGATGGTGAGCCACTGTGGAGGCTACAGAGGATGCCAGGACAGAAGGACATGTGATTCCTATGAGAAAGATCTTAGAAAAAGAGTGTGAGTGTGAATATAACAGACAGGTAATCGGCTACTTTATCAGTAGGTAGGAGAGGATTGGTTAAAGAGTATAACTCAGAGTTGAAGTAGGGAAGATACAGATTGGAGCTAAAATGATAGTGGTGACAATATAAAGGTAGACCACAGCAAACACAGAGAGGAATCTGAGGTGACGTAACAAAGCCAGCACTATAAAGAGAAAAGCTGATAGAAGAGAAAGTCTGTTTTTGAACACTAACTTTAAGTTTGTGTTTCTGACCTGCCAATATCATCTTGGTTGTAGACACACAGGGATTTAACATTGGTGACCTCAAAGTGTCTGTGGCCAACATTGACAGTGCTTGTCTCATGCCTAATTACTGTGACTTTTTAGTGTACTCAGGACCTCATTTTCAAGAACTGTATCTTTTCTTTTCTTCCAAAATCATGAAAAGACAAGTATATGCTCCAAGTAGACATGGGATGCTGCAAAAATAATTCACGGAACTTACTGAACATATGACCTTAGGAAATAGCTTCTAGGTTTTAATCTCATTAGTCTCTTAGGTGGAAGAATTTTGAAATGTGTGGTTTGTACCATTTCCTGGAAATTCCCTGTGGGTCATTCTCCAGTTATTCTTTGTGACAGTGGTTTATTAATGCTGCATTGACTATGTTCCTGGCTCTGTATCACCCCTCTCCCATGTTTTCATGATGCTCACTGTACTTTCTAATGAGCTATTTTTCTTTCAGTCTTGATTCTGGGTCTGCTCTGGGAGAGTACTTTTTGAGATGTTAATTTTTTTGCCCAGAACAACAAATGCCTGCTTGATATGTTTGAGGATGGTTCTAACATAACCTCTCTTTCTGTTATGAACCTATAAATTACCTTTTCTGACTTCATAACTTCTTACTCATTTTCCTAGCTCTGCTAAATATTGGAAAAATAGAAGTGTTTGTGTAACTTTTCTTAAACTTCTGCTGTAAGAATGATGGATGTTTGAAGAGGGATTATTATAATGTTGAACAACACTTACAGGTCTAATATGAGGCTGTTAAATATTTTCAATTTGAAAGGCTAAATATAGAGCACAGTGTTAGAGTGCTTATGTACTCTAGGGAAATCTCTGGACTCCATCTGACACCTAGCCCTGCAAAACGAAACACCAAAACATTCCTTTTGACATACGGACAGTTGGTGTGGTTACCATCACTCATGTGGACCACTGAGCACTGTGAGTGTGATGCAGACCTGCAGTCCTGGAGACAGACCCATTGCTTCTTCAGAACCCGGGAAAGGGAAGGAACACTGTAACCTCACAGTGGTTACCAATCACCAAATGCTTACAAATGAGAACCTCAAATAATAGCATAAGGAGAGAGGATGAATTTCAGAAGTTAGACTTTTGAAGGAGGATTAAAGAAGTGAGGTGATATATAAAATAAAAATATGAGAAATTGAGCTATATTGGTCGGTATTATAAAATTAAAACTGAAGCATTATATTATAAAGCACTTAGTGACAGAGATCCACATGGAACATTTGTTGAGTTATAAATGACTGTCTCTAGGTGGTAATCTTGTGAGACTCTAAGTCTAGTCATCAGATGTGGGTAACTTGAGTCTCTACTAAAATACAGTACATAAAGGCAAGATAAACTGATGTAGCAGTGCTTTCCTAGACCGAAAGCTCAAGATCTGGTCTCCAGTACCACATAAAGCCATACATGAGTGTGAAAGCCTGTAGTCTCAGTACTCGGAAGGTAAAAACCAGAAGATAAGAAATCCAAATTTATCCTCTGCTACATAGTGTATTCAAGGTGAGCCTGGGCTACATGAGTTTCTGTTTTTCCTGTTAGATTCCTTGGAAAGTAAGTTTAGCAGTTAAGAGCAAAACTATTGGTACTGGGGAATTAGAGTTTTTACAAATATGTACTGTTTGTTTCACACTGTGAGTGACTGGGAGTCAAACAAGCAGGTCTCTGATTTATGTTGAGGATTTTTTTTCTCACTTGAAAGTAAAACAATTTCTACTCTATGCCTAATTTAGACAGCAGGGAGGAACTTTCTGATAAGTCAACAATAAAAGAGATGGTAATAATTTTACTTTATACATAGAATAATATACTTAAAAGAGAATCCAAAGAAAACCCAGAGGACAGAGAGTGTCACTATAAATGTCTTGATTGAAAGGACTCATTATAATGTGAATGCAAGGGGTACAATAACACCCCCACTCTGCAATTACACATCACAAGACAGAAAGGGCTGAAGCACACTGTGGCTCTGATGCTTCAATACATCCAGTTCTTGAAAGGACATGTTCAAAAGCTGGGAGGAAGGACACACTGACCAAGGATAAATTAAAAGACTAAGATGCTCCTTTGATGATCTTATCAGGAAGGCTACATCCCACAATACACTGCACCACTGCACTAAACAGAATTTAGACCTTTTGAAAATTTATGTTGGAAATAAAGAAAAACATAAAGAAGAAGCATGTGACTTCCTGTGTTGAGCTAGAGTGTGCTGCCACAACTGCAGGAAAGCTGGTTTATTTATGTCTCCTATGACTTCCATCTTTCCCAAGATTTTTCAACTTCCAAAGAGAACACTGAGTTTCAAGGTAGATGAGGAGAGAACTCATGGAAATTGTATTCAAAAGCTCGATCCAATGACACATTTATATTCCTATTTGAACTCATACAACTGCCCTCTAGGGAGACAATATTACTACCATCACAAATGAGAAAGGTGAGGTGCAGAGAGGAGCACAAGACTAGCTACAAGTGGTATATCCAGAAACTAAGCCTAATGAATCTGATATCAGCCCCTCTGCTCGACCACAATGAAATGGGAGACTTTAGATGACTAAAACAGTATGTTGGATAGCATTGCTATACTGAGGAATAAAAAAGGTCCAGGGGATCTCTGGGGGAGTGCAGAAGTTCCTTGGGAAATAGATAAAGCAGAAATGGTAGCCTTTGGGACCCAGAATTGATGCCAATAAGCTACAGAACCAACCTGAAGCAGATGGACCATGAATGCTCAGGAAAAGGAAGAGTGATTCCCTGGGAGGCATCATGGGTTAAAGTCCCAGTTAATTCAATCTGATAATTGGAAGATTCAACTACTAGCCTTGTTCTCTGAAGCATTTGATAAACGATCTCTCCTGCTATGTCTTTTTATAAGCCAGAAAGCTACACAGTGCTATCTCTAGATAATACCCAGCTTACATAAGGTAGTTGAGCATACTTATCCTAAGGAGAGCAAGCTGATGAATCATTTTCATTTTAAATGCCCTACATGGTACATTGGAGACTGGAGACTGATGATAAAAATGTATTAACTAAATAAACTATAATGAAGATCTCTTTGTGTAGACCCCTTACTTACTCCACATTTTCTTCACCCATGAAAAGCATAAACCAAGAAGACATGCTCGGGGCATTGGAGATGTGGCTCAGAGATGAAGAGAACCGCAGACAACCTGGGTCTGATTCCCAGTACCCACATGGTGATTCACAACCATCTGTAACTCCAGTCCTAGAGGATCTAATCTTGTTAAAAGAATTTCAGTATGTTGGAAACAGGCTATAAATGTAAATTTTACAAGGAAAGTCTAAAATCCCAAATTTATATTAAGGTGAACACTGAAAAGAGAGGACTACTTGCTTGAGGGTAATTTGTGTGACAAAAAATGATTCATATTTGACCCAAGTTTAGTATAAGTAGAGTGTGCTCTAGTATCCCTGAGGTATGAAAAAGTATGTTATACCAGAGTAATAAATGTAATAAATATCTGTTATTCAATGAAGGCAAGTGATAGTCCTGTTATATATATATATATATATCTCCATCAAGGTGCTCCTGGAGGCCCATTGCCAATTATGAAAGATAAACTTTCAAAATAAAATAGGAAGATTGAAATGTCTCCAGAGGTGACCCAAATGCTCCAAACTCTGTAAGCTAATAAAAGGAGAGGTGCTAGAAAAGCAAAGAAGAAAAACCTTAGAGCTAACTGGTATCTGACTCAGTTGCTTCTAATGAGTCCAAGTTAGAAGGAAGGCACCTCCATCTTGATATATTACAGAAAACCAACAGGGTGGTTTGTAAAGTGTTCCTATTGTCCCTAGAAGCAATTACTAATCAACGCTAGCAAATAGGGATGCCACTTCCTAGAAGAAAATTCTAGATTTGAAAGAAAGGCTAGAGTAGATGACTTTATGTTCTCTTTCAACTCAAACTTCACATTTTATGATTATGACACTTTCTACCTTTTACATCATTTTTTCACGTCTGCCTTAAAAGTGAAAACAGAAATGATACACTGAGATGATAGACGGATAGGCAGACTGACACGCAAGAGCTAGGAGATTGTTTTGCCTCATATACTCAAGAATAAATAACATTGACCTAGATGGTACTACTTGTACTCAGAAGTAGATTGCTGTCACACTATACACAGAAGAAAAAATGTAAATTCTAACCATATGGATATTTTTCGAGTAGCATGACTTTATTTTTTTAAACCAAAAGATTAGTATGGAAATCACTTGTGAGTTTTACCTTCCTTTTCTCTCTCAATTAAGGCGACCACAGTCAAGGTCAGGTAAACTTAAGTTCTGTGATTAGAAATGAGAGAAAAATCAAAGGGAAATATGACACACAGTTTACGGAAATGAATATGAAGTTGGAAAAAAGCCTGGGTTTTCAGTCATTTCCAAATTGGTCATTTTTCTCCTTTGACTTGGAAGGGAAGTGACTTGCGTGTTAGATGTTCTGTGACCTTCAGGACAGATACCACTCATCAAGCTGTCATTGCCAGCTCTTCCAAAGGTTCCGTGGATTTATAGCACATCAGGGCTTGCTACGATCTAATTTAAGCAGCAAAAGAAAGCATTGTGGCATTAAGTACTTTCCAAGTTTTATGTCTTGCATCTAAAATTCCTGCAGGTAATATTTCCTGTCACTGCTCTTTGGTAGAATCAGAGTAAATCAGGCTTTAAAGTTAGTGTAAAGCAGAGAACTGTCACTTTACCTGTACGCTGTTGGCCAGCTCCTGAATTAAATTGATATGATCTTCATTAGGTACACTTACACGGAACACCTGATTGCTAAATGGTGAAAATAATGAATAGAAATTTAAATTTCAGCAATGTGTCTGAAATTATCAAACTTGCTTAGTAAGGAAGGATGAGCTTACCCATCAAAGTCCTCCTGAGAAGGTTGAGCCAGGGCCACACTCACCAGAACCAGTAGCAGCAACATTGTATCTGATTAAGACTCCCCCGCAGCAGGATCCAACCTGCTTTTATAATCCAGAGTGTTCTTTCTGTTCTCCAGGTTAAAAAAGGGGGGGCACTATCAGATCTTGATTACAATTTTCCTGGCACAGTTACTTTGGTAGGCATATAAAGTCTAAGAAGTTATCTTTCTCAACACCTGTAGAAAGAGCAAATCATCTCACGTGCCAGTTTGAACAGAACTAGTTTGCATAGGTCTAGTTTTCAGCTTAAACCTAGAAACATTGGGAGGGATTAAATAAAATCTATGTTGTAGTCTTTTCATTTTCATTTTGAAATGAGATCTACATATGGGTATATTAAAGTATGTTTAATGGGCTTTGGCAAATATGTAATTCCCCAAAGGCAGAAGACATTTTCTAGCTTAAGAAATTCCATTAGCACTTTGTCTTATATATTTTAAAACTTCCTTCAAGAAATTACTATCGAAGGTTTTAGCTATATATTAATTTTGTCTATTCAAACTTTATGTATATGAGACTGTATTTACCATGTGCATTCTTTTGTATAACAATTTCTTTTGTTTTTGAGATTAATCATTTTTTAATATTCATGTCTTTCTACACACAATCACCATTTCACTGTGAGCATATTCCAATTTTTCTAGTTGCTTTTATCATTTATAACATGTGCTACTATAAATTACACTTGAACAAACATTTTGCACAAGTCTTTTTGTTGACATATACTTCCATTTGGGTAAAACTGATGAATAATAATTTGGGTGCAGGCTTACCATGATCCTACCAAGCATTTTCCACAGTGTTTACATGATGTTAAGTTTTGGCTAGTTGCTTTAAATTCTCTACATTTGTCATCTTTCATTCTGCTAATTCTAGTAACTGTGAAGTAACTTCAAAATGATTGTAGGTTGCATCTTCCCAATAACTGAAAATGCTCAAGACCCTTTCATGTGTTTAATGATAATTTATGAATATAGTTTTGTGAAGAATCTACTGAACTCTTTTGAAAAGAAATTCATTGCTTGCTTTTTTCTCTTCATTTTTTTTGTCAGGACTTCTTCATAAATCTTGAATATATGTACTTTAAAACATTTTTTATTTGTGATTGTGCACATACAGCTGTGTGTGTGTATGTGTTTGTGTGTGTAGGACTTCTTTATATAGCTGTGTTTGTGCGTGTAGGACTTCTTTATATAGCTTAAACACATTTCTAAAAATTTTATTTGTGTATATGTGTGCACATATATTTGCATGAGATAATGTATATGAGGTCAGAGGATAACTTTTAGGAGTCTTTCTTCTTCTTCCACTGTGGGTTAGAAGGATTAAAGACTGGGCATAGCAGCTCCTGAATTAAATTGATATGATCTTCATCAGGTACACTGACACAGAACATATGATTGCTAAATGGTGAAAATAATGAATAGAAACTTAAATTTCAGCAATGTGTCAAAAATTATAAAGCTTGCTTTGTAAGGAAGGATGAGCTTACCCATCAAAGTCCTCTGGAGAAGGTTGAGCAAGGGCCACACTCATCAGAGCCAGTAGTAGGAACATTGTATCTGATTAAGGTGATTTTTATCTTCTCAGTCATCTAATGGGCCCTGAAGACAGGTTTGTTGTTGGAAATCTATGTTGCAAATATTTCTTGCTGGAGCAGAGTTTACATTTTCATCAACATTTTCTTTAGAGATATAGAAATTTTATTTTTTCTTAAAGTTTCATTTGTTCCCAATTTTTATAATTAGAGTCTGTTCATCTTTTCCTGAAAGAGATTATTGTCTATCCCAGGATCTCAAACACATTCCCCTGTTTTCTTACAGAAGCTTTGCCATTTTAGTTTTTTTGTATAGTGTTAATTAATTTTTAAACATTTGGGTATTCAGTAGATCCAGTTTTATTTCCTTGCTGAATTACTTTGGATTCTTTGTCAAAATGTATTTGCCATGCATGCCATGAGGCCACTTCTGAACTTCCGGTTATGCTCCATGAACCTTTTGGTCTAATTTAAGATACTACTGCAATGTTTTGGCTACTATTTCTTTTTTTCACTTTTATATTAGTTTTTCTTTTTGCTTTATAAATAATACCATTCAAAATTTCCACCTCCTCCCCTCCTCCCCTTTCTCTCCCACTCCTCCACTCTTCTCCCCCCTCCAGTCCTAAGAAAGGGCAGGGTACCCTGCCCTGTGGGAAGTCCAGTGCCCTCTCCCCTCCATCTAGGCCTAGGAAGGTGTGCATCCAAACAGACTAGGATCCCAAAAAGCCAGTACATGCAGTAGAATCAAATCCCAGTGCCATTATCATTGGCTTCTCAGTCAGCCCCCATTGTCAGCCACATTCAGAAAGTCTGGTTTGATCACATGCTCGTTCACTCCCAGTCCAGCTGACCTCAGTGAGCTCCCCTTAGATCAGTCACACTTTCTCAGTGGGTGGACATACCCCTTGCGGTCCTGATTTCCTTTCTCATGTTCTCCCTCCTTCTGCTCTTCAACTAGACAGTCCAGTGCTCCAATTTGGGTCTCTGTGTCTATCTCTATCCATCGCCAGACAAAGTTTCTATGGTGATATTCAAAATATCCACCAGTGTGGCTGTGGGACAAGGCTAGTTCAGGCACCCTCTTCTCTACTGCCCAAAGACCTAGCTGGGGACATGCCCTTGGATACCTGGGAACCCCTCTAGAGCCAAGAATTTTGCCGACCCTAAAATGGCTCCCTTAATTAAGATATCTTCTCCCATAGCCTCCCTTCCTCCATCTCAACCATCTCACTCCCCTAAGCTCTCCCAATCCTCCCCTTTTCCCTTCTTGCTCCCCCCTCTCCACTTCCCCCTACCCCATCTCCACCCCTATGGTCCCAACTTTTGCCCGGCAATCTTGTCTGCTTCCAATTTCCAGGAGGATCTATATATGTATTTCTTTGGGTTCACCTCATTATTTAGCTTCTCTAAAATCAAAAACACCAATGATAACCTATGCTGGAGAGGATGCGGAGTAAGGGGAACACTCATCCATTGCTGGTGAGAATGCAAACTTGTGCAACCACTTTCGAAATCAGTGTGGTGGTTTCTCAGGAAACTGGGAGTCAACCTACCCCAGGATCCAGCAACTCCACTCTTGGGAATATACCTAAGAGATGCCCAATCATACTACAAAAGCATTTGTTCAACTATGTTAATAGCAACACTATCTGTAATAGCCAGAACCTGGAAACAACCTAGGTGCCCCTCAATAGAAGAATGGATAAAGAAAGTGTAGCAATATACATATTAGAGTTCTACTCAGCATTAAAAAACAATGACATCTTGAATTTTGCATGCAAATGGATGGAAATAGAAAACACTATGTTGAGTGAGATAAACCAGACCCAAAAAGATGAATACGGTATGTACTCACTCATTAGTGGATTCTATCCATTAACAAAGGACATTGAGCCTATAACTCATGATCCTAGAGAAGCTAAATAATGAGGTGAGCCCAAAGAAAAACATATATAGATCCTCCTGGAAATTGGTTACTACTTCTTTTTTTTTAATAGGTTAGATTATTTTATTGACAGCTCTCAGATCTGTCACCATTCTCAATTTACCAGATTTCTTTTTTACAGAAAGTACAGGAGAATTACAAGGTCTGGTTTATTCTTCAATATGGTGAGCATCTATTGCTTTTGTACCAGATGTTCTAAAGCCTGCAACTTTTCTTTGGCTAGAGGCAACTGCTTAACCCATATTGATTTTTGCAGTTAACCAATTTCAAGGTAGGGTTGTTGGTACTTTTAAAGGTTTGCTAGTTGCTTTATGTTCTTTTTTTTTGTCTTAAGATCAAACAGTAGAATCTTAATTTTTTTGTTTGTTTTTTGAGACAGGGTCTATGTGTAACAGCACTGGCTATCCTGGGACTCTCTTTAAGAGAGATCTTCTTGCCTCTGCCTCCCGAATGCTGGGATTAAAGGTGCGCACCACAACACATGGAAAAATTTGTTCATTCATAATATTGTGTTTGTTGTGGTAAGAACTTTACATTTACACATATAGTTTAATTTTCATGAAAAACTTTACTTTCACTGGGATTTGCACCAAATATATATACAAGTTTGAGGATAAATTATATGGTTATACTGGGGCTTTTTTCTCATAAAAGTAATACTTGCCTACGTTAATTCAGTCTTTGTTGGAACATTTGATTTTTTTTTCAGTCCACAAGCTAGCATGTTACCCTGGCTAGTCACAAGCATTTTATCAGAAGACATGAAACTGAAGTCAGAAGCAAAGGAGTTCATTGTTCATAGTTTAGGATGAAACACAAGAGTTTAATTTTTATCAGTTCTATTTCTTCTTGGTGGGATGGAAATCATGTATAGACCAGCTAGCTCATGTAGATCTGTACACTTGTGTTACAAGGGAAGCCTACTGAATTTAGAAAACCATCTCATGAAGGGGATGTTTGCAAATTCTGGCAAGCTTTATTCCAAAGAAGTTTTATTATCCTGATATCAAATAGGCCTTTCCTTGTGTTGGAGTAAGGTCAAAGAAAGAACATAATGTCTCCATCTTCTGCTATTCAAAATACAAGGACAGTGCAAATAAAGCTGTCCTAAAAATGGGGAAATATTATGACTCACAGTGAATCAGATCTTACCAATTCTAAATTGTTCTTACCTTCTTTAGTGGACTTTCCCACTAATATGCCACTTGCTTAAACACTTCAATTAATCTGATTTAAGAGAACTGGAATTAAATGCACTCAGTCAGTCTAACATGACATCAACTAGGCCTAATATTGATAGGATTCCATGTAATATAATGAAGTTGGTCTGTAACATTGACGTCAGGGCCTCTTGCCCAAGCTATTGGACCCAATGGCTAGAACAATTTGCCTTCAAAACTTGACAGATTTCTCAAGTTTCAGTATTGACTGCTTTAATTCTCATTCATTCTGACTACAAGAAGATCTATTAAGGTAGAACAAACTCTATTACAACCTGTAATAGGAAAGTCTAGGTCACTTTGGTGGTTCACAACAACCTTGTCCAATGAGTAGGAACTGATCTTATTGTCTTCCAGGGCAAAGATGTTCAATATACTGTATGTATAAATGATTTTGGACCCAGTAAACTGTATCATTTGTTTGTTGTTCTCTCTTCAGTCTTTCTTAAGGTGGACTGGAATGTCAATATTTATCTTTAATATCTTTGATATTTTTAAAGAGTATAAGCCAGTTGTCCTTTGTTTGATTATTTCCTTATTTCTCCTGATTTCATTAAGAATTTAAAAACATTTAAATCTCAATTTCATGGCATTCCTAATATGAAGGCATAAATGATTCATTTACCTTTACAGATAAAACTAAGTAGTAATTTGAAATTTTAGGCTGTTTTGATTTTAACAAGTTGGTTTGAGATATTCCCTTCTCTCTGCTATCTTGTAGCATTTTGCTTTTATCTATGTCTTTTGTTATTTCATTTTGGATCTTGGTCGAATATTTCTGAATCTTTTCTTCTCTCTTGGATTGCAGTCTCCCAGACATATTAAACTGGGTCACATTAAATTGGATCTTATTCAGTATTTTGATGACTTTATTTCTTATTACATTTATATATTTAGTGTGTGCATGTGCATGTGCATGTGCATGTGTACATTCCATAATATATTAGGGTTACTATTGCTATAACAAAACACCATGACCACACAACTTGGAGAGGGAAGAGTTTATTTGGCTTACACTTCCGCATTGTAATCCATCTTCGAAGGAAGACAAGACAGGAACTCAAAGCATGAATCTGGAGGCAGAAGATGTTTCTAGAGGCAGTGGAGTGACACTGTTTACTGGCTTCCCTTGGCTTTCTCAGTGTGCTTTTTTTATACAACCAGGATCACCTGTTCAGGAATGGCACCACTCACTATAGGCTGGCCTTTCCCTATCAATCACCAATTAAGGAAATTCAGGAAATCTCATAGACTTGTCTACAGTCTGATCTTATGGAGGCACCTTTTCAATCTAGACTCCCTCATTTCAGATGACCTTAGCTTGTGTCAAGTTGACATAAAACTAGCTAGGACATGTGGCTGTGTGTAGATGTCAAAAGAAAAATTGAGGAAGCTTGTTCTCTTCTTCCAACATGTGGGTCTCACAGGCTCTGGATTTTATTCATCCTAATTTATATTTTTAGTATGTACAGACTTCTTTGTTGATTAGAAATAAAAAGAAATAATAACAATCTGACATCTACAAAATCCCAATTACTTTGGTACTGTTGAAATAATACATTATAGGGAGATTACAATTAAGGTGGGTAGTCCTTTTATAGGAAGTTCAAATGTTTTTCCTTTTGGTTTATAGCAATGATACTTTCCACAATCTCCTCTTATTTTTATAAATATATAGAAAGTCACATGAAAAAATTAGAAATATCTCAAATCATAATCTTGTTCCCACTATGTCTACACTCTTAGGGTTGATAGTTTCTGTTGGAAGATTCTTCATAGAACTCTCTGTCTCTGTCTCTCTGTCTCTGTCTCTGTCTCTGTCTCTCTCTCTCTCTGTGTGTTTGTGTGTATTTTTCTCTGTTTCTCTGTCTTTCCTTACCCCATCCCTCCCTCTATGTTCTTCATTTTAGACATGATTCACTATGTACGCAGCTTTGCTTCAGGTTCACCCACAGCCTCCTCCTGTTTCAGCCTCCAAAGGGATAGGTTTACAGGTGTGAGCCACTATCATACCCAATTTATATGATATCATCTTGATTATCATACCCATATCACACATTGTGCCCTGGTTGCTATATAAATGGTAAATGATATGATTTATTCTTTAATCATGAATTTACCCTGAAATATCTTAAACCAACATACCATGCATATGCATTTTATCCTACTGCAGATTTTTTCAGATTCTGTTTTCATCCAGTTCTATTGAGATCTTGAGAAGTCTTCTCTGGGTGTCATTATTTCTCAAATGAATGTTAAACTTAATAAGTCAATGCTTTTACTATAAGGAAAGTTGGTAGAGTTAAAATCTACTTCCAATTTTGCTAGTGAGAAGATTTCATGCTTCCGAGGGTAACTTATTTGGAGAATTCTCTAAATTCAGATAATGAGGTTAGATCCAGAAAGTTCAGAATCAAAAATATTCACTCAGGAAGGACATCATCTATGTTTAACTTTCTATTTTGAACTGTGAAAATATTTGAGAGTCTTTCTCAAATTAGTAATTCATAAATCTAAGTAGAGGGAAATTAGGTTCCATAATTTTTCATAGATACTGGCATTTTGTTTCCTGTTTTATGTTTATATTTTAAATTATCCTTTTATATGTATAATACTTGTGATTAATAAAGCAGGAGGCATATAATACTTGTGATTAATAAAGCAGGAGGCACCATTGTGTCTTTCTGTGTTTTTTGTAACATTTTTGAGATTTTAGAGTATCTAAAATCTCTATGCTCTATGGTGTTATAATTCATTCTATATAATCCTTAAGTATGTGGAAATTTTTTCCATAAACACATCCCATAATACAAAAGGGTTCTGAGGTCAAATATGTTTGCTTTAAGCTAAAATAAACAAGCTCCCTTTTGAGCAATTTCTCAGGATCTGTAATACGTGCTGTAAATCACCAAAAGTTGAATTTGGCATGCAATGTTTCCAGAACACATTTTCCAGCTGTGCCTGGGGTTGACTGAGTAGAGTTAAACCAAGAACTTCAACCCAATCCAACATTCCCATGCATCTGGCTATGGATCAATTTCTTTAAAAGCAGTGCTTTTGTCACAGTTTGGGAATATCTGGACTGAGTTCATGAGTAGAATTATAATTACCTTACCTTAAGGTTTGGTACTGCGAATTTCTGATCTTTTTTATTAATTAATTTTTTTTATTTGACAACTTCATGAACACGTATATAATGTATTCTGGTTACTCTTTACCCCAACTCTTTCTTATTACCACCTACCCTATAAACTCACATCCCTCCCTCCCAGTTCTTTACCTAGATTCTTCATTTTGAGTTTTGGTTTCTGAGAGATTTACTCAAACCAGTAACATCCATGGTAATTGGAAATACCTCTTGAAGCCTGATGGGATCACCAGAAGGCACATATCTCAGGAAATGATTCCCACTTTCCCTAAATCTATTAGTAAAAAATATCTCACTGAATGATGGAGGAGGGTCATCTGTCTATGTGTTACTTTCATTGGTTAATAAAGAAACTGCCTTGGCCCTTAAATAGGACAGAAAATTAGGTAGGTGGAGTAGACAGAACAGAATTGTGGTAGAATGAAAGCAGAGTCAGGCAGATGCCTCAGGCAGTCGCCATGCCTCTCCTCTCTGAGACAGATGCAGGTTAATATCTCTCGTGATAAGCCACCACTTCATGGTGCTACACAGATTACTAATTATGGGTTAAAGCAAAATGTGAGAATTAGCCAATAAGAGGCTGAAACTAATGGGCCAAGCAGTGTTTAAATGAATACAGTTTCTGTGTAATTATTTTGGGTAAAGTTAGCTAGGAGCCAGGCCGCAGCCTGCCGCCCCCATCACTAAAACTGAATCTATCAGCAGTGGCAAGTACAGCCTTTGATCATCCCTCCATCCATTTCTGACCACTGATGTTACTTTCTTGTGCAAAGCCAGTGCAGGCAATCACAGCTGCTTTAAGTTCAAAGTTGTGTCTTTCATTTCCTATCCCTTCTTCCTATTGTCTAGCTCTTACATTCTTTCTACCTCCTCCTCTGCATCTTAAAGGGGATGTTATAAATGTCTTGTTTAGCTTTGAGCACTAACCTTTCACTCTTTAGTGTTGCTAGCAGCCATGAATCTGCATTCACCACTATTCACCAAATGTCACATCTGAACAACTGCTTCAACCCCAGCAGTCCATCATCTCTAGTGCATCCCCTCTCACCTCTTTCCCCAACTCATGGCTTTAATCAAGACCCCAACTCCAGCAGGCACTTCCTGGAAACCCATAGACCATTCTAGCCAGGAGTGCAGGTAGGCTAATTAGAGATCTTGACCTCTTTCTCCATTCTTCCAATTCATATCACCAGTCCTATTCACAGCTCTGCCGTAGAACATCTGCTGTAGACTCTTTTACCCTCTGCAGCCATCTCCAGTAGATTACACCGATCTTCTCCACCAAAATTTCTTCCCCAACCCATGAGACTGTCCCAGATCATAATTCCAGCAGGCACTCAGCCCACAGCCTAGTCTGTCCAGGGAAGCAACTAACTGCAATCTTCTCCTCTCCTTCTATTCCAGTTCTGTATCAGATCTTCTGCTATTGCCTCTCCTCTTTTTTTGTACCAATTCCCATGGAACTACCTAAGCAGGTATTGGGGGAGTACACTGATTTCCTCACTCCTGTGAACTTCCTCCATGCCGCCATCCATCCCTAGTTTTAAGTGTCTGTTCCCAATACCCAGAAACAGATTTTACCTGGAACTCCCAGTAGCCACACATATCAGGATCCCAAAAGAGTTTTCTACAAAATTACACACTGCTGCCACACTCCTCTAAGAAGCAGAAAGGAACCAAAAACCAAAGAAGAGAATGCATACCAAAAAAGACAAGACCAGATATCAGCAGCTAGAATAATAATTTTCTTAATTTCAAATACCCAGATGCTGGCATAACACTAAAATAATAACATCCGGAACAATATGTCTCCAACAGAGTCCAGCATTCCCTCCCATAGCAAGCCCTGAATATTCCAACATAACTGAGACACAAGAAAAAGACCTTTTAACAGCCTTTATGAATATGATAGAGATTTTTAATAGAGCACATGAATAAATCTCTTAAAGAATCTATAAAAACAAAAATAAACAATAAAAGGAAATAAAGATGACCATTTAAAGCCTAAAAGTGGAAATAGAATCAACAAAGAAAACCTAAAATCAAGAGAAATCTGGAAGCAAAAAAACTTAGAACTAAAACAGGAACCTCAGAGACAAGTTTTGCCAACAGAATACAGAGAATCTCAGACACTGAAAACACCACAGAAGAAAGGAATACACTGACCAAAGAACATGTTAAAAAAAAAACCTGCTAGTATTATAACATCCAGAAAATTAGGTACAATATAAAATAATATAAGAATATTAGGTTCTCACTAAATCAATAGGAGGCAATTTTGGTACAAAATTCACTTCAGAATATAACATGTTGGGAAGAATAGCTACTTGAAGTTCAGCGACACAAAAGTTGTAGTTTTTATAAGTTTTTTTAGACAGACAATTTAACTGACAATTTAGTAACCTTTTCAAAATCAATGGAGGACTAAGTCACAAAATTGAAGAGTTTCAGGACTTCAAAGGCACACTGAAAAACAAACTCAATATTTACCTGAATCATTTTTGGTACAGATATTAATAAAAATGTTTCTATGTCTTTGTATAGTCTTCTGTTTTTTCCATGACTTTGTTCCAATAATATACTCATTAAAATATAATTTGTTTACTCATGTTTCATTTTAGTACTTTGGCTAACAAATATCACAAACAAAAATATTCTCCCAAATGACTACTGAATTGTGGGAACATAAAAATGGTACCAGAAGATTTAAAATGTACTGTCTATTCTAGCTACATGAGTCAAGTGTATGACAAAGATCTACTGAGGTGTGAGAGAAGCTACATATATTCTCTATAGTTATGGTAAAGGGACTGTCCACATGACCTTTAAAAATTTTTAAGGAGTATGAAAACGGCTCAGACACAACTTCAATAATAGAATTTATGAAGAGGAGATCTCAGGGTTTTGCTGTTTCTTGTACTTGTGGAAAGAATTGTTAGGGCTTTGTGTAGTTAATAGTTTACATGAATCATAGGGATATGAACATAAAATAAATCAACAATGTTTTGGAAAGCATCATTGGATCTTACAGTGGCAGACTCTGTGATTTGAATGTCTACATGGAAGCTCATATTCAAGTTTTCTTATTGGTAAAAATTTGAAGTCAGTGACTACAATCCTATACACTAAGACTATATGAAAAGCGGAAAATGAAACTGTAACAATGAAATTATTAATATTTTGTTAGACTCTTTCAGGGTTGCTCCACACTAGCACTGATGACTTTTTGACAAGATAATTCTTTGTGTGTCTCTGCCCTGTCACTGATAATGGTAAACAGTTCCTTTACACCTCCCATGCCAAATTGTGATATCTCCTGGCATCTTCAGACATTGTCATCTATTTCCCTGTGAAGAAATATGCTCTGTTGAGAACCCACTGGTTTACTAGTCTTCCTTCTAAATCAAGATGTGGCTAACATGAGTGCATTAAGAAAAAGACATGTCTTTCTATAACCTGTCTCAAAATATAGCATAAGATAGAAAAGAAGACTTGACTCTTTTCTGCTGCTGAGCTGTGGAGCTATTTGTCACCACAACACAATTTATCTCACACTGATGGAATGCCACATGGTCAAGAGTAAGTTACATGTTTAAAAATGGAAAATTAGGTAAGGGATATAGCTCAGTTGGTAGGGTAGTTGGCATGCAGAACCTTGGACACAACCAGGTATGATGTCACAATCCTGTAATCTCAAGTACAGATGAGAGGAACAGAAGTTCAAGGTTACCACAAGCTACTTAGTAAATTTGCTACCAACCTGCACTACATGGGGCCCTATCCTAAAAACAAATAGACACAATACTGGACCCAATAAGGAAGCAGAGCTTCCTCTCCTCCTAGTCTTATTGAAGCCTCTCCAATTCTGTTTCATAAACAGGCTGGTCCTGAAATTATTTTCACTGTCAAGGCTACAAATCCTAGTTTTAGCTTCAGATTAGGTCTCTAAAACTCTCAGGCAGAAGTCCTCAGAGTAGCAGCAGGGAGATGAGCATCCTGTACCTGTATCCTGAAACACTGAGGTTTTAATAATCATGCTTCATCACTGATGCCAGTTAAGAGTTGGCTCTCTCACCCTTCTTCTGTTCTCCCTGAGACCCAGTCATCTGGGAATTGGCAAGAGTAAGGATCAGGAAAAGAGCTGCAAGCTCATGCTCTATTCTGTGAATGCTCAGGCCTAAAAGAAACTAACTTTACTTCCCCCATCCACTCACTGGTTAGGAACCCCAGTTTGCCTCTCTGAGAAGGAGGAAACTGGCGCTAAGGAAGTACTCAATAATGATTTTGTTTGTTGTTATTTTTGAGTCAGGGTCTCATTATCCCAGGCTGGTCTCTATCTCACTATGTAGGAAGCTGACCTTGAACTCCTGATCCTCTTGCTTCTCCCTCTCAGGTATTAGGTCTATAAGCATATGCCATCAAGCCTGGTTCTGAGAATGATTATTTAAGCTTAGCTTGCATGTTATCAAGGTCTTTCTTCTTGTACACAGATTTCCAGATTAAGATGAAATAACCACAGAGTGTTCACCAGTTGCTAAACCTGAGAAATATTCCAAGAATGAATATTCCATAATGAAATAAAATGATTCTTTTTCAGTTAAAAATAAAGAAAGAAAAGAAAGGAAGGAAGGAAGGAAGGAAGGAAGGAAGGAAGGAAGGAAGGAAGGAAAAAGACATATATGGGCAGTGTCCATAGACATTGTCCATGGCTTTTTGAGTGGTTACGTCATCATTCCTAGGAAGCAGTTAAAACATTAAATGACAACGCAGTCTCAGAGACAATAGCAGCTTGAATAACAATATAAAGAAGATGCCTACTAAAGTAGAATCTTGAAGCACAAGGAGGTTTGTAGCCTTGGAAGAGTTATGGTCAGTGACATGAAGTGCAACAAAACGTCATCCAAGACCACTGAAGTCCTAAATGGAGCCCAAGGAGGCAAACTGACCTGCTGCTGAAAAGCAGCAGTAGTGTTTTGTTTGTTTTAGGCCTCCAAAGACTGCAAACATCACTCACTTTTCATCAGTGGAGAGAACTTAATTTCTTTTTTTTTCTCATTTTTTTTATTAAAAATTTCCATCTTCTCCCCTCCTCCTCCCCCTTCCCTCCCCTCCCTTCCACCCATACCCACACTCCTCCCCTCTCCAAGACAAAGAGCCATCAGGGTTCCCTTCACTATGTTAAGTCCAAGGTCCTCCCAGCTCCCCCTAAGTCCAGGAAGGTGAGCAACCAAACTGAGAAGGCTCACAGTGAGCCCGTCCATGCTGTAGAGTTCATGCTCATTGCCGTTGTCCTTGGTTTCTCAGTCCTCCTCCACCGTCAGCCACATTCAGAGAGTCCGGTTTGGTCCCCTGTTAAATCAGTCCCATTCCAACTGGACTTGGTGGTCTCCCGTTAGATCTGTCCCACTGTCTCAGTGGGTAAACACACTAGTTATCCTCCTGGATACTGGAAGTAGACAAGATTGCCGGACAAAAAATGGGGACATGGGGGTGGGGTGGGATGGGGCCAAGGGGAGATGGGGAGAGAAAAGTGTGAAGTGGAAGATGGGAAGAGCTTGGGGGAATAGGATGGTTGGGATATAGGAAGGGTGGATATGGGAACAAGGAATTATATATCTTAGTTAAGGGAGCCATTCTAGGGTTGGCAGAGACTTGACTCTAGAGGGGTTCCCAGGTGTCCAGGAATATGCCCCCAGCTAGGTCCTTGGGCAGCTGAGGAGAGGGTGCCAGAAATGTCCAGATCCTATTTCCATACTCATGAATATCTTGCATATCACCATAGAACCTTCACCTAACATTGGATGGAGAAAATGACAGAGCCCCACATAGGCGCACCGGACTGAGCTCCCAAGGTCCTGATGAGGAGCAAAAGGAGGGAGATCATGAGCAAGGAAGTCAGGACCGTGAGGAACTTAATTTCTTTAATGTCCCTTTGTATTTGTTTCCTGTGAACATCTGCAAGTGTGGACAGTTTCTCAGGATAAGGGAGTTCCCTGAACAGCACAGCTGGGCGTGGAAGCCATGAGCACAGTTAATCAGGCCAAGGCTTTGTTACTATTCCTCAGCTCCCCAGGGCTCAATTTTCAGGGATGACAAGTGGGGCAAGGAAATTTAACAAATGTGTAATTATTTTTGTTTCCTTCCTGTTTTAGTTATGATTCTGTATCCCTAGAGTGTAGTAAATATGAGGGGTTCAATAAATAGCTCTTCTCTCTCTAGGATCAAATTAAATATTTGCTTGTTTTGCTAACCTTTATATTTGCCCATGGGCCTTAGCACATTTAGTACTGTTGTTTGCCTAATACTATTAGTAAAAAATAACAAGAAAAGAAAACATCTGTGTAGGCAGTAAACACTCTTCTTTTGTTTTTATTTTACATTTAATATTAATATTCTTAAAAAATAGAATTCTTAAATCAATGTAATTTTGCTAATTTCTGAGTTAAAGAAATCTTTTTATTTTCTTGCCCCCTTCTCTTTTTTTCTTTCATACTCCACTCCCCTCCCATCCTTTCCTCTCTTCTCTTCTCACTACTTTTCTTCCTCACTCTGTCTCTGTCTCTCTGTCTCTTCCTTTTTTTTTTCATGAGATTATGGTTTTATTTTTTTTTCATTCTCATGGTTTATTTTTTTATATTTAAAAATTTCCATCTCCTTCCCTCCTCCTCCTCCTCCCTCCCCTCCTCCTCCCCCTTCCCGCCCCTCCATCTCCCCCTTCCCTCCCCTCCCCTCCACCCATACCTCCCCTCCCTCCCTCTCAAGGCCAAGGAGCCATCAGGGTTCCCCACTCTATGCTAAGTCCAAGGTCCTCCCAACTCCCCCCAGGTCCACGAAGGTGATTGACCAAGCTGAGAAGGCTCCCACAGAGCCCGTCCATGCAGAAGAATCAGAGCCCAGCGCCAATGTCCTTTGCTTCTCAGTCAGCCCCCGCTGTTGGCCACATTCAGAGAGACGGGTTTGGTCGCATGATCCATCAGTCCCATTCCAACTGGAGTTGGTGAACTCCCTTTAGTTCTGTCCCACCGTCTCCATGAGTGAACGCACCCCTCACGTTCCTGACTTTCTCCCTCATGTTCTCTCTCCTTCTGCTCCTCATCAGGACCTTGGGAGCTCAGTCCAGTGCTCCAATGTGGGGCTCAGTCACCTTCCCCATCTGTCGCCAGCTGGAGGTTCCTTCACGGTCCTGACTTTCTTTCTCATGTTCTCCCTCCTTCTGCTCCTCATCAGGACCTTGGGAGCTCAGTCCGGTGCTCCAATGTGGGGCTCTGTCATTTTCTTCATCTGTCGTCAGGTGGAGGTTCTATAGTGATATGCAAGAAATTCATCAGTATGGCTATAGGAACTGGCCTTTTCAGGCTCCCTCTACTCAGCTGCCCAAGGAACTAACTGGGGGCGTCTCCCTGGAAACCTGGGAACCCCTCTAGGGTCAAGTCTCTTGACAACCCTCAGGTAGCTCCTTAAATTAAGATATATGCTTCCCTGCTCCCATATCCATCCTTCCTATATCCCAAGCATCCCATTCCTCCGAGCTCCCCCCATTCTCCCCTTCACATTTTTCTCTCCCCATCTTCCCTTGGCCCAGTCTCGCCCAACCCTCAAGTTCCCAATTTTGCCTGGCTATCGTGTCTACTTCCAATATCCAGGAGGATTACTATATCTTTTTTTGGGAGTTCACCTTCTTATTATCTTCTCAAGGATCCCAAATTTATAGGCTCAATGTCCTTTAATTATGGCTAGAAACCGATTATGAGTGAGTACATCCCATGTTCATCTTTTTGGGTCTGGGTTACCTCACTCAGAATAGTGTTTTCTATTTCCATCCATTTGCCTGCAAAATTCAAGATGTCATTGTTTTTTACCGCTGAGTAGTATTCTAGCATGTATATATTCCACAGTTTCTTTATCCATTCTTCCACTGAAGGGCATCTAGGTTGTTTCCAGGATCTGGCTATTACAAATAATGCTGCTATGAACATAGATGAGCATATGCTTTTGTTGTATGATTGGGCATCTCTTGGGTAGATTCCCAATAGTGGAATTGCTGGGTCCTGGGGTAGGTTGATCCCGAATTTCCTGAGAAACTGCCACACTGCTTTCCAAAGTGGTTGCACAAGTGTGCATTCCCACCAGCAACCTCTCCAGCAAAGGTTATTATTGGTGTTTTGGATTTTAGTCAATCTGACAGGTGTAAGATGATATCTCAAAGTTGTTTTGATTTGCATTTCCCTGATAGCTAGGGAGGTTGAGCATGACCTTAAGTGTCTTTTGGCCATTCGAACTTCTTCTGTTGAGAATTCTCTGTTCACTTCTGCGCCCCAATTTTTAATTGGGTTAATTGGCATTTTACCGTCTAGTCTCTTGAGTTCCTTATATATTTTAGAGATCAGACCTTTGTCAGTTGCAGGGTTGGTGAAGATCTTTTCCCAGTCAGTAGGCTGCCTTTGTGTCTTTGTGACAATGTCCTTTGCTTTACAGAAGCTGCTCAACTTCAGGAGGTCCCATTTATTCAATGTTGCCCTTAATGTCTGTGCAGCTGGGGTTATGCGCAGGAAAAGGTTCCCTGTGCCCATTTGTTGTAGAGTACTTCCCACTTTCTCCTCTATCAAGCTCAGTGTGTTCAGATTAATATTGAGGTCTTTAATCCATTTGGACTTGAGTTTTGTGCATGGTGATAGACACGGATCTACTTTCATTCTTCTACAGGTTGACATCCAATTATGCCAGCACCATTTGTTGAAGATGCTTTCTTTCTTCCATTGTGTGCTTTTAGCTCCTTTATCAAAAATCAGGTGTTCGTAGGTTTGTGGTTTAAGATCCGGGTCTTCTATACGATTCCATTGGTCAACTTCTCTGTTTTTATGCCAATACCAAGCTGTTTTCAATACTGTAGCTTTGTAATAGAGTTTGAAGTCAGGGATGGTAATGCCTCCAGAAGTACCTTTATTGTATAAGATTTTTTTGGCTATCCTGGGTTTCTTGTTTTTCCATATAAAGTTGATTATTGTCCTCTCAATCTCTGTGAAGAATTTTAATGGGACCTTGATTGGGATTGCATTGAATCTATAGATTGATTTTGGTAGAATTGCCATTTTTATTATGTTGATCCTCCCAGTCCAAGAGCAAGGGAGGTCCTTCCATTTTCTGGTATCCTCATCAATTTCTTTCTTCAAAGACTTAAAGTTCTTGTCAAATAGATCTGTCACTTCCTTGGTTAGAGTTATCCCAAGATAATTTTTGCTATTTGTGGCTATTGTGAAAGGTGATACTTCTCTGATTTCCCTCTCTACTTCCTTATCCTTTGTGTATAGGAGGGCAACTGATTTTTTGGAGTTGATCTTGTATCCTTCCACGTTACTGAAGGAGTTTATCAGCTGTAGGAGTTCTTTGGTGGAGTTTTTGGGGTCGCTTATGTATACTATCATATCATCTGCAAATAATGAAAGTTTAACTTCTTCCTTTCCAAATTGAATCCCCTTGATTCCCTTATGTTGTCTTATTGCTATTGCTAGAACTTCAAGCACTATATTGAAGAGATAAGGAGAGAGTGGACAGCCTTGTCGTGTTCCTGAATTTAGTGGGATAGCCTTGAGTTTCTCTCCGTTTAATTTGATGTTAGCTGTCGGCTTGCTGTAAATAGCTTTTATTATATTTAGGAATGACCCTTGTATCCCTAATCTCTCCAAAACTTTTATCATAAAAGGGTGCTGAATTTTGTCAAATGCTTTTTCAGCATCTAATGAGATGACCATATGGTTTTTTTCCTTCAGTTTATTTATATGATGGATTACATTGATAGATTTTCGTATGTTGAACCAGCCCTGCATCTCTGGGATGAAGCCTACTTGATCGTAATGGATAATTTTTCTAATGTGTTCTTGGATTCGGTTTGCCAGTATTTTATTGAGAATTTTTGCGTCAATGTTCATGAGTGAGATTGGCCTGTAATTCTCTTTCTTGGTTGAGTCTTTGTGTGGTTTAGGTATCAGGGTAACTGTAGCTTCATAGAAGGAATTTGGCAGTGACTCTTGTGTTTCTATATTATGAAATACCTTAAGGAGTATAGGTATTAGGTCTTCTTGGAAGTTCTGGTAGAATTCCGCATTGAAACCATCTGGTCCTGGGCTCTTTTTGGTAGGGAGGTTTCTGATAACAGTTTCTAATTCTTCGCGAGTGACAGGACGATGTAGAGCATTTACCTGGTCCTGGTTTAACTTTGGTATATGGTATTTATCTAAAAAACTGTCCATTTCTTTTACATTTTCCAATTTTGTGGCATACAGGCTTTTGTAGTAAGATCTAATGATTCTCTGAATTTCCTCTGTGTCTGTGGTTATGTCCCCCTTTTCATTTCTGATCTTAGTAATTTGCATGTTTTCCCTCTGCCGTTTGATTAGTTTGGCTAAGGGTTTGTCAATCTTGTTGATTTTCTCCAAGAACCAGCTCCTTGTTTCATTGATTCTTTGGATTGTTTTCTGTGTTTCTATTTTGTTGATTTCTGCCCTCAGTTTGATTATTTCCAGTCTTCTACTTCTCCTAGGTGAGTCTGCTTCTTTTTTTCCAGAGCTTTCCGGTGTGCTGTTAAGTCACCAATGAGTGCTTTTTCCGTTTTCTTTAAGTGGGCACTTAGTGTCCTGAACTTTCCTCTTAGCACTGCTTTCATTGTGTCCCATAGGTTTGAGTATGCTGTGTCTTTGTTTTCATTAAATTCAAGAAAGACTTTAATTTCTTTCTTTATTTCTTCCTTGACCCAGGTGTGGGTCAGTAGTTGACTGTTCAGTTTCCATGAGTTTGTGGGCTTTCTGGGGGTAGCATTGTTGTTGAATTCTAATTTTAATCCATGGTGATCCGATAAGACACAGGTGGTTACTAATATTTTTTTGTAACTGTGGAAGTTTGCTTTGTTACCAAGTATATGGTCAATTTTCGAAAAGGTTCCATGAGCCACAGAGAAGAAGGTATATTCTTTCCTTTTTGGGTGGAATGTTCTATAGATGTCTGTTAAGTCCATTTGGTTCATTACCTCCATTAAGTCTTTCAATTCTCTGTTAGGTTTCTGTCTGATTGACCTGTCCATTGGTGAGAGCGAAGTGTTGAAGTCTCCAGCTATTAGTGTGTGTGGTTTGATGGCTGCCTTGAGTTCTAGAAGTGTTTCTTTTACATAAGTAGGAGTTTTTATATTAGGGGCATAGATATTCAGGATTGAGACTTCATTCTGATGGATTTTTCCTGTTATGAGTATAAAGTGTCCCTTTCCATCTGTTCTGATTGATTTTAGTTTGAAGTCAACTTTGTTGGAAATTAGTATGGCCACACCCACTTGTTTCTTAGGGCCATTTGCTTGATAAACCTTTTCCCAACCCTTTACTCTGAGTAGGTGTCTGTCTTTGTGGTTGAGGTGTGTTTCTTGTAAACAGCAAAATATTGGATTCTGTTTTCGTATCCAGTCTCTTAGCCTGTGCCTTTTTATAGGTGAATTGAGTCCATTGATATTAAGTGATATTAATGACCAGTGGTTGTTAACTTCAGTCATTTTTAGTAGTAGAGTTTGTGTGTTTCCCTTCTTCTAGTTGTGCTGGTGAAGGGTCGCTAGATGCCTGAGTTATTGTGGGCGTTGTTGGACTCCTTGGTTTGTGATTTTCCTTCTAATACTTTCTGCAAGGCTGGATTTGTGGCTGCGTATTGTTTAAATCTGTTTTTGTCCTGGAATATCTTGTTTTCTCCATCAATGGTGAATGCAAGCTTTGCTGGGTATAGTAGTCTAGGCTTGCATCCATGTTCCCTTAGTGTCTGTAGCACATCTATCCAAGCTCTTCTGGCTTTTATGGTTTCCATTGAGAAATCAGGTGTAATTCTGATAGGTTTCCCTTTATATGTTATTTGACCTTTTTCCTTTGCAGCTCTTAATATCTGTTCTTTATTCTGTATGTTTTGTGTTTTGATTATTATATGGCATGGGGATGCTTTCTTTTGATCCAGTCTATTTGGTTTTCTGTAGGCTTCTTGTACCTTCATAGGAACATCCTTCTTTAGGTTGGGGAAGTTTTCTTCTATAATTTTGTTGAATATGTTTTCTGGGCCTTTGAGTCGTAATTCTTCTCCTTCTTCTACCCCAATTATTCTTAGGTTTGGTCTTTTCATGGTGTCCCAGATTTCCTGAATGTTTTGTATTAAGAATTTGTTAGATTTGTTTAGTTCTTTAATCTGTGAGTTTATTTCCTCTATAGTATCTTCAGAGTCCGAGATTCTTTCTTCCATCTCTTGTATTCGGTTGGAAATACTTGTCTCTGAAGTTTCTGTTCGTTTACTCAGAGTTTCCATTTCCAGTCGTCCCTCAGATTGTGTTTTCTTCAATACCTCCATTTCATTTTTCAGGTCTTGTACTGTTTCCCTTACCTGTTTGATTGCTTTTTCTTGTTTTTCTTGTTTTTCTTGGGTATCTTTGAGAGATTTATTTATTTCGTCTACCTTTTTGTTTGTCATCTCCATTTCTTTATGGCAGTTTTTTTCCTCCTGTTTAAGGTCCTCTATTATTTTCATAAAGTACTGTTTAAGGTCGGATTCTTCTATATCTTCTGGTGTAGGGTGTTCAATTCTTGTTGTTTCGGGATGTCTGGATTGTGGTGATGTCATGTTGCCTTTCATGTTGTTGGAGGAGCTCTTGCATTGGCGCCTGCCCATCTCTTCCTTCAAAAGGAGCCTGGAGGCGTTTGGTGTCCTAGACCAATCTTTGTTGTGACTGAAACTGGTTGGATCTCCCCTGTGTCAGAGGAGGACCTATTCCTTGCGTCACAATCTGAAGAAGCCCGCACTCTCTTGCAGGAATCCCCAGACCTGCCTGGAGGCCAGAGTCTGATTCCTCTGGGTGGATGGCCTTAGAACAGGAGCAGGACACCAGTTCAGGTGGAACTGAACTGGTGGAATACCACACAGCGAACCTGGCAGCACAATCTGAAGGAGCCCGCACCCCTTGCAGGAATCCTCAGACCTGCCTGGAGGTCAGAGTCTGGCCCCTTTGGGTGGATGGCCTTAGAACTGGAGCAGGACACCTGAGAACACTAGGGAAAGCTTGTGAGACACAGGGATGGGAGAAACAGACACAAGCCTGCAGAGGGACGTGGGGGTAGGGGGTCTGTCCTCTCTTCCAGGGCAGGTTGCCCCAGGGTCCGCATTCACTCACCAGTTCAGATGGAATGTCAGTGCACAGGATCAGGGATTCCAGGCAGCCCAGGGTCGCAGCCCAGACTAAAGGGCCAAGGTGGGGGCAGGGCGGGATGGAATACCACACAGCGAACCTGGCAGCACAATCTGAAGGAGCCCGCACTCCTCCGCAGGAATCCTCAGACCTGCCTGGAGGCCAGAGTCTGACCCCTTTGGGTGGATGGCCTTAGAACAGGAGCAGGACACCTGAGAACACTAGGGAAAGCTTGGGAGACACAGGGACGGGAGAAACAGACACAAGCCTGCAGAGGGAAGTAGGGGTAGGGGGTATGTGGTCTCTTCCAGGGCAGGTTGCCCCAGGGTCCGCATTCACTCACCAGTTCAGATGGAATGTCAGTGCACAGGATCAGGGATTCCAGGCAGCCCAGGGTCGCAGCCCAGAAAAAAAGGGCCAAGGTGGGGGCAGGGCGGGATGGAATACCACACAGCGAACCTGGCAGCACAATCTGAAGGAGCCCGCACCCCTCCGCAGGAATCCTCAGACCTGCCTGGAGGCCAGAGTCTGACCCCTTTGGGTGGATGGCCTTAGAACTAGAGCAGGACACCTGAGAACAACTAAGAAAATATCACTGGTGCTACTGTGTTGAGAGGTCAGCGAGGTATGAAAGTGCATCTCCAGAAGTCGTCATCAGGACTGCAGTGTCCCAAAGAATGATGGATCCTCTGGCAGACTGTCAGGTCCCCTTACAGGCCAAGCAGCTCTCAGACAAAGGCCTACCCTGCCCCAGGCAGGCCAATGTAGGAGGGGACCTCCCACAAGCCTGGGTGCAGTCAATTCCAGGTCCCCAGAGCCCAAACAGGCTGAGCTGTGGGATTTTGTGGCCCCAAAGACGGGAGGATGAGGCAGGGGGAGAGGGGGGAGGTTTCTGGGTGCAAGCTGGGAAGGGACAGGAAGAGAGAGGCAGTATCAGGGGAGAATAACCCCTGCAGGAAGAGCAGGAAGTGTGCTGGTGGCAGGGGGAGTTGTGGAGTGTCTGTGGTCCCTCTCCGGGCAGCTGCCGCGGTTCGGGCACTCACTCCTCACTCACCCCAAAGAATGATGGATCCTCTGGCAGACTGTCAGGTCCCCTTGCAGGCCAAGCAGCTCTCAGACAAAGGCCTACCTTGCCCTGGGCAGTCAAATGAAGGAGGGGACCTCTCACTGGCCTGGGTGCACACAATTCCAAGTCCCCAGAGCCCAAACAGGCTGAGCTGTGGGATTTTGTGGCCCCAAAGACGGGAGGATGAGGCAGGGGGGGGGGGAGGAGGATTCTGGGTGCAAGCTGGGAAGGGACAGGAAGAGAGAGGCAGTATCCTGGGAGAATAACCCCCCAAAGAATGATGGATCCTCTGGCAGACTGTCAGGTCCCCTTGCAGGCCAAGCAGCTGTCTCTTCCTTTTTAAGGCAGGAAGATGCCATGCAGCCCAGTTGGCACTCAACTTGCTATATAGCCAAGAAAGCCTTGAATGTCTGATCCTCTTTGTTCATCTCAATAGTGCCAGGTTTACAGACGTGTGTCACTATGTCCACTTTATAATGTGTTGGGAATCAAATTTAGGGCTTCATGTGTATGAAGCAAGCATTTTACCAACTGAGTTACTTTCTAGAGTCCCCAGAATTTTTGAGAACATGTGTTTTAAGTGATTTAAAAGTGAGTATCTTTAAGTGTGAAATGAATGTGTGTTTTTCATAGAAAGAGAGAGAACTTCAGTTAAAATGTGATTGTAGAGGGTAAGGTGATGTGTAGAGAAAAGAGATTATGGATGATCATTGTGTCCAGGACAAGAATATGTGACTTTAAAATAAAGTGTTGAACTCAGGGCAATTTAAGAAAGCAGATACAGAAGAATGTCTGCCTGAAAAAGAAACAAATTTATATTAAAAATCTTCATTTAAAAATTTTTACTTCATATTTTATATTTGCCCATTCTACCAAAGAGAGTAGAGTTTCACCACTGAGCACTGCTTTGGCTCTTAATGGTTTGCCATTAGAAGAATCTGTACTGTAAATTCTGTTATCCTGTCACTATGCTTCTTGCTCTAGAACTATGTTGTACTTTTTAAAATAAATTACTGTTGTTTGGTAAAGATACTATACACATGCACACACACACACACACACACACACACACACACACAAGCCAGCTAAATCTGAGAGTTGGGCTTGGGGATAAAGCTCAGTGACAGAGCAACTTATGTAGGAAACACGAAGTTCTGGGCTCAATCTCTAGGATCATAAATAAATAAATAAATAAATAAATAAACTGGCTGTACTCTGTGTGTTCTTCCCTGGGTATGTCCTTTGCACATATGAAAGACACAACTTAGTAAACATCTCTAGTCTTTGTTACCCTATCTTTTACATTGTCTGTTCCAGTGTATCCTAAGTACTATGTTCATTATCTTTCTTCTATAGTCTGGAAGGTCATGGGTGGGCTTCTACTTTCTCGAGATTCTACAGATAGGATCCTGGAATACTGACAATAGCCAGCATAAGAATAGAGATTATACTAAAGTCAGACATTCTAGATACTTGTAGTGCCCAGTTGTTAGAGGAATGGAGGCTGTGCCGGAGAAGAAAAAGGTTCCTGCTGCACCGGGAACCCAGAAGAAAAAGAAGGTTCCTGCTGCACCAGGAACCCTGAAGAAAAAGAAGGTTCCTTCTGTGCCAGAAACGCTGAAGAAAAAGCGAAGGAATTTCACAGAGTTGAAGGTGAAGCGCCTTCGGAAGAAGATTGCCCTGAAGTCGCTGCGAAGGGCCCAGAGGAAGCTCATCTATGAGAAGGCAAAGCACTATCATAGGGAGTACAGGCAGATGTACCGGACGGAGATTCGCATGGCCAGGATGGCAAGGAAAGCTGGAAACTTCTATGTGCCCGCAGAACCGAAGCTGGCCTTCGTCATCAGAATCCAAGGTATCAATGGTGTGAGCCCAAAGGTGCGCAAGGTGTTGCAGCTTCTCCATCTTCGGCAGATCTTCAACGGCACCTTTGTCAAGCTTCAACAAGGCTTCAATTAACATGCTGAGGATTGTGGAACCATACATTGCATGGGGGTACCCCAATCTGAAGTCAGTAAATGAGCTCATCTACAAACGCGGCTATGGCAAAATTCATAAGAAGAGAATTGCCTTGACAGATAATTCCTTGATTGCTCGATCTCTTGGTAAATACGGCATCATCTGCATGGAGGATCTAATTCATGAGATCTATACCGTTGGAAAACGCTTCAAGGAAGCGAATAACTTCCTGTGGCCCTTCAAATTATCTTCTCCACGAGGTGGAATGAAGAAGAAGACAACTCATTTTGTGGAAGGTGGAGATGCTGGCAATAGGGAAGACCAGATAAACAGGCTTATTAGACGGATGAACTAAGGTGTTGCCCATGGTATTTTTGTAATCTGGTCAGTTAATAAAACAGTCACAGCTTGGCAAACTGAAAAAAAAAAGATATCTCTTCAGTCATTCTTTTCCAAATTCAAATGAACTACCAGGAGAAAAAACATTTGTGAGAGTTAGTTTGAACTATGACTCTTGTTTTGGGATAGCCATTTGTTATAGGTCTGAGGGTACCTATTTTTCCTCTTTGTTTGGTTTACATCATGAGAATCTGGCTTTGTGACCAGTTAAGGTTTTTCTGGTCTTCAGCAACTATTCTATCATACAGGTGACAGTAATAGACTGGAAACTATACCACCTTGCAAGTAAGGTCCCAGATCCTTAGAGGCTTTGTAATTTCAACATTTCCTGCTTTTGGTTGTTGTTGGGGAAAAAATCCTATTCTGATAGTGAAAGTCCTGTGACATGAATGATCAGGAATATGAGAGGAGACATCCCACATTTTATGGAAGGCTATCCACATAAATATTAGCTCTTGATGGCTTATGCCAACTAAGGTTTTTACTTTGTTATCTGTCTCTGAAAATGAACATTTAGATCATAGGGGTTGCATTCCTATACTCTTTTAAAATGCCTTGGGCATCAGGGTTAATCTACAAATAGGCATTTTATTGATATTTTACAACCATTGCTAGTGTTAGAGCAATGGATCTGAGTTGAGGGCCACCACTGAAGTTTCCAGGTTCTTGTATTCTAGAACAAAAAATTGTACAAGGGACATATACTAAACTAAAAGAAATAGAGATAATTTACTGAAAAAGAGGTAGTTTATGAAGAAAAAGAAACAGAAATACTCCTAAGAATTAAAGTGGGCTAGTGAGCTCAGAAAGTAACATCCTTAAAGTACACACTAGACCATGAGGCTTGTCATTTATATAGCACAGCTTGTCCTGCTTGTTTGTTAGGGACTTTTCATCTGATTGCTCTGTTTGTTACATGTAGTCCTAGTGGATGAGAGTGTCAGTCTTTATAGTCAACTGACTTCTTTATTCTGCCACAGATCCTTGATCAAAACTTTTTAAAGAAATATTATTACTGTTATTGTTATTGTTGCTAGTGTACAGAAAAATATAGCAAACATGTGGAGGACAGAGGAAAACTGTGTAGAGTTGGTTCTATCTTCCCACATTTGCTGGGTTTTGGAGATGAAATGTTATGGTAAGCTCCTTTCTTTACTGTCATCTCCACAGCCCATGAACCAATCTGCTCAGGTCATCCCCACAGACCCATTAACCAGTCTTGAATAATTATTTTCATGCTGATGATGTGCATACCCACTGTCTAGTTTTGTGCATACCACAAAGCTCTGTCTTCAGTTTATTTATCAGGTTTCCCAACTTAGAATCCCTGTATCATAAGGAATTAGGTGTGAAATTGTCAAAAATCTTAGAAGACACAAATTTTGTAAATTAAATATACATTTACATGATTATATCAACCAATAACCCCAGAAATGACAGGATTTAGGAAAGCCTATTTTGTACAGCTTATTCTTGGAAGTGTGATCACTTGGAGTGTTAAAAAAACTATTCATAGTTACACATTGAAAATGTGGCAAAAATAAAAAAAGAATCCAGTAGTATAATAAACTAAAAGGAAAATAGTGGAAGGTATAACCAATGACTGCCAGTAGAAAAGTTAAAAGAAAAATAATGAATTAAATAAAAGAAAGCTTAGAATAAAGCTAAATTTTGTTTTATTGCCAGGTTGGTCTTATTGTCCTACCTGGCATGCTAGCAACTCATACTCCAGATTTATGGGAAGACCTATGAGATTTGAATCAGTTTGGTGTTTTTTTTTTATTGTTTTTATTGAGCTATATATCTTTCTCCACTCCCCTCCCTTCTTCCTCCTTTCCCTTCTACCCTCTTCCATGATCCTGATGCTCCCAATTTACTCAGGAGATGTTGTCTTTTTCTGCTTCCCACGTAGATTAGATCCATGTATGTTTCTTTTAGGGTCCTTTTTGTTGTCTATATTCCCTGGGATTGTGAATTGTAGACTGTTTTTCTTTACTTTGTGTCTAAAAACCATTTATGAGTGGGAATATATATTATATTTGTCTCTCTGGGTCTGGGTTACCTCACTCAATATGGTGTTTTCTAGATCCATCCAAAACAAGTTGGTGTAGTTATCCTAATATATAACAAAATAGGCTTCAAACTAAAATCAATCAAAAGAGGTAAAGAACAACAATTCATATTAGTCATAGGAAAAAAATCCATCAAGAGGAAATTTCAGTACGGAACATCTATGTCCCAAATATAAGGGCACCCTCATATATATAAAAAAAACTGCTAAAGCTTAAATCACACATTAAACCCCAGACACTAATAATGGGAGACTTCAACACCACACTCTCACCACGGGACAAAAACTTAACAGAAAAATAAAGGAACTAATACATGTTATGCCTCAAATGGACTTAACAGACATCTGTAGAACATTCTATTCAAACATAAAAGAATATAACTTTTCAGCACCTCATGGAACCTTCTCAAAAACTGACCACATACCAGTTAACAAAGCAAACCTCAACAACAACAAAAAATGGAATAACCCCATGTATCTTATTGGATCACTATGGTTTAAAATCAGAATTCAACAACAACACTAATTTCAGAAAGCCCACAAACATATGGAAATTAAACAGTGCTCACATGAATCAACTAATGGGTTAAGGAGGAAATTAAAGACTTTTCTAAAATTTAATAAAAATAACCATACAACATACCCAAATTTATGGGACACAATGAAGGCAGTGTTAAGAGGAATGTTCATAGCACTAAATACCTACATAAGGAAGCTGGAAAAATCCCACACTAATGAGTTAACAAAACACCTGAAAACTCTAGAACAAAAGAAGCAAACTCACTTAGGAGGACTAGATGGCAGGAAATAATCAAATTGAAAGCTGAAATGAATAAACTAGAAAAAAGAAAACAGTACAAAGAATCAGTGAGACAAAGAGTTAATTCTTTGAGAAAATCAACAAAATGAACAAACTTTTATCCAAACTAACCAAAAGGCAGTTTGGTCATTTTAAAAGTCTTGTTTACTTTTTGTTTTGAATTGTTACTAGTCATTATACTTTTTGGATATACCTTCCTGCCTGTTATATATTTGACCCAAATTAATCATTTTTATTTTTACTATTGAGTTCAGTTACAGTCTGCTTAGGTATTCATTTATGGGATAAGAGGAGATTTATGGTTCCTTTACTTTTCTTCTATTAGTCGTACCATCTTCTTGGATGAGTTAAGGTCTAACTGACTTTTTAAAGTTACCCTTGGGAACCCTGAAGATATTTTATTTCCATGTTAAACCCATTCCCCCTTTTGCAGAATGTACACTGGTTAGAGTCCTATCTGTGGGGTCTTCATGTCCTTTCTGATCAAGAGAACAGATGACTCACTGGAGCTAAACGACACTTATAGAGGTGTTCTGTACTTTGGTCCTCCGTTATCTACCTGGTGCGGGGCTAAGAGACAAAATGGGCAATTTTGCTAACCTCTATATCTTCAATGGCATTGGCCTCTTAACATTGAAAACCCAGAACGTCAGTTACATTAGTAGTAAAACTCAAATTATGTGCTAAAATTTATCTGTTGACTATTATCAACAATAAAAAGCAGAAAAATAAATTAAAGGTATTTTAAATTGAAATTAGAACATAATCCCCCATATTTATGAATTTTAAGTATGTAAATCTTCTTTCATCTGTAATAAATGTTTTAATTTTATGTATACCAGCACATTATTTTCTCAGTTTTATTTTTACTTTTTTATTTTGTCTTTTCCGTGGCTGTGATCAAAAATACTATGACCAAGGTCATTTATAGAAGAAAGAGTTTATTTTGGCTTTTGGTTCCAGAAGGTTAGAGTCTATGATGTAGGACAGGGAGGAGGCATCAGGCAGGAATGGCAGCTAGAATAGATAGCTGAGAGTTCATATATCGAGCATGAAGCAGAGAGAGCAAACTGGACATGGCATAAGTCTTTCAACTCAAGATACTTCCAATGACATACTACCTCCAACAAGGCTATACTTCCTGAACCTTCCCAAACCATATTACCAAATGGGAACAATATATTCAAATACCTAAACTGTGGTGGGCCTTCTTCATATAAACTACAATAGTGATATATTTTTATTTAAATTTATTTATTTATTTATCTATTTTTAAATAAAAATTTCTACCTTCTCCCCTCCTCCCATTTCCCTCCCCATCCCCCCCTTCCCCTACTTCTCCAGTCCAAAGAGCAGTCAGGGATCCCTGCCCTGTGGGAAGTCCAAGGTCCTCCCTCCTCCATCCAGGTCTAGGAAGGTGAGCATCCAAACAGACTAGGCTCCCACAAAGCCAGTACATACAATAGAATCAAAACCTAGTGCCATTGTCCTTGGCTTTTCAGTCAACTCTCATTGTCAGCCATGTTCAGAGAGTCCGATTTGATAACATGCTCCATCAGTCCCAGTCCAGCTGGCCTTGGTGAGCTCCCATTAGATCAGCACAACCGTCTCAGTGGTTGGGTACACCCCTCGCGGTCCTGACTTTTTTGCTCATGTTCAAGCTCCTTCTGCTTCTCATTTGGAACTTGGGAGCTCAGACCAGTGCTCTGTGGGTCTCTGTGTCTATCTCAATCCATCTCCATATGAAGGTTCTATGGTGATATGCAAGATATTCATCAGTGTGGCTATAGGATAGGGCCAGTTCAGGCGCCCTCTCCTCAGCTGTCCAAGGAACAAGCTGGGGACATCTCATTGGACACCTAGAACCCCTTGAAAGTCGTATTGCCAACCTGAAAATGGCTCCCTTATCTCTGCTCCCATATCCACCCTTCCTCCATCCCAACCATCCCATTCCCACAAGCTCTCCCCATTCTCCCCTTCTCATTCTCTCTCCCCATTTCCCCTTACCCCACCCCAACCCCACCCCAAGATCCCAATTTTTGCCTGGCAATGTTGGCTACTTCCAATATCCAGGAGGATACCTATATGTTTTTCTTTAGTTTCACTTTCTTATTTAGCTTCTCTAGGATCACGAATTATAGGCTCAATGAACTTTATTTACGGCTAGAATCCACTTATGAGTGAGTACTTATCATATTCATCTTTTTGGGTTTGGGTTACCTCACTCAGAATAGTGTTTTCTATTTCCATCCATTTGCATGCAAAATTCAAGATGTCATTGTTCTTTTTTTTTCTGCTGAGTAGTACTCTAATGAGTATATATTCCACACTTTCTTCATCCATTCTTCCATTGATGGGCATCTAGGTTGTTTCCAGGTTCTGGCTATTACAAATAATGCTGCTATGAACATAGTTGAACTAATGCTTTGTAGTATGATAAAGCATCTCTTGGGTATATTCCCAAGAGTGTTATTGCTGGATTCTGGGGTAGGTTGATCCCGAATTTCCTGAGAAACTGCCACACTGCTTTCCAAAGTGGTTGCACAAGTGTGCATTCCCACCAGCAATGGATGAGTATTCCCTTTACTCCACATACTCTCCAGCAAAGGCTATCATTGGTGTTTTTGATTTTAGCCATTCTGACAGGTGCAAGATGGTATCTCACAGTTGTTTTGATTTCCATTTCCCTGATCGCTAAGGAGGTTGAGCATGACCTTAAGTGTCTTTTGGCCATTTGAACTTCTGTTGAGAATTCTCTGTTTAGTTCAGTACCCCATTTTTTTAATTGGGTTAATTAGCATTTTTCAGTCTAGTTTCTTGAGTTCTTTATATATTTTGGAGATCAGACCTTTGTCTGATGCGGGGTTGGTGAAGATCTTCTCCCAATCAGTAGGTTGCCTTTTTGTCTTTTTTTTTTTTTTACTCACTCACAAGTGGTTTTTATTTTTTTTTCATGGTTTATTTTTTTATATTTAAAAATTTCCATCTCCTCCCCCTTCCCTCCCCTCCTCCTCCCCCTTCCCTCCCGTCCTTCTTCCCCTTCCCTCCCCTCCTCTCCACCCATACCTTCCCTCCCTCCCTCTCAAGGCCAAGGAGCCATCAGGGTTCCCTACTCTATACTAAGACCAAGGTCCTCCCAACTCCCCCCAGGTCCAGGAAGGTGATCGACCAAGCTGAGAAGGCTCCCACAGAGCCCATCCTTGCAGAAGAATCAGAGCCCAGTGCCATTGTCCTTTGCTTCTCAGTCAGCCCCCACTTTTGGCCACATTCCGAGAGACAGGTTTGGTTGCATGATCCATCGGTCCCATTCCAACTGGAGTTGGTGATCTCCCATTAGATCTGTCCCACCGTCTCCATGAGTGAACACACCCCTCACGTTCCTGACTTTCTTTCTCATGTTCTCTCTCCTTCTGCTCCTCATCAGGACCTTGGGAGCTCAGTCCAGTGCTCCAATGTGGGGCTCAGTCATTTTCTTCATCTATCGCCAGGTGGAGGTTCCCTCACGGTCCTGACTTTCTTTCTCATGTTCTCTCTCCTTCTGCTCTGAATTTTTCAGTGTCTGTTGTTATGTCCCCCTTTTCTTTTCTGATCTTATTAATTTGCATGTTTTCTCTCTGCCTTTTGATTAGTTTGGATAAAGGTTTGTTAATCTTGTTGATTTTCTCAAAGAACCAGCTCTCTGTTTCATTGATTCTTTGGATTGTTTTCTCTGTTTCTATTTTGTTGATTTCAGCCCTTAGTTTGATTATTTCCAGTCTTCTACTCCTCCTGGGTGAATCTGCTTCTTTTTTTCTAGAGCTTTCAGCTGTGCTGTTTAGTCTCTAATGTGAGCTTTCTGGTTTTTTTTTTTTTTTGTTTTTTGTTTTTTTTTTTTTTTTTTTTTTTTTTTTTTGTGGGCACTTAGAGCTATAACTTTACCTTTAGCACTGCTTTCATCGTGTTCCATAGGTTTGGGTATGTTGTGTCTTTATTTTCGTTGAATTCAAGGAAGACATTAATTTCTTTCTTTCTTTCTCCCCTGACCCAGGGGTGTTCAGTAGTTGACTGTTCAGCTTCCATGAGTTTGTAGGCTTTCTGGGGGTAGAATTATTGTTAAATTCTAACTTTATTTCATGGTGATCTGATAAGACACAGTGGTTACTAATATTTTTTTCTATCTATGGAAGTTTGCTTTGTTAACTAGTATGTGGTCAATTTCCAAGAAGGTTCCATGAGATGCTGAGAAGAAGGTATATTCTTTCCTATTTGGGTGGAATGTTCTATAGATGTCTGTTAAGTCCATTTGATTTATTACCTCCATTAATTCTCTTATTTTTTGTTAGATTTCTGTCTGATTGACCTGTCCATTGGTGAGAGAGGAGTGTTGAAATCTCCTACTATTAGTTTGTGTGTTTTGATGTCTGCCTTGAGTTCTAGAAGTGTTTCTTTTACATAAGTGGGTGCATTTATATTAGGGGCATATATATTCAGGATTGAGACTTCATCTTGATGAATTGTTCCTGTTATGAATATAAAATGTCCATCTCCATCTCTTCTGATTGGTTTTAGTTTAAGTCAATTTTGTTAGAAATTACTATGGCCACACCTGCTTGTTCCTAAGGTCCATTTGATTGAAAAACTTTTTCCCAACCCTTTATTCTGAGTAGATGTCTGTGTTTGTGGTTGAGGTGGGTTTCTTGTAAACAGCAGTATGTTGGATCCTGTTTTCACATCCAGTCTCTTAGTCTATGCCTTTTTATAGGTGAATTGAGTCCATTGATATTCAGGATATTAATGAACAGTGGTTGTTAACTCCGGTTATTCTTTTTTTTTTTTTTTTGGTAGTAGAGTTTGTGTGTTTCCCTTCTTTGAGTTGTGCTGGTGAAGGGTCACTAGATGTCTCAGTTATTGTGGGTATTGTTGGATTCCTTGGGTTGTGATTTTCTTTCTATTACGTTCTGTAAGACTGGATTTGTGGCTATGTATTGTTTAAATTTGTTTTTATCCTGGAATATTTTGTTTTCTCCATTGATGGTCAATGAAAGCTTGGTTGGGTATAGCAGTCTGGGCTTGAATCCATGGTCTCTTAGTTTTTGCAAGACATCTATCCAAGACCTTCTGGCTTTTATGGTTTCCATAAGGAAGTCAGGTATAGTCTGATAAGTGTACCTTTATAAGTTCCTTGACCTTTTTCCTTTACAGGTCTTAATATTGTTAATATTGTTTCTTTGTTCTGTATGTTTTGTGTTTTGATTACTATATGGCAAGGGGTTGTTTTTTTATCCTGTCTATTTGGTGTTATGTATGCTTCTTAAACCTTCATAGGAATACCCTTCTTTAGGTTGGAAATTTTTCTTCTATAATTTTATTGAATATATTTTATGGGCCTTTGAGCTGTAATTATTCTCCTTCTTCTACCCCTATTATTCTTAACTTTGGTCTTTTTATTGTGTCCCATATTTCCTGGATGTTTTGTGATGAGAATTTGTTGGATTTGCTGTTTTCTTTGATAAGTGCATTTATTTTTCTCTATGGTGTCTTCAGCATCTGAGATTCTTTCTTCCATCTCTTGTATTCTGTTGGTTATGCTTGTCTCTGTTGTCTCTGATCATTTACCTAGATTTTCCACATCCAACTGTCCCTTGGTTTGTGTTTTCTTCATTGCCTCCATTTCAGTTTTCAAGTCTTGAACTGTTTCCATTACCTGTTTGATTGTTTTTTGCATGCATTTTTATTCAGTCTTCATTTTTTTATTAAAAATTTCCATCTCCTCCCCTCCTCCTTCCCCTTCTCTCCCCTCCCTTCCATCTATACCCCCCACTCCCTTCCTCTCCAGGCCAAAGAGCCATTAGGGTTCCCTTCACTATGTTAAGTCCAAGGTTACCTAGGGTATCTTTTACGGATTTACTCATTTCTTCAAACTTTTTGTTATTCTTATCCATTTCTTTAAGGGAGTTTTTCACATCCTGTTTAAGGGACTCTATCACTCTCATAATGTCAATTTTTTTCTACTTCTTCTGGATTAGGGTGTTCAAGTCTTCCTGTTGTATGTTCACTGGGTTCTGGTGTTATCATGTTGTTTTTCAGATTGTTGGAGGAATTCTTGCCTTGGCTCCTGCCCATCTCTTCCTTCAAATGTTCTTGGATGGATGTTCTGGTACAGGATCAGGGCCCCTTGCTGGCCAGGGACCTCACAGACAAAAGGCCTAGCTTGCTGCCTGCAGGGTTAGTGAAACAAAGGAACTCCCGCCCAGTTGCACTCACCACCCTTCCCAGCTCCAAAACAGGCTTAGCTGGGGGATCTTATGGCCCCAAAGAAGGCAAGGGGTGCCTGGGCACAAGCTGGGATGGGATAGGAAGAGGCAGGCAGTAGCCAGGGAGAGAAGCCCCTGAAGAATGACCAGGAAGTTTAGGGGGTTGAGGAATGTATGTGCTCCATTTCCGGGGCTTCTGCTGCCGGTCAGGAAGACACTCACCCTTCCGATGGATCTTCTGGTATAGGATCAGGGCCCCTTATTTATTTATTTTAAAACAATCTTTTTTTTTCATGTTACATACCAATTCTAGTTCCCACTCCCACCCTTCCTGTGTTCTCCTACTTTCCCTCTGCTCTACTTCCCCTCCAATCCTCAAAGAGGATAAGGGTTTTCATGGGGAGTAAACAAAGTCTGGCACATCACTTTGAGGCAGAACCAAGGCCCTCCCCACTATATTTTTCCAATAATAATGGATTCCAAAAAGCCAGTTTAAGCACTAGGGATAAATCCTGGTTCTATTGTCAGTGGTACCACAGATTGACCCTGTCATACAACTGTAACCCACATTTAGAGGGCCTAATTTGGTCCTATGTTGGTTTCCCCACTGTAAGTCCAGAATCAGTGAGCTCCCACAAGCCCTGGTAAGATTTTTCTGTGGGTATCCCCAACATGGTCTTGACCTCTTTGCTCATATTATCACTCTTCCCACTCTTCAGATGGACTTTGGGAACTCAGCCCAGTACTGAACAAAGCACACTGTCATATTTTAACAATTTGTTTGTTTTAATCTCTATTATTAGTTTGGAACAATTCTATGTCAGACCAGATGGAAAAAAATTTCCTTATTCATAACCTTTCTTCTTTCTATATATCTTATATCCATAATTTCATCTTTTTGATATTTTATTGTTAGGATAACTACTTCAATAATGAAATAATGACAGGAGGAAAGTTTTATGAGCCAAAATTTACTGATGTTGCCCCTCAGTTTTAAAGTCCACATCAGGCTTTGGTTCCCACTATCAGAAAGAATGTTCAACTGGAAGAATTATTATGAAAATAGCTCTGTTCAATATTTCCTCACTGTGGAAACTTTAAGCTTACCCCTGCTCTTGTGGATGCCACATCCGTCTTGGGAAAACAATTAGGTAACTGAGTAGAAATCCAATAATTTCCATCATGTGCTAGAAAAGTCATGGTCAAAAATCATTCTCCAAGTCCTAAGTTAAAAATCTTTGACTTGTGCCAGACAGGACAATAGTTGTCTTATTCTTAGAGGATAGTATGACTAACATAAAAATGTTGAAGGTGCAAATCAGCTCAGAAACCCTGGATTCTGCATTGACATTCATTCTTCTGCAGTGTAGACATGAGCTCCCCAGAGCTGCCAAGCATATGTGTTTAGTGTAATTGGTCCTTATGAATCCATTTCACAATTTACTCTCAGAAAGAAGAGGTAGATTCTATTCTGGATACTACAAGTAGGCTTCTTTAGGGTCAATAATAGAACTATTCAAATTTTCAGGAATAGTCTGTTTAAAATGATTAAAACAGGAATGAAAATATATTATGATTATCAGATAGAAATCTCCATCCAATTGTAAACTAAGATTATAAAGAAATCTTAGGACATAGAATTATTAGAAATAAAACTTAACCATAAAGCCATTATTTAAAATATTCATATATTAAAATGTACTGCATAATAGGGGGATATTGTTTTAATAGAAAATAGCTCTCGTATAAGTACATAATCTCTTCAATAATTTGTAAGTTGGCATAATCCACTATTTTGGGGTGACTTCTACTGGGATCCTAGCTACAGCTAATTCATATGTTCCAGAGTAGGAGCATGATAATTAGAATTATTAGGCAAAAGAAACATAGCTATAGGATAAATAAGAAACAGAAACATAAGATAATATCAGGAGGGACATCCAGTGAATACTGAAAGTCACCCACATTTAATTTCCATTTGCTTAAATACCTTGACCCCAAAAGGCAGGAGAAAGGTAAAAAAAAAACTGCATTGAAATTATACAAGGAATGAACAGGACAGTTGAAAGATTCTTAGTTAAATATTCTGTTGCCAGAACAAGAAAATTACCTCCACACCCTAGACCAAAATATTCTGTAGACAAATAACTCCTAGGTACAATTTATAGTTACTTCTCTAAGGGATTAGGAATTTTTTGAATCCTTAATCTTGTTTTTTGTTTTTGTTTTGTAGAAACAGATCTACTTCTTAATATCTGAAATACCAGGTCTGGATATTAGCCACACCTCTTGACAAAAACCTTGAGAGAGCAGAATTCTCTGATCTGTTGTTTGAATTGTTGACAATAACCTTGAAGGAATAAAAGTAAGTTTCAACTTTCTGACCTTTAGTCTAGATAGAATGAACCCATAGCCATGGGCCCTATAAAATTCTCCCTGTATAATATTTAATAAAATCTGTGATTCCACAACAGAACAGATGATCATATCTCCCATAAGTTGATATTTTCCCATTTTCCAGACTTATCCATTTTTGGTACAAGCGTTTTAATCATGTGTGTCCTTGTCTTACCCATCTCAGACTGCCAATCTCTGTAAACAAATGTTAAAGGAGAACATATCTCTGGGCTCTGAGTCTCTGAAACCAATTTCTGTCAAGAGAGTTCATAATGATAAGCAAGCAGATAATGCTTTGTGCTACATATACTTCTATGGCTACAATGTCTCTTAATTAAAGAAGTGGAGATAATCAGGGATGAAAATGACCTTTTGAATTGATCTAGGGTGTTTGTTAACAGTTTTCAGCTGCATCAAAATCTAAATTTGTCTTATTAAACATGTCAAATCCAAGAACTCATTGGTAAGGTCAAACTTCTTTTAGACAGTTCTATTTGTTTTTTTTTTCTTCTTCTAATCAATAACACATCTCATAGCGAACTAAAGCAAATACAAATATTACCAGGTCAATACCAAAATTTTTGTGTAGAAATTAGCAAAAGCATGCAATTTGTCAAAGTACAATTTTCCTAAATTAATTCTTATCAAAAGATCAGAAAACCTTTCCGGGATGGGTGAGAATCCAACTGCATTGTTGATTCTAAGTAACTGTTCCAGTCTCTGAGCAGCAGCAAAACCCCCAAGGTTACCCTCATCATCTCTGAAGATGGCCTTCAGTCACTCTTTGAAAGGAGTCTTTTTTTTCCAGAGGGTAAATTTAGGTCTCAGTTCTCAGGTCCTTTATTTCAACAGCAGATTGGTAAATGAGTTATGCTTCCCAAGATATAGTATAGATAATGTGTCAAATATTTAGTCAGTGTCCTTGGACTGGCTCCAAAGTAAAAAAGACACATCAAGTTCTGGAAGTTTTAGGACCACCAAGAAAGTAGGAATCATCAGTTGTCACTATAGTCTTCTTTCTCTTCTCAGACTACAGCATGATGGCATTAAGGAAGTCAGGAACACAGAGGTAGGAGCCTCTTTCTGCTTCTTCTATGGAGTCACCAACATCTGCAGTGTCATCCAGGCTGGCATCCTGCTGGTGTACACATCAGACTAGACATTCTGGAAGCCATTGTGCTTCCCATCCTCCTGTAAAACCACACAGACATATTCAACACCCCAAAATTAATAATAATCCATTACTATGCTCTCTCCACCTTGCTTTAGTGAAGGTCACTTTGGAGCCATCATGCCAAAATCTGTCTGAGGCAGATTGCTCTTGGGCATCCCTATTCAAGAACCTTAGAGTAAAAAGTGTATGACTTAGGGCATTATGTGGCAATTGAGGGTATAATTCTCCTGGTTTTTTTCTTTTGTAGGTTTATTTTCAAGGAGTCATGGGCATGCTCTAATATCACTTGCTTTTAAGGATTATAAGGAATGTCTGTCTTTTGTTCAACATTACATTGGGAACAACATTAGTGGAATGTTTTACTAACATACCTGGAACCATTTTCCATCTTTATGATTTTGGGGGTTCCCATATATGAGAAACATTTTAAGCAATGAGTTATTACATGTTTAGGGGCTTTTCCAGTTTGTGCAGTGGTCATCAAGAATTCTGAATATATATAGATTGCCACATGATGCAGAGCATGTAATTGCTGAGAAAGCTCAACCTGCGATAAAGCAATTAGTTTTATAAACTTACCAGCTAAAACATCACCTTCAGCCACTAGACCAGGAAGACCTGAATATGTTCTAATATGCACTACAAAGCATGACAACTTTCTTTGTTGTATGACATTTTGAATTTACTGGAATATCATTTTAACTTGCTTATTGCAGGTCCAAACACATGGGATGATTTCTAATACTTGAAGAGCATTAAAGATATACTGGCTGTCATTATATAAATTAAATGCCTCATCTGCAAAAAGCTGAAACACTATAGCAACAGCTCGCAGCTTAATTATTTGACTTGAGGCTAAATCTGTTTGCACTACATGTCCTTCACCACTAACAACATAGAATGCTCATTCAATGGAAAAATCATCCTTAAAAATTTGTAAAATTATATAATTTAATAAAAAATTAAAAAATTAAAATAGTATTCTTTAAGGGATCTTTTGCTAGAATGTTAGGGAAAAAAGAGAATATAGTTGTGTAGCTTGCAGCATTCGATCTGCTGAAAAAAGATTATTAATCTGGCCTTCATAAAGAGCAAAAGCCATTGCCTAAAAATCAATAATTTGAAATAATCAATCAATCTGTTGCTTAGTACAAGGAAGGTTGATCGCAGCAGGTTCTTTGCCAATATATCTCCAGATTCCATCCTGCTCTTGTCTCACATAATAGAAACAGAAGAGTCATTACAAAAGTCTTTTTATGAAGCTACTGTTACCCTGATACCAAAACCACACAAAGACTCAACCAAGAAAAAGAATTATAGACCAATCTCACGCATGAACATTGATGCAAAAATTTTCAATAAAATACTGGCAAACCGAATCTAAGAACACATCAAAAAATCATCCATTGGAAATAGAAGATACTTTACTGAGTGAGGTAACCCAAACCCAAAAAGAGGAATATGGTATGTACTCACTCCTAAGTGGATTCTAGCCATAAATAAAGGACATAGAGCCTATAATTCGTGAGCCTAGAGAAGCTATATAAGAAGGTGAACCCAAAGAAAAACATATTGTTATCATCGTGCATATTAGAAATGGACAAAATTGCTGGGCAGGGCTTGGGAGCACTGGGGTGGGGGTGAGGTGGGGATAAGGGAAGATGCAGGGAGAGAAGGGAGAAGGAGAGGATGGGGAGAGCTTGAGGGAATGGATTGGTAGGGATGGAGGAGGGGTGGTTGGGGGAGCAGGAAAGTATATCTTAATTACGGGAGCCATTTTAGGGTTGTCAAGAGTCTGGACTCTAGATGGGTTCCCAATTGTCTAAGGAGATATCCACAGCTTGTTTATTTGGCAGCAGAGGAAAGGGTGCCTGAACTGGCCTTGTCCTATAGCCACACTGATGATTATCTTCCATATTACCACAGAACCTTCATCTGGTGATGGATGGAGACAGAGACAGAGACCCACATTGGAGCACTGGACTGAACTCCCAAGGTCCTGATGAGGAAAAGAAGGAGGGAGAACATGAGCAAGAAAGTCAGGACCCTGAGGGGTGCGGTCACCCACTGAGACGGTGGGACAGAACTAACGGGAGATCACCAAGACCAGTTGGAATGGGACTGATGGAACATGCCATCAAACCGGACTCTTTGAATGTGGCTGACGGTGGAGGCTGACTGAGAAGCCAAGGACAATGGCGATGGGCTTTGATTCTATGACATGGATGGGCTCTGTGTGAGCCTTGTCAGTTTGGATGCTCACCTTCCTGGACCTGGGGGGAGTTGGGAGGACCTTGGACTTAACATAGTGTAGGGAACCCTGATGGCTCTTTGTCCTAGAGAGGGAGGGAGTGGGGGTATGGGTGGACGGGAGGGGAGGGAAGTGGGAGGAGGAGAGGAAATGGAAACTTTTAATAAAAAAAATGAAGAAAAAGAAAAAAAATCAACCATTATGATCAAGTAGGTTTCATCCCAGAGATGCAGGGCTGGATTAACATATGAAAAATCTATCAATGTAATCTATCATATAAATAAACTGAAAGAAAAAGATCATATGATGTGGAGTGAGATGCATGGCACAGGTTCCTTCTTGCTGCATTATGCATCCTCTGCTCATTTGCATCTCTCTTGGGAAATGAGTGGGTAGCCCATGACAAAGGCAGATTCAAAGAGGGAATCTTCCCAGAAGTGTACTTATCTACTTCTTAACAATAAGAAATCACTGGGGTAGAAACATTTTTTTTTTTTCGGGGCAGAGAAAACTTTCAAACACTTGAAAAAAATCCATATTAGTACATGGGAAAATCTTGCACCATCTCTATTGTCTATGAAATAAACAAAAGCCTAAAACCATCAATTATACAAATGAAACTTTGTTAGAATCTCCAAGTTGTCTAATGCTGTTTCTCAGCCAGAATGACATTCATGGTATTTGCTCTTCTAGAATTGTACTCAGTAAATCTGTTACTAGGGTTTACCTTCTTGTTTTTATGTTTTACTGAGACTTATAGCCTGCAGATAAGTTCATCCAGCACTGAAAGGAAGATAGACTGGAAATGGAAGCCCATTGAAGTTTGAAATATAGTTCTGAGACTCAATGTTTACTTAAAATTTATCCCTTGATTAAATTAACAAGGTGATAAAATACATTTTATGCATGTATAAAATTTCATGAGATCCTTTAATATGTATAATTCTTATATACTAATAAAAGAAAAATAACCAGAATAAATGTTTCCATCTAAAGTTAATATAGGCTGAATTTTCTTTCTCATTGCACATGCCATGTGGAAGAGGTATTGAATTGCTCAGGCCTTGCCTTCTATACTGTCATCACTCTTATATCCATTAGTTGCCAGCACACTAAAGCAGACTTTTGAAGGTATGTATACCAACATATTGTGTTTTTCATCTTAAAACTCATCTCCTTGACTTTATTAAATACATTTTTTATAATTGTCCTAGTAAATGTAGCTGTTCCTAAAAGAGCATATTAAAAGTATAAACCTCTTTAAACACAAACAATAGCTATTAATAACAACTGTTAACTAAAAAACAGATTTAACTTGTATACTATCTCAATAATGAAGTTGTGTTTTACAAAAGCCATCCAGTCCCATGAAAACAACAACAACAACAACAACAATAACAACATTGTAAAATGAATTCCAAAATTTATATACAGGCACAGAAGACCAAAGATAGCTGTCTTAATTAGGTTTCTACTGTTGTAAAAACGACAGCATGGCCAGGGAAACTTTTATTAAAGGAACATTTAATTCAGATGACTTGCTTACTGTCCAGAGGCTCAGTTCATTGTCACCATGGTTGGATGTTGTGGAATATTTCCATACTGTGATAAGGTATTGTTCTGATTTGGTATAATAAAAATTTGACTGGCCAATAATTAAGCAGGAGAGATAGGCAGGACTTCCAGGCAGAAAGAGGAAGAGGATAATTTGAGATGCACAGGAGATGTCATGGAGATTCTGGGAGTCAGACATACAGAATAAAGGTAAAGAACCACATGGTAAACATAGATAATAGAAGTTGATTAATTTAAGTTAAAAGAACTAGTGGGACAAGCCTAAACTAAGGTTATCATTTGATGACTCAGTTATAAGGTGACATAACTAAAGTTACTTAATTTTTGACAAAGATATAGTACACAGTGGAAGAAATGCAGGAATAATCAATAGATGATATCACAATATACAAGAAAATCAAACTAGATCAAACTGTTTAAAAATTTAGTTCCAAATAAATTGAGACCTCAATAAAATGTCTGATACCCTGAAACTTCTAGTGCAAAAAGCAGAGATACAAGTTCAACTTATAGGTACAGATAAGGGCTTTCTCATGGAGACTCCAACAGCATGAGAAATAAGATCAGTGATTGACAAATGAAATCTCATGAACTCCTAAAGCTCTGTACAACAAGCAAAACTGTGAAAAGAGGGGACAAGCAGCCCACAGAATGGGAGAAAATATATACCTGCTGTTAATCTGACCCAGGGTTGGTGTCCAGAATACACAAAGAACTTAAAAAATTATTTTATTTCTTAAAATAAAGCAATTTTTAAAAATGTGTTGCCAGGCGGTGGTGGCGCACGCCTTTAATCCCAGCACTCGGGAGGCAGAGGCAGGCAGATCTCTGAGTGCGAGGCCAGCCTGGTCTACAAGAGCTAGTTCCAGGACAGGCTCTAGGAACTACAGGGAAACCCTGTCTCGAAAAACCAAAAAAAAAAAAATGTGTTATAGAATTGAATAGAAAATTAGTGAAAGAAAAAATGCAAATGTCTAGGAAACACTTGAAAAAGTGTTTGACATCTTTAGCCAACAGGTAAATTCAAATTAAAACCACCTTAAACTTTTATCTCACCCCAGTCAGAATGACCATCATCGTTATACGAGTGATGACAGAAGCTGGGATGGTGTGCTGAGCATCTAAATCCCACATATGCTGCTGGAAGTGCAAGTAATGCAGTGACTTTACAAAGCAGTTTGGAGTTTTCTCAAAAAATATCAATAGATGGCTTTGTGGCATATACCCAAGGGGCCTGTATCCTGTTGCACAGATGTCTGCACATTCATGTTCATAACTACTCTATTCACAATAGTGAATTCCCTTTAAGAAGTGATATTTGACTCTATTTCCAAGCATTTAAAAACCTATTTCCCCATAAAATGTCATAGTTCTTAATAAGGGACACTTTGTGACTGCATTATTAATGAAAATGGGAAGACTGCACTCTCCCCACACTAAACAAAACATGTCTTAAAACATAATACAAAAGACAATTACTGTTATGATTGTTGTCACTTTAAAAGAAAAGCCACGCCCACTCCCAGTGCTGCCCCCCATTGCCATCTAAGCTTCTCTGTGTTCCCCTTGGTCTCATGCACTTCTCCTTCTCCTGCTCCCTACTCTTGCTATCTCTGTCCTCTTCTCTCTTCTCTTTCTCCCTCTCTCTCTTTTTCTCCACCCACTCTCCTCTAAGTAATAAATTAGACAATTTATTAACAATTTATTAACAATTTATTAGACAATTGATTAACAACTTACCTTTCAATTGATTAAAATTCTGACCTTATCAACTTAGGATGCATAAGCCTTATTCTTCAATAACTAAACTGAGACAAAGAATACTGTTTCTTTGACATATTAACAGAGGTTTTCACTTGTCAGTTGGGGCAAAGGACTTTTAATACAAATGTCTTATGTTTATCTAATAAAATGTCTAAAACATGTCAGGGATTGTGGTTAATTTAAGAAACTCTTAAGTGTTGCAGTTTGTATTTACCCACCTACTTGAATGTGACCTCTTATACTATTTATAGGGAAGCTGAACGTGCATGTACCCCTTCTCTCTCATTCCCGCTGGCTGCCTTTTTGGATCATGTGATTCAATGGGTCAAACAGATTCTGATTTGTGAGTTTACCCCTTAATAAATGGCAATCTAGCATCGTTCCCTGAGAGCTCCATGGAGACCAATACTTGGAATTGAGACAACAATGGCCCTGGGACCCTGGACCCATACTCCCTAAAACCTCCATGTGGAAGAAAGGCCAGCAGGTAGCTGTTCTGCTAAATAGGCATCTACCCTGCCCCCAATGTGTCATTCCTGCAAGCTCTGTGCATGAGCAGGGAGATGGTCTGCTAGACAGACATCTACCCTGCCTCCAGTGCATTGTTCCCTGCAAGCTCCATGGAGACCAATTCTTGGTGGACATTAGAGACATAAGAGTTGAAGGAAGAGATGGGAAGGCGCCGATGCAAGAATTCCTCCAACATCCTAAAAAGCAACATGGTACCCCCAGAACCCAGCAGACACACAACAGGAAGACTTGATCATCCTAACCCAGAAGATACAGAAGAAAACGACTTTAAACCTTACTTAATGAGAATGATGGAGACCCCTGAAGAGAAAGTGAAAAACTCCCTTAAAGAAATGGAGAAGACAAACAAAAAACTGGAAAAAATTAATAAATCCCTCAAAGAAAACCAAGAAAAAGCAACCAAACAGGTGAAGGAAACATCTAAGATTTGAAGAATGAAATAGAGGTAATAAAGAAAACACAAACTGAGAAAACTCTGGAAATGGAAAATCTGGATAAATGAACAGAAACTACAGAGACATGTATAACCAACAGAATACAAGAGATAGAAGAAAGAATATCAGGTGCTAAAGATTCTAGTGAGGAAATAAACTCAGTGGTGAAAGAAAACACTAAATCCAAAAAATTCTTAACACCAAATATTCAGGAAATTTGGGACACCATGAAAAGACCAAACCTGAGAATAATAGGGGTAGAAGAAGGAGAAGAGTTACAGCTCAAAGGCCCAGAAAATATATTCAATAAAATTATAGAAGAAAACTTTTCCAACCTAAAGAAGGATATGCCTATGAAGGTACAAGAAACTTAGAGAACACTGAATAGACTAGATAAAAAAAATCCCCTCACCATATAATAATCAAAACACAAAACATACAGAACAAAGAAAGAATATTAAGAGCTGCAAAAGAAAAAGGTCAAGTAACATATAAAGGAAAAGCTATCAGAATTACACCTGACTTCTCAGTGGAAACCATGAAAGCCAGAAGGTCCTGGATAGAAGTGTTATAGACACTAAGAGACCATGGATGCAAGCCCAGACTACTATACTCAGCAAAGCTTTCATTCACCATTGATGGAGAAAACAATATATTCAATAACAAAAACAGATTTAAACAATATGTACCTACAAACCTAGCCTTACAGAAAGTACTAGAAAACCACAACCCAAGGAAGCTAACTACACCCACAATAATACAGAAATCTGGTAACCCCCCCCCCCCACCAGCATAACCCAAAGAAGGGAAACACACTACTACCAAATGCTACTACCAAAAGATAACCGGGGCTAACAACCACTGGTCATTAATATTGCTTAATATCAATGGCCTCAATTCACCTATAAAAAGGCACGGGCTAAGAGAATGGATACATACTCAAGATCCAGCATTCTGATGTTTACAAGAAACATACCTCAACCTCAAAGACAGACACTACCTCAGAGTAAAGGGTTGGGAAAAGGTTTTCCAATCAAATAGACCTAAAAAAACAAGCAAATGTGGCTATTCTAATATCTAATGAAATTGATTTCAAACTACAATCAATCAGAAGAGATTGAGAAGGACATTTTATACTTATAACAGGAATAATTCATTAAGATGAAGTCTCAATCCTGAATATCTATGCCCCTAATTCAAGAGCACCCACATATGTAAAAGAAACATTACTGAAACTTGAATTGCACATCAAACCCCACACACTAATAGTAGGAGATTTCAGCACTCTTCTCTCACCAATGGATGGATCAAACAGACAGAAACTTAACAGAGAAATAAGAGACCTAACAGATATAATGAATCAAAGGGACTTAACAGACATCTATAGAACATTCTACCCAAACAAAAAAGAATATACTTTCTTATCAGCACCTCATGGAACCTTCTCTAAAATTTATCATATTCTTGGTAACAAAGCAAACACCCACAGATACAAAAAAAAATTGAAGTAATCCACTGTGTCTTATCAGATTACCATGGAATAAAGCTAGAATTCAACAATACTACTACCAGAAAGCCTACAAACTCATAGAAACTGAATGGTCAACTACTGAACCACTCCTGGGTCAAGGAACAAATAAAGAAAGAAATTAAAATCTTCCTTGAATTCAATGAAAATGAAGGCACAACATATCCAAAACTATGGGACACTATGAAAGCAGTGCTAAGTGCCCACATAAGGCACTTATGCCCCCATAAGAAAAATGGAGAAAGCTCACATCAATGACCTAACAGCATGCCTGAAAGCTCTAAAAAAATAAAAAAAAAGAAGAAGAAGAAGCAGACTCACCCAAAAGGAGAAGAATCAAACTGAGGGCTGAAATCAACAAAATAGAAACACAAAAAACAATCCAAAGAATCAATGAAACAAAGAGCTGGTTCTTTGAGATAATCAACAAGATTGACAAAGCTTTATCCAAACTAATCAAAAGGCAGAGAGAGAACATCCAAATTAACATAATCAGAAATAAAAAGGGGGACATAATAAAGAACACTGTGGACACTGAGGAAATTCAGAGAATCATTAGGTCCTACTAATGTGCTCCACAAAACTGTAAAATGTAAAAAATAATGGACAATTAGATAGATACCACCTACCAAAATTAAATCTAGACAAGGTGAGCAACTTAAATAGACCTATAAGCCGCAAGGAAATGGAAGCTTCCATCAAAAACCTCCCAACCAAAAAAAGCATAGGACTGGATGGTTTTAGTGCTGAATTCTACCAGAACTTCCAAGAAGAGCTAATACCTATACTCCTCAAAGTGTTCCACATAATAGAAACAGAAGGCTCACTGCCAAATTCTTTATATGAAACTACATTTACCCTGATACCAAAACCACACAAAGACTCAACCAAAAAGAGAATTACAGACCAATATCACTCATGAACATCAACGCAAAAATTCTCAATAAAATTCTGGCAAACTGAATCCAAGAACACATCAAGAAACTCACTTGTTATGATCAAATAGGCTTCATCCCAGAGATGTAGGGCTGGTTCAATCAATATAATTAATATAATCAAATCAATCAATATAATCCACCATATAAATAAACTGAAAGAAAAAAAAATCATATGATCATTTTATTGGATGCAGAAAAAGCATTTGACAAAATTCAACATCTCTTCATGATAAAGGTCTTGGAGAGATTATGGATACAAGGATAATATCTAAATATAATAAAAGCAATATACAGCAATCTGACAGCTAACATCAAATTAAATGGAGAGAAACTCAAAGCTATTCCACTAAAATCAGGAACAAGACAAGGCTGTCCACTCTCTCCATATTTCTTCAACATAGTTCTTGAAGTTTAAGCAATAGCAATAAGACAGCATAAGGAGATCAAAGGGATTCAAATTGGAAAAGAAGAAGTTAAACTTTTGTTATTTGCAGATGATATAATAAACCCCTAAAACTCTACCAGAGAACTCCTACAACTGATAAATACCTTCAGTGAAGTGGCAGGATCCAAGATCAGCTCAAAAAATCAGTAGCCCTCCTATACACAAAGGATAAAGAAGCTGAGAGGGAAATCAGAGAAACATCACCTTTCACAATAGCCACAAATGACATAAAATATCTTGGGGTAACACTAACAAAGGACATGAAAGACCTATTTGACAAGAACTTTATGTTTTGAAGAAAGAAAATGAAGAAGATATAAGAAAATGGAAAGATCTCTCATGCTCTTGGATAGGAAGGATCAAATAGTAAAAATCATAATCTTAACAAAGGCAATCTATAGATTCAATGCAATACCCATCAAAATCCCAACACAATTCTTCACAGACCTTGAAATAATGATACTCAATTTCATATGGAAAAACAAGAAACCCAGGATAGCCCAAACAATCCTGTACAATAAAGGAACTGCCGGAGGCATTACCATCCCTGACTTCAAGCTCTATTACAGAGCTACAGTAATGAAAACAGTTTGGTATTGGCATAAAAACCGAGACGTTGACGAATGGAATCAAACTGAAGACGCGAATATTGATCCACAAACCTATAAACACTGTAGAAACTAGCTGCAGGCAGGCCTGCTTTTCATCCTGCCTGGCTTCCACACAGCTAGCTTTACACCCGAAACAGCAACACACAAATTGTGTTCATTTAAATACTGTCTGGCCCATTAGTTTCTAGCCTTTTACTGGTTAACTCTCACATCTTTATTTAATCCATATTTAGTAATCTGTGTAGCACCACAAGGTGGTGGCTTACTGGGAAAGATTCAGCATGTCTGACCTGGTGGCTGGCTTCATGGTGACTGACCCAGAGAGGAGAGGCATGGCGATTGACTAACTTCTCTCTTCCCAGCATTCTGTTCTGTCTACTCCACCTACCTAATTTTCTGTCCTATGAAAGGGCCAAGGCAGTTTCTTTATTAACCAATGAAAGTACACATAAACAGATGACCATCCTCCATCAAAACACCTGATTTTTGACAAAAAGCAAAAAAGATATAATGGAAAAATGAAAGCATCTTTAATAAATGGTGCTGGCATAATTGGATGTCAACCTGTAGAAGAATGAAAATAGATCCATATCTATCACCGTGCACACAACTCAAGTAAAAATAGATTAAAGACCTCATAATAAATCAGACCACATTGAACCTGATAGAGGAAAAAGTGGGAAGTAACCTTCAATACATGGGCACAGGAGACCACTTCCTTAATATAACCCCAGTACCACAGACAATAACAGCATCAATAAATAAATGAGACTTCCTGAAACTGAGAAGCTTTTGTAAAGCAAAGGACACAGTTAATAAGACAAAAAGGCAGCCTACTGAATGTGAAAAAAATCTTCACTAACCCCATATTAAACAAAGGACTGATCTCCAAAATATATAAAGAAATTAGGTATTAAAATTCTAAATAACCTAATTAAAAGTGTTGTACTGAACTAAACAGAGAATTCTCATCAGAAGAATTTCAAATGGCCAAAAGATAGTTAAGGACATGTTCTTTGTCCTTAGATATCAGGAAAATGCAAATCAAAACAACCTTGAGATACCATGTTACATCTGTCAGAATGGCTAAGATAAAAAAACCACTAATGTGGGGCTCAGTCACCTTCCCCATCTGTCGCCAGCTGGAGGTTCCCTCACGGTCCTGACTTTCTTTCTCATGTTCTCTCTCCTTCTGCTCCTCGTCAGGACCTTGGGAGCTCAGTCCGGTGCTCACATTGGAGCACTGGACTGAGCTCCCAAGGTCCCGATGAGGAGCAGAAGGAGCGAGAACATGAGGGAGAAAGTCAGGAACGAGAGGGGTGCGTTCACTCATGGAGACGGTGGGACAGAACTAATGGGAGATCACCAACTCCAGTTGGAATGGGACTGATGGATCATGCGACCAAACCCGTCTCTCTGAGTGTGGCCAACAGCGGGGGCTGACTGAGAAGCAAAGGACAATGGCTCTGGGCTCTGATTCTCCTTCATGGACGGGCTCTGTGGGAGCCTTCTCAGCTTGGTCGATCACCTTCCTGGACCTGGGGGGAGTTGGGAGGACCTTGGTCTTAGCATAGAGTGGGGAACCCTGATGGCTCCTTGGCCTTGAGAGGGAGGGAGGGGAGGTATGGGTGGAGGGGAGGAGAGGGAAGGGGGAGAAGGAGGGGAGAGAAAGGGGAGAAGGAGGGGAGGGAGGGGGGAGGAGGAGGGAAGGAGATGGAAATTTTTAAATATAAAAAAAAATAAACCATGAGGAAAAAAAAAAAAAAAAAAAAAAAAAAAGCGAAAAGAAACCCAGAGGGGAATTGCCTTACAAAAAAACTTATAAAAAAAAAAAAAAAAAAAAAAAAAAAAAACCACTAATGATAGCTTATGCCTGAGAGGTTGTGGAGGAAGGGGAACACTCATCCATTACTGGTGGGAATGCAAACTTGTGCAACCACTTTGGAAATCAGTGTGGCAGTTCCTCAGAAAATGGGAAATCAACCTACTTCAGGATCCAGCAATTCCACTCGGGAATATATCCAAAAGATGCTCAATCATACTATAAGAGCATTTTTTCAACTATGTTCATAGCAGCATTATTTGTAATAGCTAGAACCTAAAAACAACCTAGATGCCCCTCAACTGAAGAATGGATAAAGAAAGTGTGGCACATCTACACATTCAAGTACTATTCAGCAGTGAAAAAAATGACATCTTGAATTTTGCATGCAGAATTAGAAAACATCAACTTGAGTGAGGTAACCCAGACCCCCCAAAATGAATATTGTATGTACTCACTCATAAGTGGATACTAGTCATAAACAAAGGGCTATAAGCCCATAGCTCAGGATCCTAGATAAACTAAGTAATAAGGTGAACCCAAAGAAAAACATATATAGACCCACCTGGAAATTTGAATCAGACAATAATTTGGGATCAGGGGAGGGGTAGAGTTGGGGAGAAGGGTGGTGGGAGAAGAACTTGAGGGAATGGGATGGTCAAGATGGAAGAAGGACAGATATGAGAGCAAGGAAAGAGATATCTTGATTGAGGGAGCCATTTTGGAGTTAGCAAGAAACCTGGCTCTAGAAAAATGCCCAAGAACCCACAGGGATGAATTCAGGTGAGACACTAAGCAATAGAGGAGAGGGTGTCTGAACTGACCTTACCTTGTAGTCAGACTGATGATCATCTTAAATACCAGCATAGAACCTTCGTCCAACAACAGATGGGGAACAGAGACAATGACCCACATTGGAGCACTTGACTTAACTTCCAAGATCCAGTTGAAGATTGGAGAGAGGGAGAGTATGAGCAAGGAGTTCAAGACCATAAAGGGTCATCCACTGAGACAGTTTGCTTGAGCTAATGGTAGCTCACCAACTCCAACTGGACTGGGAGTGAATGAGCATGGGAACAACCAGGCCGCTCTGAAGGGTGCTGACAGCTGGGGCAGACTAAGGGGCACTGATAGTGACACTGGGATGTGTCTCTACTTGCATATACCGACTTCACAGGATCCTATTCTCTTTGAATGTAAACATTGCTTAACATAGATGTAGTAAGGAGGGACTTGGACTTTCCACTGGGTCGAGTGCATGGCACTCCCTTAGGGTTGGAGGGGTCAGGGGAAGATCTGGGCAGGGATTGGGAGGGGACTGGGAAGACGGGAGGGAATTTTGATTGTTATTTTTTAAAGTAATAAAAAAGGGGAAAGGGGGGAGGACAACAATGTTCTAGGACAGGTGAGACATTGCATTCTGCAGGAAAGCTACTTAAACTCAAAGTAAACAGCTCAAGGCTTCAGGATGTGTCTGAAACCAAAGGGATCTCTAGGCCCCTTCTTCCCCACGCATATGTATCCCAAAAGGACTACAGAGTGAAACTCTTGGAGTCTCTAAAGCCTCCTGGAAGAGGCAGAAACCAGTCAAGATGCTTGGCAGAAGCTCATCCACATAAGGTGCCTGAAAGAGACACTCTCCAAGTTGTTGAGCTGCCTTATAGGCTGTTCAGTGAGCGCCCGTTTTCTATCTTCCATGAAGTGTCATCTGTGGTAACATGCTTTGTGTTGCAGGTGGCTTTGAGCCATTTCTGACCCTTTAAGAGACTCTCACCCACTTTCCTGAAAGTAACCCAGTAAAACTCATTGGTTCACCAAAAAAATAAAAAAAGACTATTTCTCGATTCTGAGCTAGTGTGGGATTTCTTTTAAGTGCCCGACCCCCGAAACAGTTAAGATTTACATATGCCTCCAACAATTATATGGTTAATAACTTCTATTTTTCTTATTTAAAGTTACCCAAAACTAACGAATCTTTAGAAAATCATTGCAGTTGGCCATGATGACTCATGACAATTACCGCAGAACTTCAGAACCTAAAGCAAGAGGATCTCATGAGTTTAAATCCAGCCTGGGCTATAGAGACCTTGTCTCACCACTCAACAATGTGTTTGGGGAATTTCTAATAATATGACTTAGAAAATATATTCCAGGAATATATACTTAAAATATTCTGATAACAAATGAGCAAGAATTTTATGAGTTTGTGTTTTACTTGTGTTGTTTGAAAAAAATGCTCAGAGAGGTCCGTTTCCATTATGTGTTTCAGCTCCTTAATTTCATGGTGGGGTCTATCTTCTGTAGCTTATAAAGACTGAAATAGGCTCTATTAAGCATAAAGCATTCTTTTTTTTTTTTTTTTTGGTTTTTCGAGACAGGGTTTCCCTGTAGTTTCTAGAGCCTGTCCTGGAGCTAGCTCTTGTAGACCAGGCTGGCCTCGAACTCAGAGATCCGCCTGCCTCTGCCTCCCGAGTGCTGGGATTAAAGGCGTGCGCCACCACCGCCCGGCCTGCATAAAGCATTCTTAATACATCTGATGGATTCATTTCATTGGATAAATATTTAATGTTCTAATGCTTCTCATAGAGTAGAATGTCTGGCTTTCACCTATCATTATGTTGTATTTGACAAATGCCAACTTATTTTGAAAATGCATAAATTGATTAGCCTCAAAATTTAATCAGAAAATGGTGACTAAATTGCCATTCTGTTTCACACAATCCAGGCAGTACATCATCAGTTTTCAATTAAGTTTTACAAAGTCTCTATTTTCAGTTTTCATGGTTGGCACTCATAATCAAAGAATAGGCAGGACAAACCATTAAAGGAGAGAGAGAGAAAGAAAGAGAGAGAGAGAGAGAGAGAGAGAGAGAGAATAGGAGAGGGAAGGAATTTTTGTGAATGCCACTGTGCACTGAGTGCTGTGCTAGGCTACTATATATGCCTCAATTTGTGACATTAATTCTGTGTTTGGAATGCATATTGAACATCAACCATCATGGCTTAGGTATAATGTTAAGGCTATATTTCTGATTGTTGTCTTCTTTATGCTGCCTTTCTTGAAATCAAGGAGTAGGGAGCCATGAAGACATTCTTCAAGGCTTTAGGAAAACAGCAATTCGGAGAGGTTAAACAAGTTTTCATGGCCCAAGTGTCACTAAATTGTGGGATCACCATAATTCTTGCCTGTTTTCATTTCTTTCTAGTGTTGCTGGAGTAACATGGAGATCATCTTTCCCAGGACTCAAAACTTGAATGATGAATTTTCTTTCTGTTTTTAATATTTTCAATCTACTTGTAGTTTCAGTGCCTTTTGCCCCATTATCCTGATGTTTATTGAGTTTTCCAGGTGTCTCACTATAATCTTCTTAGGAGTGGAGGTTCTGAAAAATCAAAATGGAAAGTTTGTCATTATCATACTCATGTGAAAGTAAATTAGATTTGATAAAAATAGAAATTCAGAAGATCAATCATAAAACTGATGGGAGAGCTAAATCTACATGGAGAAGATCTTTCTATGTATTTCACATTGTATAATTTTATGCTTGTATTGACTCTTATATTTTATGATATTTTTGAATTAAAACTAAAACTAGAATAATTTCAAAAAATTTATGAAATGATCAACACAGGTGTTTGGCAATTTTTGGTACAACTATGGTGTGACTCTCCTCATACTGGTAAATCCATGCAGGAGAAGGCTGCCTGTTCATTCCTGGATGCTCAGTCCTGAAATAATCACACAGAAACTATATTATTTAAAGCATAATTAGCTTGGCCCATTAGCTCTGCCTTCTTGTTGGCTAAGTCTTACATATTAATTTAACCCATCTCCATTAATCTGAGGGAATGGGAGAGTCAAGATGGAGGAATGACAGATGAAAGCAAGAAAAGAGATATCTTGGTTGAGGAAGACAATTTGGGGTTAGCAAGAAACCTGGCTCTTGAGAAATTCCCAGGAATCCACAAGATGACTACAGCTAAGACCCTAAGCATTAGAGGAGAGGGTGACAAAACTGGTCTTGCCCTGTAGTCAGATTGATGAATATCTTAAATAGAACCTTAATCCAGCAATTGACGAAAATAGAAGAAGAAACCCGCAGTGGAGCACTGAACTTACCTCCCAAATTCCAGTAGAAGACTGAGAGAAATTAGAATATGAACAAAGAGGTTCATGTTTTTTCCATCAGATATCTCAGGAAATAATTTGTCAAATATTCCTTCTGTGTATATTTTGGTGAATAATTTGAAAAGCATTGATGTTAATTCTTTGAAAGTATGATAGAATTCTGTGAAAAAAAAAAACCATCCAGCTTTGGGCTCTTTTTGGTTAAGAGATTTTTTTTTCTTTTTTCTTTTTTGGTTTTTCGATACAGGGTTTCTCTGCAGCTTTTTTAGAGCCTGTCCTGGAACTAGCTCTTGTAGACCAGGCTGGCCTCGAACTCACAGAGATCCGCCTGCCTCTGCCTCCCGAGTGCTGGGATTAAAGGCGTGCGTCACCACCGCCCAGCTTGGTTAAGAGATTTTAATGAAGGCTTCTATTTCACAAGGACTTATATATCTATTTAAAATACTTATCTGATCTTGATTTAACTTTAGTAGTAGTATTCATTGAGAAAATTATGTATTTAATTTAGAGTTTTCAATTTAATGGAGTAAAGGTTTTTAAAGTATGTCTTTATGATTCTCTTGGTTTCTTCAATATCTGTTGTTGTGTCTCCTTTTCATTTCCAATTTTGCTAATTGGATATTTTCCCTCTGTCTTTTAGATGATTTGCATAAGTGTTGACCAATCTATTTATTTTTCAAGGAATCTACTCTTAGTTTCATTGATTTTTTGTATTGTTTGTTGGTGTTTCTATTTTATTTATATCACCCTTTGTTTCATTGATTTTTTGTATTGTTTGTTGGTGTTTCTATTTTATTTATATCACCCTTTGTTTCATTGATTTTTTTTGTATTGTTTGTTGGTGTTTCTATTTTATTTATATCATCCCGGAGTTTTGTTATTTCTTGGCCTCTACTCTTTTGGGGTGTGATTTCCTCTTTCTGTTCTTTAGCTTTCAGATGCACCACTAATAGTATGAGATCTCTCTCTCTCTCTCTCTCTCTCTCTCTCTCTCTCTTCTCCTCTCCTCTTCTCTTCTCTTCTTTCTCTCTCTTCTCTTTCTCTCTCTCACTCATTGGCTAGAGGTACCCCCACATCACATGATGTCACTTAACCTATATAAGGTGATGCTCACAGTAATAAACTGAGTCCCTGCTTTGACTTGACTCCCTATTGGGTCTGATTGTCCTGCTTTGTGGGGCAGAACAGGCAGATAGTTCATTCACCTTTCCCTGTAGAATAAGGCTAAGGAGGCCTGGCAACTGGCACCCAAACAGGAACACGACTGGTCCAAGGGATAAGCAGTCAGTCAAGGTGAGTGGGACCCATGATGGTTAACACAGCTTCACACAAAAATGACCCAGTGCATAAGACACTGAGATATATGCTACTCTTCTGAGGCCTGGAATTGTCTGACCACAATGCAATCCAGGTAGGGAAGGACATAATTACTTTGGTCCTCTGGGTACCCACCAGGAATCTTTTCTCATGGGACATGTAGAACTAGGTAGAGACTCTGGTCAGAAAAAGGGAAAAACACTTTGATATACCCCCACCATTGGGATTCTATCCAACTATTATGATCCTTAAAGCATGTTTTCATCCCGCTGCTCTGCCTCCTCGAAAGGCAGGTAAGGAAAAGATCAGAGACCAGGAGAGGTCTAAGGAATCTGAAAATAAACAACTGGCTAGAAGGGCAGTGAAAAAGGAGACAGGTGAGGAGCAGGAAAATGCCTAAGATCAGGAGAGGTCTGAATAATCTAAAAGTAAACAACTAACCAAAAGAACAGGAGAAAAGGAGACAGACAAGGAAGAAGATAAAAATGGACGCAATTTACTAAAGAGCTGTTGCAGGGGGAAGGAATACAGCAGGCAGAGGCAAAGACAAAAAGGTAAGTAGATATTGTTTGTGATGAGGAATGGCCACCTCGATATGTCCCCAGCCACCCTGGAAAGGATAAAATCGAAGAGGTGAATGGGACAAATAAGGGGGCTCCATCCTTGTCAGGAGGAAATTAGTACACCAGCCTCTTGGAGGAACTGAAAAATTGGGACTCTCACACAAAGGAACGTGGGGCAGATCCCTTGGGGATCCTAATCCTACTCACACGGAAGCCTATAGGGCTAAGGTTTATGTACCCCAAGCCTTTCCATTCAATGTTGCCCCCAACCCTAACCGCCCCCTAGCCTGGTATACTTGGGAATCTAAAGACCTAAAGGAATTGAGGAAGGCAGTGGCCGAGGATGACTCCAACTCTCTTTGGGTCGTGACCTTCATTTAGGAGGTAGCCTTATGTTCCCAAGGACTGGTATGATCCAGCTAAGGCCACCCTGGGGGGATCGCAATACGTTAAATGGATGGCCTTGTTTAAGGAGGTCTGTCGCACTACACTAGGGCAGAGTTCAATAGAGCTGCCAACCACCAAATTCCCATTACTTATCCAATGCTAACTTGTAAGAGGGAAGGCTTTTCTACTGAGGTCCAACAAGCTGCGATTGTGGCTCCGTATTGGGACCAAGTTAGACAAGCAGGCTTGGAGGCCTGGGCCAAGCTAGAGGAGGGACCCACTGAATCACTTATAGCTTGCACAATGCAAACGCCAGGAGAGTTGCTTCCGGAATTTATTGTCCAGGTAAAGACCAGCCTTGAGAGGAAATTGCAGGGTAGTGGGCTTAGAGACCAATTTACTAGGCTCCTAGTCCGGGAAGGTATGAACCAAAACATTAGGATGGCTTGTGCTGGCCTTATGGAAGGGTCTATCATGAGTCAATGGGTTGTGACTTCACAGAATGTTGGGTTCCAGTCACATACCAATCAGACTCTTGTGGCGGCCCTTCAAACCCAGACCCAAACTCTAGCCTCTTCTATTACTCAAGTCCTAGCAGCTGGACAGCAAAAGCAAACACCTCAGAATTGTTTCTTATGTGGTCCATTGGGGCATTTTAAGAAGGATTGCCTGCAAAAGGGCAATAAGACCCAGGTGCAGAAGGGATTCCTTCCATCTCCCTGCCCTTGCTGCCACAAAGGGTATCATTGGGGCTCAGAATGCCACTCTAATTTTGATATGAATGGGAAATCTATCTCAAACCAACCGTTAAACTAGATGGGGGTGTCTTCCAGTCTTCTTAATCAAAGAAAGGAAAGATGCACCATTAGTCAACTGGAGAATTCCAATGGTAGAGGGGTTTGTGATTCAATATGACTATGATCTTTGGGGGAGAAAGATTCCTATGCCTGATAGACATGGGAGCTAACAGGGCAGTCCTCAGAAAGGAAAGAGGTCCCCACCAGCTGGGATCTCATAATTAAGCCACCTATCACGGGGATTGGGAGAAGCCCTATGTCCCAAGAAATGCCCAGTCTTATAACTTGGGTTAGGAAAGATGGAGACAAAAGAACATTCAGGCATCTGATCCTCCCAGGGTTTTCTGCAAACCTCCTGGGACAAGATGTGTTAGGACAAATGGATGCTGTTATTACCACTGGCCACCTAGCCTTTTATGAGCAAGGTGTCATCAGGCAGCCCCCGGCACCTGGATTCATCTTCAAAAGTAGAGGCCACTATCCCCAGAGTCCCCCCCCCCCCAATTAGGTGGGCACCTGGTAAGCCAGAATGGGTGGAGAAGTGGCCATTACCTGAACTTAAACTTAAGATGCTCAAGGAAATAGCCAGAAATCTGCTTAAAGAAGGATGGATAAGGCCCACGATGAGTATCTGGAAAAGCCCTGTGTTTGTGATATGTAAGCCTAATGGGACCTGGAGAATGCTACAGGACCTACGAGCAATCAATGCCAATATGGAACTAGTAGGGGACCCTTTAAGGGGCTTACCTTGGGTCCCAGCAATCTCCTCCCAGGTTCATCTCAGTGTAATCAATATAAAGGACTTCTTCTTCTTGATTTCCCTTCATGAGCAGGATTGTGAAGAGTTCGCCTTTTCCATTTCTACAGTTAACTCCTCTTGACCTGATAAGAGATATGAATGGGCTATTCTCCCACAAAGGATGGCCAATATTCAGGCCTTTTGCCAACAATATTTGTATAGTATACTCTCTCCTTATTTTTGACAAAGATAATACCTGACTGTATGTTTATATGAATGTTCTAATCATTGGACATTTGGAGGAATCAGGGCTAGCTCCCTGGTTAACCACTATTGTTGATATCATCCAACAACATGCCTTTAAAATAACCCCAAAGAAAATACAAAGGGTACTCTCATTGCATACATTGGGATCCTAATTAACACTCACTCAAGCCAAAGGGTTAAGTCTGGAGCATAGCCTCCAGCCTCTGGCATCCATCCCAGCCCTCCTGGCCTCGGAGCTGCATTGCTCTGGACTTCAAATCCCAGCATGCCAGGTCCTGACCCCTCCCTGGCGGATGGTCAGCACCACTCCCACAGGCTATTTAAGTGGGCTTCCAGGGGAGAAACACGTCATCCTGGTTTGCATGTGCTCCCTGCTTTCCTGTCTCTCTGCCATATGCTGGGCCACCCGAGAGCACTGCACTTAATAAAATGATGGTCATTTTAATTTTGTCTGATCTGACCTAATTGGACTTCTTTGAGATGATGGAGCCATCCCTCTTATTTTTTCTTAACATACCCCAATTAATCCTGCCTGAGATTCTCACTTTATCGGGGTTACAAAAGTTACCGGGGAAAATGAACTTGGTAAGGCCCTGGTTGCCTGTAGAGACTGGAGACTAAATGCATTATATGATCTCCTAAAAGGGGGGCAACCTTATGAGAACATTTTCTCACCCTCTGAAGGTTGTCAGGTACTCACTGAATTCATCAATGAGCTCCATCAGGCTTTTTGATGAGATATAATCTTAACATTTCAATCCAAGGCTGGATATTATTAGGGAAAGTAACCATGTTGGCTGCTATTGTTCAGGAGTCACAACCACTAGAATGGGTACACACCACCCTGGGGGGCACCCAGGTATACTCTCTAGTCAATCAAATAGCTGATATGATAATAAAAATCAGGGATGCATTCCTCCAACATTATGGAAAAGATCCCTCTAAATTAATAATTCCATTCAAAATTAAGGATTAAGAATGGGCAGCCAGCTGGGCGGTGGTGGCGCACGCCTTTAATCCCAGCACTCGGGAGGCAGAGGCAGGTGGATCTCTGAGTTCGAGGCCAGCCTGGTCTACAAGAGCTAGTTCCAGGACAGGCTCTAGAAACTACAGGGAAACCCTGTCTCGAAAAACAAAAAAAAAAAAAAAAAAGAAAGAAAAGAATGGGCAGCCAGACATTGTTCTTGTTTGATCCTTGCCCCAGAGGGATTTCTGGTGATCCTGGAATCTATTTTGGGGAGTCCTGGTTATTGAAGCTATATCAAGAACTACACTAGAGAGTCCCCTTAGACATATTTCCCCTAGCTAGCAATGACACTGCTTATGTTCACAAGAAGGGCTTAGCATTTTAAGAAGCACTTCAGGTCTGTCAGATAAAAATAATAAATACACAATAAAGATAAATTCAAACCTCTAAATTGGTCACAGTTTTGGATAAATATACATAGGCTGGGAGATAGAGGAAAAAGAATATAGAGAGTTAAGAAAAATAAAGTCTTTAAAGAGGGAGAGTACATTGTTTTTTTTTACCGCTGAGTAGTATTCTAGCATGTATATATTCCACAGTTTCTTCATCCATTCTTCCACTGAAGGGCATCTAGGTTGTTTCCAGGATCTGGCTATTACAAATAATGCTGCTATGAACAAAGATGAGCATATGCTTTTGTTGTATGATTGGGCATCTCTTGGGTAGATTCCCAATAATGGAATTGCTGGGTCCTGGGGTAGGTTGATCCCGAATTTCCTGAGAAACTGCCACACTGCTTTCCAAAGTGGTTGCACAAGTGTGCATTCCCACCAGCAATGGATGAGTGTACTACTCAGCGGTAAAAAACAATGACATCTTGAATTTTGCAGGCAAATGGATGGAAATAGAAAACACTATTCTGAGTGAGGTAACCCAGACCCAAAAAGATGAACATGGGATGTACTCACTCATAATCGGTTTCTAGCCATAATTTAAAGGACATCGAGCCTATAAATTTGGGATCCTTGAGAAGATAATAAGAAGGTGAACTCCCAAAAAAAGATATAGTAATCCTCCTGGATATTGGAAGTAGACACGATCGCCAGGCAAAATTGGGAACTTGAGGGTTGGGCAAGACTGGGCCAAGGGAAGATGGGGAGAGAAAAATGTGAAGGGGAGAACGGGGGGAGCTCGGAGGAATGGGGTGCTTGGGATATAGGAAGGGTGGATATGGGAGCAGGGAAGCATATATCTTAATTTAAGGAGCTACCTGAGGGTTGTCAAGAGACTTGACCCTAGAGGGGTTCCCAGGTTTCCAGGGAGACGCCCCCAGTTAGTTCCTTGGGCAGCTGAGGAGAGGGAGCCTGAAAAGGCCAGTTCCTATAGCCATACTGATGAATTTCTTGCATATCACCATAGAACCTCCACCTGACGATAGATGAAGAAAATGACAGAGCCCCACATTGGAGCACCCGACTGAGCTCCCAAGGTCCTGATGAGGAGCAGAAGGAGAGAGAACATGAGAAAGAAAGTCAGGACCGTGAAGGAACCTCCAGCTGGCGACAGATGGGGAAGGTGACTGAGCCCCACATTGGAGCACTGGACTGAGTTCCCAAGGTCCTGATGAGGAGCAGAAGGAGAGAGAACATGAGGGAGAAAGTCAGGAACGAGAGGGGTGCGTTCACTCATGGAGACGGTGGGACAGAACTAATGGGAGATCACCAACTCCAGTTGGAATGGGACTCATGGATCATGCGACCAAACCTGTCTCTCTGAATGTGGCCAACAGCGGGGGCTGACTGAGAAGCAAAGGACAATGGCGCTGGGCTCTGATTCTTCTGCATGGACGGGCTCTGTGGGAGCCTTCTCAGCTTGCTCGATCACCTTCCTGGACCTGGGGGGAGTTGGGAGGACCTTGGTCTTAGCATAGAGTGGGGAACCCTGATGGCTTCTTGGCCTTGAGAGGGAGGGAGGGGAGGTATGGGTGGAGGGGAGGGGAGGGAAGGGGGAGAAGGAGGGGAGGGAAGGGGGAGGAGGAGGGAAGGGAGGGGGGAGGAAGAGGGAAGGAGATGGAAATTTTTAAATATAAAAAAAATAAACCATGAGAAAAAAAAAGAGGAAGAGTACAGAGATTTTAATTTTTTACTTGGTTTATATGGCAAAAAGATCCATTCTAAGATAATATCTTTCCTCTGCATTAAAATTTATGTAGGGAAATATTTGAAGGGTAATATGACCAGAATGCCCTTAAGATTCAGACCCACATGAGCCATATGTTTCTCCTGCAATTTTTCTTCAATAAAAGTTGACTATTTCTCAGCTTCAGCTGTTAATTCCCTGGAACTCTTCAAGTCCTTGTTATCATTTAATGTTTTGTATAAATGAATTACTAGATATGGTGTTATCTCAGAAGTGGACCATAGACTGGAAATGTCTCCTAGTAATCTTTGAAAGTCCTTAAGAGTCCACAATCTATCTCACCTATTTGTGCTTTTTATGTTCTAATTGTCTGTAAACCTATTTTATAAACTAGATAACTGATAGAATCTTCTCTTTGTATTTTTTCAAGAAATTTGTGATCCCCAACAAAGTAAAACATTTTTACTTCTTCAAACATCTTTCTTTCTTTCTTTCTTTCTTTCTTTCTTTCCTTTTCTTTCTTTCTTTTATTGAACATTCTTTCTAAATAACTACATTTGAATCAGATGGCAAAATGTCATCCATATGATGGTAATCTATAGATTTAAGAAATTGCTTATATATCATTTCTAATGACTGACTTACAATAAAATATTGGCACAGGATGGGGCTATTTAAATTCCATATAGGAGAATCTTCCATTGATATTTTTAGCAGGCTGAGAATTACTATAATTAGGCATTATGAAGGTAAATTTTTCTCTTTTTCATGTAAATGAAAAAGAAGCAATCTTTTAAATCAATAACTATAATAGTCAATCATTTAAGCAAAAGAATTCCAGATTATAGAGAGTCCATTGGCTGAATCACCTTATTAACAGCTCTTAGATCTGTTACTATTCTCCATTTTCCAGATTTCTTTTTAACAACAAATACAGGAGAATTCCAAGGGCTGGTTGATTATTCAATATTCTGAACATCTATTTGCTCCTGTACCAGCTGTCCTAAAGTCTACAGTTTCTCCTCTGTTAAAGGCCATTGTTTACTCCATGTTGGTTCCTTAGTTAACCATTTTAAAGTTAGGACAATTGGTACCTCTGAAGGTTTGCTAGCTGTTTTGTGTTTTTGTACAGCCTGAATGGTTGGTGACTTTTTTTTATAGTACCTTATTATATTCTTCCCAGAAACATGACCTGGCTTATAATCTATTTCTCAGACTGCAGGAATGTTAATCTGGGTACGTCATTGCTGCAACAGATCAAAACCTCATAGTTTCACTGGTATATTAACCACATATGGCCTCAGCCTTCCTCTTTGTCCTTCTGGTCCTATGCAGTCAACTTATTTCATGCATTGTTTTACTTGAGATAGGGTTCTAATTACTAGGAATTGTACATTTGTCTCCCGAAGATGCCAATTCAGATGCCATATTATAGAGTAATAATAGTCACATCTGTACCTGTGTCCAGTAGTTCTTCAATTACATTTTTGTTTATTCATACTCTCAGCTTTGGTCTTTTTTTTGTCATTTTAAAAGTTGTTTTGTACTTTTTAATTTTACTTTATTTTATTATTTTTTAAAAGAAAACAGTTTTTTCAATTTTACATGCCAGTCTGAGTTCCTTCTCCTTCCCATCTTCCCATTCCCTTCACCTATTCTTCCCACTTCAGACCCCATTCATTCCTCAAAGAGGATAAGGCACATTGCTTTGGGGAAGGTTCAAGGCCCTTCCTACTCTATCTAGGCTGAGCAAGACATCCATCCTAACAGAATAGATTCCTTAAAAGTCAGCACAAGCAGCAGGGATAAGTCCTGGTGCCACTGTCAGTGGCCCCGCAGTCTGCCCCAGCCATACAACTGTCACCCACATTCAGAGGGACTAGTTTGGACCTATGCTGGTTCCTTTGTTCGACTGGCGTTAATGAGGTTCCATTAGCTCAGGTAAACTGTTTCAGTGGGTATCCCCATTATGGTCTTGAACTCGTTGCTCATAATCCACTCCTCCCGTTCTTCAACTGGGCGCTCTGCTATGGGTTTATGCCTCTGTTTCCATCAGTTGCTGGAAGAAGGTTCTAGCACCTCGAGTTTTAAGATCTATGAGTTCTGCCACAGCAGGCCTGATTCAGAAAATGTTGAGAATAACACATTTGTATGTTTTATGTAGCTGTGGGAATTTATGATGGCCCCAAATATAACTAAAACAGAGACACCTTCTTATAAGTTTTTTCTTATACATTTTGTGTATGCTGCTGTGTGTATTCCTAGGCCCATGTGTGGCCCAGGTGCTTAATAGGTTCACCACTCTCACTATATCAGACCCAAGTGAAGTGACACAAAGTCTAGTATTATGAAACACAGCTAAGTATTTGTTAATGTCTGAGTTATCCTTATATCTCTATAGGGAGAATGATCCAGGGTGTAAGAAATATCAAATGGGACCCTAGTGACCGCGTTCTTCCTCTCAGGTATTCCCCATGCACCAGCCCTGGACACCATGCTCTTTGTAATCTTCCTGGTGATTTACATTCTCACTGTGCTGGGCAACTTCCTCATCCTGATGGTGATCAGGGTGGATTCCCACCTCCACACACCCATGTACTGCTTTCTCACCAACCTTTCCTTTATTGACATGTGGTTCTCCACAGTCACAGTGCCCAAAATGCTGATGACCTTGGTATCCCCAGAGGGTGGGGCTATCTCCTTCTACAGTTGTGTGGCACAACTCTACTCCTTCCACTTCCTGGGCAGCACTGAGTGTTTCCTCTACACAGTCATGTCCTATGATCGCTACCTGGCCATTAGTTACCCACTCAGGTACAGCAGCTTGATGAGCGGGAGAGTGTGTGCCCTCCTGGCTGCTGGCACCTGGCTCACTGGTTGCCTACACTCTGCTGTCCAGACTTCGCTGATATTCCATTTGCCCTACTGTGGACCCAACCAGATCCAGCATTATTTCTGTGATGCTCCACCCATCCTCAAGCTGGCCTGTGCAGACACCGCAGCCATTGAGATGGTCATCTTTGTGAACATTGGTGTGGTGGCCTCAGGCTGCTTTATGCTGATTGTGTTGTCCTATGTGTCCATTGTCTGCTCAATCCTGAGGATCCGTACTTCAGACGGCCGACACAGGGCTTTCCAGACCTGTGCGTCACACTGCATCGTGGTCCTATGCTTCTTTGTGCCTTGTGTTTTCATCTACCTGAGGCCAGACTCCAGGGATGCTGTGGATGGAGTTGTGGCCGTTTTTTACACCGTGCTGACACCTCTGCTCAACCCTGTTGTGTACACTCTGAGGAACAAGGAGGTGAAGAAAGCACTGCTGAAACTCAAAGACAAAGCAACATTTTCTCAGAGCCAGTAACTATTGGGGCAATGATACTTTATTTTTCCAACATCAGCAATATAATCTAATTATAATTTATCTTTGAAACACACTTGTCAGGAATATTCAATTCTTTTATTTGCTAAGGATTTGCAAGTTGCAATTACATCTCTGACATGTGATAAATGTGCTCATAGTTTGATATTTCATCCCTTTGCAAATGCTTTGCTTTATCTTTAAAAAATAACACTAATATGGGAAGTGATGCTGCATGCCTTTAATCCCGGCATTCAGGATGGCAGAGGCAGGCAGACCTCTGTGAGTTCAAGGCTAGCCTGGTCTACAAAGTGAGTTCCAGAACAGTCAGAGATGAACAGAGAAACCCTGTCTTGAAAAACCCAAAACAAAAAACCAAACCAAAACAAAAATAATACTGATAAAGAACTATGATGTTATCTCAGTTGCTTTATGAAGTTGAAATTGTCCTTTGGCTGATATAGAATGCTCCTTTTGTCTTCATTTCTCTCGTGCATGTACCCAGAAGTCATAATCATGACATTATTGCAGTTAGTAGAAGTCAAGTTATTCTGTTCTTTAGTTCTTCAAATGCATTTTTTTCTTTTTCTCATTTTTTATTCAAGATTTCCATCTCCTCCCCTCCTCCTCCTTCTTCCCTCCCCTCCCTTCCACCCATACCCCCACTCCACCCCTCTCCAAAGACAAAAAGCCATCAAGGTTCCCTTCACTATGTTAAGTCCAAGGTCCTCCCAGCTCCCCCTAAGTCCAGGAAGGTGAGCAACCAAACTGACAAGGCTCACAGTGAGCCCGTCCATGCTGTAGAGTTCATGTTCATTGCCATTGTCCTTGGTTTCTCAGTCCTCCTCCACCGTCAGCCACATTCAGAGAGTCCGGTTTGGTCCCCTGTTCCATCAGTCCCATTCCGACTGGACTTGGTGGTCTCCCGTTAGATCTGTCCCACCGTCTCAATGGGTAAAAGCACTCCTCGCGGTCCTTGCTTCCTTGCTCATGATCTCCCTCCTTTTGCTCCTCATCAGGACCTTGAGAGCTCAGTCTGGTGCTCCTATGTGGGGCTCTGTCATTTTCTCCATCCAATGCCAGGTGAAGGTTCTATGGTGATATGCAAGATATTCATGAGTATGGAAATAGGATCTGGACATTTCTGGCACCCTCTCCTCAGCTGCCCAAGGAACTAGCTGGGGGCATATTCCTGGACACCTGGGAACCCCTCTAGAGTCAAGTCTCTGCCAACCCTAGAATGGCTCCCTTAACTAAGATATATAATTCCTTGTTCCCATATCCACCCTTCCTATATCCCAACCATCCTATTCCCCCAAGCTCTTCCCATCTTCCACTTCACACTTTTCTCTCCCCATCTCCCCTTGGCCCCATCCCATCCCACCCCCATGTCCCCATTTTTTGTCCGGCAATCTTGTCTACTTCCAGTATCCAGGAGGATAACTATATGTTTTTCTTTGGGTTCACCTTCTTATATAGCTTCTCTAGGATTTTTTACGAATTATAGGCTCGATGTCCTTTATTTATGGCTAGAAACCAATTATGAGTGAGTACATCCATGTTCATCTTTTTGGGCCTGGGTTACCTCGCTCAGGATGGTGTTTTCTATTTCCATCCATTTGCATGCAAAATTCAAGATGTCATTGTTTTTTTACTGCCGAGTAGTACTCTAATATGTATATATTCCACACTTTCTTCATCCATTCTTCCACTGAAGGGCATCTAGGTTGTTTCCAGGTTCTGGCTATTACAAATAATGCTGCTATAAACATAGTTGAACAAATGCTTTTGTAATAGGATTGGGCATCTCTTGGGTAAATTCCCAATAGTGGGATTGCTGGGTCCTGGGGTAGGTTGATCCCAAATTTCCTGAGAAACCACCACACTGCTTTCCAAAGCGGTTGCACAAGTTTGCATTCCCACCAGCAATGGATGAGAGTACCCTTTACTCCACATCCTCTCCAGCAAAGGCTATCATTGGTGTTTTTGATTTTAGCCATTCTGACAGGTGTAAGATGGTATCTCAGCGTTGTTTTGATTTGCATTTCACTGATTGCTAAGGAGGTTGAGCATGCCCTTAAGTGCCTTTTGGCCATTTGAACTTCTTCTATTGAGAATTCTCTGTTCAGTTCAGTGCCCCATTTTTTAATTGGGTTAATTAGCATTTTAAAGTCTAGTCTCTTGAGTTCCTTATATATTTTGGAGATCAGGCCTTTGTCTGTTGCAGGGTTGGTGAATATCTTTTCCCAGTCAGTAGGCTGCCTTTTTGTCTTAGTGACAGTGTCCTTTGCTTTACAGAAGCTGCTCAGCTTTAGGAGGTCCCATTTATTCAATGTTGCCCTTAATGTCTGTGCTGCTGGGGCTATACGTAGGAAGCGGTCTCCTGTACCCAAATGTTGTAGAGTACTTCCCACTTTCTCCTCTAACAGGTTCAGTGTGTTCAGATTGATATTTAGGTCTTTAATCCATTTGGACTTGAGTTTTGTGCATGGTGATAGACACAGATCTACTTTCATTCTTCTACAGGTTGACATCCAATTATGCCAGCACCATTTGTTGAAGATGCTTTCTTTCTTCCATTGTGTGCTTTTAGCTCCTTTATCAAAAATCAGGTGTTCATAGATTTGTGGGTTAAGATCTGGGTCTTCTATTCAATTCCATTGGTCGACTTCTCTATTTTTATGCCAATACCAAGCTGTTTTCAATACTGTAGCTCTGTAATAGAGTTTGAAGTCAGGGATGGTAATGCCTCCAGAAGTTCCTTTATTGTATAAGATTGTTTTGGCTATCCTGGGTTTCTTGTTCTTCCATATAAAGTTGATTATTGTCCTCTCAAGATCTGTGAATAATTTTGATGGGATCTTTAAGCAGATTGCATTAAATCTATAGATTGCCTTTGGTAGTATTGCCATTTTTATTATGTTGATCCTCCCAATCCAAGAGCAAGGGAGATCCTTCCATTTTCTGGTGCCCTCTTCAATTTCTTTCTTCAAAGACTTAAAGTTCTTGTCAAATAGATCTTTTACTTCCTTGGTTAGAGTTACCCCAAGGTATTTTATGCTATTTGTGGCTATCGTGAATGGTGACGCCTCTCTGATTTCTTTCTCTGCTTCCTTATCCTTTGTATATAGGAGGGTGACTGATTTTTTGGAGTTGATCTTGTATCCTGCCACGCTACTAAAGGAGTTTATCAGCTGTAGGAGTTCTTTGGTTGAGTTTTTGGGGTCGCTTATGTACACTATCATATCATCAGCAAATAATGAAAGTTTAACTTCTTCCTTTCCAATTCAAATCCCCTTGATCCCCTTGTTTTGTCTTATTGCTATTGCTAGAACTTCAAGTACTATATTGAAGAGATAAGGAGAGAGTGGACAGCCTTGTCGCGTTCCTGGATTTAGTGGGATGGCCTTGAGTTTCTCTCCATTTAATTTGATGTTAGCTGTCGGCTTGCTGTAAATAGCCTTTATTATATTTAGGAATGACCCCTGTATCTCTAATCTCTCCAAGACCTTTATCATAAAGGGGTGCTGAATTTTGTCATATGCTTTTTCTGCATCTAATGAGATGATCATATGGTTTTTATCCTTCTGTTTATTTATATGATGGATTACATTGATAGATTTTCATATGTTGAACCAGCCCTGCATCTCTGGGATGAAGCCTACTTGATCATAGTGGATAATTTTTCTAATGTGTTCTTGGATTCTGTTTGCCAGTATTTTATTGAGAATTTTTGCATCGATGTTCATAAGTGAGATTGGCCTGTAATTCTCTTTCTTGGTTGAGTCTTTGTGTGGTTTAGGTATCAGGGTAATTGTAGCATCATAAAAGGAATTTGGCAATGACTGTTCTGTTTCTATATTATGAAATACCTTAAGGAGTATAGGTATTAGGTCTTCTTGGAAGTTCTGGTAGAATTCTGCATTGAACCCATCAGGTCCTGGGCTCTTTTTGGTAGGGAGGTTTCTGATAACAGTTTCTAATTCTTTGTGACTAACAGGACTATTTAGAGCATTTACCTGGTCCTGGTTTAACTTTGGTATATGGTACTTATGTAAAAAATTGTCCATTTCTTTTACATTTTCCAATTTTGTGGCATACAGCCTTTTGTAGTAAGATCTAATGATTCTCTGAATTTCCTCTGTGTCTGTGGTTATGTCCCCTTTTTCATTTCTGATCTTATTAATTTGTGTGCTCTCTCTCTGCTGTTTGATTAGTTTGGCCAGGGGTTTGTCAATCTTGTTGATTTTTCTCCAAGAACCAGCTTTTTGTTTCATTAATTCTTTGGATTGTTTTCTGTGTTTCTATTTTGCTGATTTCTGCCTTCAGTTTGATAATTTCCAGCCTTCTACTCCTCCTAGGTGAGTCTGCTTCTTTCTTGTCTAAAGCTTTCAGGTGTGCTGTTAAGTCTCCAATGTGAGCTTTCTCCGTTTTTTTTTTTAAGTGGGCACTTAGTGCTATGAATTTTCCTCTTAGCTCTGCTTTCATAGTGTCCCATCAGTTTGAGTATGTTGTGTCTTTATTTTCATTAAATTCAAGAAAGACTTTAATTTCTTTCTTTATTTCTTCCTTGACCCAGGTGTGGTTCAGTAGTTGACTGTTCAGTTTCCATGAGTTTGTAGGCTTTCTGGGGGTAGCATTGTTGTTGAATTCTAATTTTAATCCATGGTGATCCGATAAGATGCAGGTGGTTACTAATATGTTTTTGTAACTGTGGAAGTTTGCTTTGTTACCGAGTATGTGGTCAATTTTCGAAAAGGTTCCATGAGCCACAGAGAAGAAGGTATATTCTTTCCTGTTTGGGTGGAATGTTCTATAGATGTCTGTTAAGTCCATTTGGTTCATTACCTCTATTAAGTCTCTTAATTCTCTGTTAGGTTTCTGTTGAATTGACCTGTCCATTGGTGAAAGAGGAGTGTTAAAGTCTCCCACTATCAGTGTGTTTGGTTTGATGGCTGCCTTGAGTTCTAGTAATGTTTCTTTTATATAAGTGGGTGCTTTTGTATTAGGGGCATAGATATTCAGGATTGAGACTTCATTCTGATAGATTTTTTTCCTGTAATGAGTATAAAGTGTCCCTTTCCATCTCTTCTGATTGATTTTAGTTTGAAGTCAACTTTGTTAGAAATTAGTATGGCCATACCCGCTTGTTTCTTAGGTCCATTTGCTTGATAAACCTTTTCCCAACCCTTTACTCTGAGTAGATGTCTGTCTTTGTGGCTGAGGTGTGTTTCTTGTAAACAGCAGAATGTTGGATCCTGTTTTTCTATCCAATCTCTTAGCCTGTGCCTTTTTATAGGTGAATTGAGTCCATTGATATTAAGTGATATTAATGACCAGTGGATGTTAACTCCAGTTGTCATTTTTTATTTGGTAGTAGAGATTGTGTGTTTCCTTTCTTTGAGATGTGCTGGTGAAGGGTCACTAGATGTCTGAGTTATTTTGGGCAATGCTGGACTCCTTTGTTTGTGAATTTCCTTCTATTACTTTCTGTAAGGCTGGATTTGTGGCTATGTATTGTTTAAATTTGTTTTTATCCTGGAATATTTTGTTTTCTCCATTTATAGTGAATGAAAGCTTGGCTGGGTATAGTAATCTGGGCTTGCATCCATGGTCTCTTAGTTTCTGCAAAACATCTATCCAGGACCTTCTGGCTTTCATGGTTTCCATAGAGAAGTCAAGTGTTAGTCTGATAGGTTTTCCTTTATATGTTACTTGACCTTTTTCCTTTGCAACTCTTAATATTCTTTCTTTATTCTGTATGTTTTGTGTTTTGATTATAATATGGCGGGGGGATTTTTTTTTTTTTGATCCAGTCTATTTGGTGTTCTGTAAGCTTCTTGAACCTTAATAGGAATATCTTTCTTTAGGTTTGGGAAGTTTTCTTCTATAGTTTTATTAAATATATTTTCTGGGCCATTGAGCTGTAATTCTTCTCCTTCTTCTATGCCTATTATTCTTAGGTTTGGTCTTTTTATTGTGTCCCAGATTTCCTGAATGTTTTGTGTTGAGAATTTGTTGGATTTGCTGTTTTCTTTGATCAGTGCGTTTATTTTCTCTATGGTATCTTCAGAGTCTGAGATTCTTTCCTCTATCTCTTGTATTCTGTTTGTTATGCTTGTTTCTGTAGTCTCTGTTCGTTTACATAGGTTTTCCATATCCGGCTGGCCCTCGGGTTGTGTTTTCTTCCTTGCCTCCATTTCAGTTTTCAAGTCTTGCACTGTTTCCATTATCTGTTTGATTGTTTTTTCTTGGTTTCCTAGGATATCATTTATGGATTTACTCAATTCTTCAAACTTTTTGTTATTCTTCTCGTCCATTTCCTTAAGGGAGTTTTTCACCTCCTGTTTAAGGGACTCTATTACTTTCATAAAGTCAATTTTTTCTACTTCTTCTTGATTAGTGTGTTCAAGTCCTCCTGTTATAACTTCGTTGGGTTCTGGTGCTTTCATGTTGTTATTCAAATTGTTGGAGGAATTCTTGCATTGGCGCCTGCCCATTTCTTCCTCTGAATAATCCCCTTTGGGTCTTCTTTCAATTCCCCCCAATGAAATCAATTCACTCACCCCAGTGAATGATGGATCCTCTGGCAGACTGTCAGGTCTCCTTGCAGGCCAAGCAGCTCGCTGACAAAGGGCCTACCTTGCTACAGGCAGGCTAATGAAGGAGGGGACCTCCCACCGGCCTAGGTGCACTCAATTCCAGGTCCCTGGCGCCCAAACAGGCTGAGCTGTGGGATTTTGTGGCCCCAAAGACGGGAGGATGAGGCGGGGTAGGGGGTTCTGGGTGCAAGCTGGGAAGGGACAAGAAGAGAGAAGCAGTATCGGGGAGAATAACCCCTGCAGGAAGAGCAGGGAGTGTGCAGGTGGTGGGGAGAGTTGGGGAATGTCGGTGGTCCCTCTCAGGGCAGCTGCCCGGTTCAGGCACTCACTCCTCACTCACCCCAATGAATGATTGATCCTCTGGCAGACTGTCAGGTCTCCTTGCAGGCCAAGCAGCTCGCTGACAAAGGGCCTGACTTGTTGGGGGCAGGCTAATGAAGGAGGGGACCTCCCACCGGCCTGGGTGCACTCAATTCCAGGACCCCGGCGCCCAAACAGGCTGAGTTGTGGGATTTTGTGGCCCCAAAGACGGGAGGATGAGGTGGGGTAGGGGGTTCTGGGTGCAAGCTGGGAAGGGACCTCAGCTTTGGTCTTTGAGTATTTATAGAAGTCTGTCAAAATATGTTTTCTATTTTCTATTGGAATTTTTGATTCATCCCCCTTGTTTATTTTATCATCCAGAGCCTCCCCCCCCCCCCACAGGCACTGGATAATTTCATTTTCTTGGAGTGATGTGTCCTGCACAGTGACTGGAAATTGGAAATTACTGGACCATGTTTGACCTGGGGGCCTGCGAGATGCTCCCCAAGGAATTTCCCAATGGTAACAGGTTGCATTGTTTGTCTCTTATTGATCTACATTCATTGGTCCAATGTTGGCCTTTGCCACATCTTTTGCATTATCAAGAAGTTTGAGACCATCTGTTTTTGTCATACGCAGAAGAAACATTAGTTCTGGGAATGACTTTTCTACAATCCATTCTCAGATATCCTATTCTACCACAATTAAAACATTTTTTAGTTTGATATTTCTTTATATATTTGGAATTTGCTTCTCCTACCCACACTTCAGTATTACAGTCAAATGAGTCAACATTTACTGTGTAGGATCCATTCATCCATTGCTGATGATCTGACCTTTAAAGGCCCAAGTATCTTTTTCCACTCTAAGTTGGCATTTTCAAAAGCCAGAGATTCAATAAGTATTCATCTAGCTCTTTGATCTGCTACCGCTATTTGTACAGTTTTAGATAACCTTTGTAAAAAGTCACTAAAGGGTTCTCTTGGGCTTTGTATTACCTTAGGATATGATTCAATTCTTCTTCCTAATTCTTGAAGTAAGGCAGGTCTG